>NC_079164.1:55828894-56141394 GCF_947568905.1 Ostrea edulis
AGACCTTGCAATTGGTAAAGACGACAATGACTTTTTCAACAGTAATATGATAGACAAATGCATAATTCAGTTCTGCTTCATGGATATTATTCAGGTACGTTTCCTATTTTACATTTTGTATAAAAAAGATAAAGCTTACACGTCCTATCATTCGTGGTTCTAATACTTTCTAATGGTTCAATTATTTTTTGTGTATACAGAAAAATCTGGATGAGATACGGGATACATGGAACACGCACAGACTGCAGTCCAACGACAACGGCGTCGGTGGAGGCAAGCGTCCAGTATTACTGTACAATCTCCCCCATTTGTATCATGTGCATGACCATCTATGTACAGTGGATGAATACGAAATCAATATCTGTGAAGAGGAAACAACATCAAAAATACTATGTGCTATTGAAAATATTTCAGAGCTGTGCAAGATTTTAATGGAAGAAGGCCAAATGAATTATCCGACCACTGCAACAGAGGCAAAGGAGCTATACATACAATTGAGAGAAATAATTTTATGTGAATTAGAAGATTTTGCTTAATTCATATTTATCAGAGATTTTTCAGGCAAACATGTTGTTCATTTTTATGGTGTTTTCTCTCCACGAATTGATTTTGTTTACATGGAATTAGAATTACAGTTACAGTTATTTGTACATAATATTGTCTTACATATAATTATAAATAATAATCACCTTACGTGCATACTAGCACGTTTATGCAAACTTTTAAAGAAAAGCAGACATGATATTTTTTTTCGAACTATTGTATAGTACAAGAACCCTTTAAAGATATGTCTTAAAGGTTCGCCCAAATGCATATAAATTGTAGTATGAGTTGTTTACAACGACGAGGTTTATATATGAATATATCCATTTTCAACTATTAGTACTTTGTCTGAGTTTACATCACAACAACGAACTGTTATCGACGATGTCATCAATCCATTTAATTTCATGTAGAAGAAAAGGGGTGCTGGAGAGAGAGAGAGAGAGAGAGAGAGAGTGAGAGAGAGAGAGAGATTATGAATTAAAGGATTAAAAGCACGTGCATATAAAATGACATACAATATACATGTAGGTAGGATGACTCGCTGGAGCTCACAGACGAGGATTTCTTATTATTGAAAACAAATATAAAAAATATCGCACATTTTCATAATTCAAAAGTTTTATATTAAATCGAGGATTGAATGATAATGTCCATAAATTGAAATGCTGCCTTTTTTCCATGATGTAAGCAATTGGTTTGTTTTCGTTATGATTTATGCATAAACGCCGAAAACGTTTATGTAAATGTTAACAAAGAGAACAAACCAATTTATCACATCTTAAAACCAAAACACTGGACAGTCGAATCATGCAGAGGGATTTTGATAGGGGTCAAAGAGATGAAATATTTCAGTTTAATGCCTCGTTCACACGAAGAATTTAATTCGCATTAAACGTAAGTTAATGCGAATTAAATCTGAACCGCGTTCACACGGAGATTTTAATGCGCATTAGTTTACTTCGAATTAAAATTGACGTCGCGATTTAATGCGAATTAAATTTACTTCGCATTAGCTCCGTGTGAACGCTAAGCGAAGCTAATTCGAATTAAATGTAGACGCGTGCGTAATGGCCAATTTGGGTCACATGCATCATACCCATGGTCAGCTATATATATTAATGTTAGTTTTGTACGAAAAACTAAGCAAAATGATAATAATCACTAAAAACATGTACAAACAGCATGTCATTAGATAACGTCAGACGTAAATCTGTGCTCTGCATAGGCATACTGAGTAATACATGTGGAAGGAATTGTTTTTAAATACGACAACAATGTTTTAAAATAGTGATAATATGATTTTCTTTTTTACATTTTTTAAAACATATGCCGCTCATTGTTAATTTTTATACCATATGACGTCACAGTAGACTTATAATACGTATTAGTAATTAAAAATTACGTCATAACAGTAGTCAGCGGAATGGTGAAAAAGACGTTCCGAAGTTTTAAAATTGGGCCCATGAAGAAACAATAGATTGTCTAGATTGAATGCTGGTTGTCGGAGGAAATAACAAGTAATTTCTTGGGAACATATAAATAAACACGACAAAAAACTCCTTATGTGTAGATCAGAATTATGTATGTAGGCCTAAATTGTAAACATGTAGTATACTACATGTAGGCCTATATAGCGTTTTGAACAAAGAATTCTGTATAGATCTACACAATATTCATTAAAATATCTATAAAAATAATTTTCAATAACATAGTCTATTCTTTAATTTATTTCGCGCACCCTTTAATAGAGATGCATACGAATTTAATGCGCATTAGTTTACTTCGCATTAAATATTACTGCCGTGTGAACGCTATTTAATTCGAATTAATTTAATGCGCATTATTTTACTTCGCATCAAATCTGATGCGAAGTAAAATTTAATGCGCATCCGTGTGAACGAGGCATAAGAAAAGGGCCATCTTTGCTAGCCAAGAGTTTTCGGTCCATTCTGTTCCGAACCAGAGTGGACCGAAAACCTTTGACAGGCAATGGTTCGGAAGGGGCGTGCACCGATAAATCTTTGAAGGTTTTAGGCTCAATGTGTCCAGCCATCGAAACCCCCAGAAGTCCTTTCGTTCTTTAAACAATAGGTGAAAGGTGACGATAACGAACAGTGATCAATCTCCTAACTCCTATAAGCAATACAAAAAAAAAAAGAGTTGGGCAAATACAGACGCCTGGGTATACCAGAGGTAGGTCAGGTGCCTAAGAGGAGTAAGCATCCCCTGTCAATTCAATTGATGCGTGCAATAAATATTTTAGAGAGAATAACTACCTGATTAGAGATATCTTCAATTCAACATATCTACAATTGAATTAATGATCTCTTTAATTGAAATGTTGTTCTCTTTCAAAAGAATTAATGCTTGCATTAATTCCTTACACAATATCGTTGTGAATGATTTAATATATCTTGAATTGAATTAAATATAGATCATCAAATCATTTATAACGAACTCTAAATTAATTTTCGCGAGCAATATTTCCACCACAAGGATGCGCGCATCAATTAATCATTTAATATTAGTGCGCATAATAATGGAATTCATGCGCGCATCAAATTGATTATTGATCTCATTAACTGAATTGCTACACGCATTAATTCAATTATTGCGCGCAATATGGTTGGATTGATGCGTGCATCATGTCAATTGATGAAAGAAATAATTGGATTGATGATATCTTCAAATAATTAAAAGTTATCTTCAATTATTTGAGTTTATATTAATTTGGCGCTCCATATACAAGTCAGATGCCCGAATAGAGAACTGCATTATCCCTTACTCACATTCATCTTACATTTCTCCATAGATTAATCAAAGTGGAAACCTATTTTATCAAATCCTACACGTGGGCAAAGAAGGTGTTGCACGTCTCACGTTAATTTCCCTAAAGGTGTCACATGAGAGATCGATAAAATCAAGTTATTCAAATATATGATAACACCAATTGGAACTTTTATGTTGATTCAAACATTTTTGAAAATAAATTTAAAAGACGTGTATTGACAAAAATTAGCCAAAATAATTCGAGTTTAAATCAAGCAATAATCGATTTATATGATTTTTAGCGTTAAAATGGTGGGGTATCCCCGAATTTCAGAAAAACTGCCTCCGTGAGACAAAATAAATTTAGCATGAATATGTTCTTCGAGTTTTCCACTAAAAAAACTGTCGCTTTGAAATTTTGTTTCACGGTGACATTTTTTGTTGTTGAAAAATTCAAAAAAATCTAAACAACTTCACTGATATTATTTTCAACTTCACCTGTTCGTTAATTTTCCTTAGAAATGTATCGTCTACTGCGTGATTCAGTGGACAAGGTCGTCGAATTTAATATGTAAAGATATGTTCGTTTTTAAAACGACCGGGTTCGAATCCCTCACAAACACAATTTTTTTTTCTTATTACGTTTTCTATCTAGATTTTTTTCTTAAGGAAAGTCCGTGCTTTTACGTATCCGGTTTTAAATTTTAAACACCGACTAGAAAGTTCCAGTTATAACTTCTTTGTCTGATGTTTGTAGTTTACGAGAACTGTACGAGTCAAATTTAGCATTCAAATGTGAATCGTAGATATAGTTACCTTGAATTATTATAGTATCAAGTCCTCACTAGCTCCAATGGTACAAAGCAATGTAATATCTACATTGATCTCTAAAAGGCTCATAGCTTGCAATCTAAGCCTGAACAAGTTAAAAATCATACATAGTCGTGACCCTCACCGTGGAATTCAAACTGTTTTTAGTGAGTTTGTGTTTGGTTCAAAGAAACCCAGAATTATAAATCCTCAGAAAATCATCAGCAAAGTTGTTGAATATTTGAACTCTTCTTCACAAGTACTTTCAAGAAAAAAATTTATTTGTACATGAGCTGTAGTTGCTAGAATCTACACATATGTTACACTATATTTATTTTTTCTATAAGTATGAGATAGCATGTAGGTATTTTTATGTATGATATGATTGATAGCCAAACAAAAAAAGAATAACACACACACCAAAAAAATTGTGAGAAAAGGAAGGGGTGGGGGAGCCCCCCCCCCCCCCCCCCACCTTGTCTTCCAATTGTCTGGTAGGACAAAATTTTCAGTATGCTTTACATATATATATATTGTCATATTCTGTTAATCTTGATTTTAAGACTGTATTTGCTGTTACAATGTACTCTTTTCAAAGTGTGCAAAGAATAATTGTAAAACTTAAATTCAAAAATGGGGGTTTACGTATTCAAGAGACCATTTTGCAAAATATCTCTGGTCAACTACGGTAAAATATGTTTTTTTCTTAACCTTAGATATAATTCTAAATATTTTTAAAGAAAAACTGGCATGTAAACAATTTAGATTTTGAGAATTTTTCAAAATTGCGATATTCTGTGATTTTTTTCTGAAGGATGTGAGCAGATTAAACAGCAATTGTGTATGTTTTAAATTGAATATCTTTAAAAATTCTCTCGATAAATGAATAGCTATTGGTTTTTATATATTATAGCTTAATATGATGTGCTTTGGTGCATATTTTTAGTAAAACATGAGATCATGCATTCTTGTGTTAAAATTTGGCTTTTGCATTTGGGGGTATATGTGCTCTGTAGCACATAGTATAAAAATAAACCCGCAAAGGTATGTCTAATATGGGTTTTTTAGTTAGTTTATGAGTTGTTAAAGTTATTTAAATGAAAAAAAAATTGATTGACAGAAATTTCTAATAGTATTTACCTACCTTAATTGAAACACGCTTCTAGTATTTATAAATGTTTCAGGTCAAACCTCTATTTACTACAATGTGCCGAGTTTGAAAGTCCAAGTGTGTGTAATGTATTGTTTACCTTTCTCCTCCCATAGTGGACTTGAATTACACCGTTTAACGTTGTACATCAAATGTCTACTCTACAGCACTTCATTAGGAAAATTGAAAGGTGTAGATAAATCAAGCGTGCCCATAAATTGTGGACAAATTTTGCTCCTAAAAAATTCACAAGCCCTCTTTTCTATCGCCAGTCCGTAGGATAAGGTTAAGTTCCATACAACTTGTATACAATTGCTTGATATAACTACAGACAAGATTTTATTAGATTCATTGTTTATCTAACATTTATATCAAAATTAGATTACAAAATAATCGCTTTTAAACCCTAAAAGAAACAAATGACAGCACCCCCCCCCCCCTAAAATTCAACCAACATATTGATATTCAATAAACAGTTCAAATAAAAGAAAATGCTATTTGCAACACATCTGAAAAATATTGATTTAAACAATTGTTTAGAAATGTCAAAATGAATTGTCCAGTTTGAAACTATGAACATTATTATTTCAAAGAAAAAAGGATGTGTGCGTATCTCCTATGTTACTGACTATCAGAATTCTCTTTGACATATCAAAATGTCACATAAACAATCAACGGATCATCGTATGACAGAAATAATAGATCATTCCGCGTTTAGATAAAGTCCATTTCCCAATAATTCGAATCTAGAACAGAGTTAAACTCAGAGCGGAATTGGGGGAAACTGTCAAATGTCTTTGAAAGTTCCAAGAGGCAGCTGCAAGTGTGGGCCACTGGGCGCCTGGCTAAACCGGTCACATTCACGAAATTGACAGTAATCTTGTCAACCGCTACAAGATCTGATCCCGTACAAAATCTAAGAAACCTTTTCAATTTGTCGGAGGTGAGTTCTTTAACAAATCGTTTCAGGTGATTAGCTGTGCTCAATTCATCCGCAGACATGTTTTCAGGGAAGAACAAGATACGTATTACACCTCTTCCTGTCGGGATCAGTTTATTATACGCTTTCTCCAGCTCATCTGAATTCATGAGATTTCTCACGACGGGATGGAAACAGTCGCAAACAAACATTGGGGCTTGTATGATTTCCTTATGTGCCATTTCCTCTATTACCAGTGGTAAGGTCTGCTTTGTCGGTATTTTCCGACAATCATGAAACATCATGACATCTAGCAGTTCATCAGCATCAACCTCTTCAAAGTTGCTCATGGCAGCCTTCAGCAAAGTAGTTTCTGACGATGGAACGTAGCTGTAGAAAGCTTCCTGCAGTGACGATGACACCTTTCCATAAAGACACTGCTCAACAAAAGGCCGGGCTAAATTAACTGGAAAATATCGCTGTGCTTGCCACCCAAAGGACAATATTTTCCCTATTGCTGCCCATTCATTTTCCCTAAAGTCATGGCGGAGGCAAGGTACTTTGGCTTCCGTCCCCAGAGTACACTGATCAAAAAAAGTGCTCCAAAATTCTGATAAAACGTCCCTAGTAACACCTCCACCATCTTCTGCGATCTCCACATTACCATTTGGCAAAACCATTTCGAAAGAGAAATAACGTTTTTCAGTTCTATATCTTTAAATGCCTCAATCAAATCCTTCATTACTTGTCCTCTGTGTACCCGTATTTGGATGTCCTTCACATCTACATTTTCTGTAGGCTCAGCTTGTACATTCGGTATTTCTGCTCCAGGGGGCCCATGGCAGATTCTGTCATAAAAATATGGCAGAATCTGCCATAGAAATCCTAAGGACGGGCTCGGGTAGATCGTCCCCACCAAGATCATCCATTTCCGCCACGGTCTTCCTTTCAGGGAGGCCAGGAGCTTCAAAATTTTCAAATTCGTCCATCTCAATATCAGGAAGTTCTTCGAGATCACTTATTGTCATAGCTCTTGTGAGGACATCATCTCTCTGGGGCAATGGGTCTGAGGGAACATTTGCTGTTGCAAGGACATCATCCTTCTTGGGTAGTGGATCTTCGGGAACATTTGGAGACGTCGCTAAGTAAAATCTCAGCATTGGCAATTTTGTAGTGTCATACATTTCTTGTATTGTCATGTATTATAAAACTACTCTTTCGGAAAAGTCCCATAGATCCGTTTTAAAATCGCTTAAGTTTCCTTTTTGGCTTTCGCCGTTTGGGAAGAAAAGTCGCAATGCCTCTCGTAAAATATCATTTTTCGCTGAATCTTTCCTCATACAAATTTTTCTTGTTCCGCCGCCAGTTCTGGAACGCACCTGCCTTGTTCTTAAATGGGCTTTATGAATCCAACCAAGTTCTATGACGCGAGTGCCTTTAACAGCATTCCTGTTACCAAACTGGCGCCGCATGTTTTCCTCTTCTTCGGACAACGATGGGTTTTATTTTTTATTTTTGCCCCTTTTCGCGTTATCGAGTTTTTCGTGAAGAATTTGCAAAAGCTGTCTCTTCCTCTTGCCCGGTTCCTGTTTAAGATATTTTCTCAAGCGTAATCTATCCACGTGTACTGGTAAATAGCTACTTAGTTCGTCATCAGTCATCAAATGGACAAGATCTGGTGTTATCTGAAAAATCAAATTAAAAGATCAACGTTTATGCCTTTGTGTGATTGTTTTTGGGACTGATACAGAAACTTGCTAGTTTTGCTGTTTGTTATACAATATTTCTTTTTCTCTGCCAATATAATCATGAATGGGCAACGTTTAGTGAATATTTGAATGTAGACTATTAAGTCTAAAAACAATTCCTTGTAGCTTGAAGACGATTTCCAAAAACATACAAGCGGCTGAAGCCATGGTTAATAGAATGATGTCAAAATGCAAGTTGTATTTCTATATGCGAAGAAAGAAAAAACATGTCACAATTCAAACAAAATGTGCATTTTTAAAACTCGATTTCTTTTCTTTATTTTGATTATTGCTTTAAAATTAATTCAAAATATAACTTTCGTTACATGAGAGTAAATTCTTCATGACAAGTTATCCAGGCAAAATTAATTAAGGGGTAAGGGAATTCCTTCAAAACCTGTATCTAATACAGCCCTGGGTAACTCTCCTTACACTGTTGAAGTAATGAAGTAGCCTAGCTCGATTAACTCGGATAACTAATGGAATGCTCCACAGAGTCGCAAATGAAACAAGAGGCCCATGGGCCACATCGCTCACCTGAGTCACCTTGGCCCATATCTGAAGACTTTCCATATATATTTGCATGTAAAACCTTGGTCCCTATTATGGCCCAAACTACCCTTTGCAAACTTGAATCTATACTATGTCAGAAAGCTTGCATGTAAATGTCAACTTCTTTGGCCCAATGGTTCTTTTAAAGCCTTTTTCTATATTTGTATGTAAAACTTTGACCCCCCCCCCCCCAACTTGTGGCCCCATCCTACCCCCCGGGGACCATGATTTGAACAAACTTGAATCTGCACTATGTCAGAAAGTTTTCTTGTAAATATCAGCTTTTCTGACTCAGTGGTTATTGAGAAAAAGATTTTAACTATATATTTGTATGTAAAACTTTGATCCCCCTTGTGGCCCCATCCTACCCCCGGAGCCCATGATTTGAAGAAACTTGAATCTGCACTATGTCAGAAAGTTTTCATGTAAAAATCAGCTTTTCTGGCTCAGTGGTTCTTGAGAAGAAGATTTTTCCTATATATTTGTATGTAAAACTTTGATCCCCTATTGTGGCCCCATCCAACCCCCGGAGCCCATGATTTGAACAAACTTGAATCTGCATTATGTCAGGAAGCTTTCATGTAAATCTCAGCTTTTCTGGCTTAGTGGTTCTTGAGAAGAAGATTTTTAAAGTTTTTCCCTATATATTTGTATGTAAAACTTTGATCCCCCCCCTTGGGGCCCCATCTTATCCCCGGGGGCCATGATTTGAACAAACTTGAATCTGCACTATGTCAGAAAGTTTTCATGTAAAAATCAGCTTTTCTGGCTTAGTGGTTCTTGAGAAGAAGATTTTTAAAGTTTTTCCCTATATATTTGTATGTAAAACTTTGATCCCCTATTGTGGCCCCATCCAACCCCCGGGGCCCATGATTTGAACAAACTTGAATCTGCATTATGTCAGGAAGCTTTCATGTAAATCTCAGCTTTTCTGGCTTAGTGGTTCTTGAGAAGAAGATTTTTAAAGTTTTTCCCTATATATTTGTGTGCAAAACTTTGATCCCCCCTTGGGGCCCCATCCTATCCCCGGGGGCCATGATTTGAACAAACTTGAATCTGCACTATGTCATGAAGTTTTCATGTAAAAATCAGCTTTTCTGACTCAGTGGTTCTTGAGAAGAAGATTTTAAAAGATTTTTCCTATATATTTGTACGTAAAACTTTGATCCCCTATTGTGGCCCCATCCAACCCCCGGGGCCCATGATTTGAACAAACTTGAATCTGCATTATGTCAGGAAGCTTTCATGTAAATCTCAGCTTTTCTGGCTTAGTGGTTCTTGAAAAGAAGATTTTTAAAGTTTTTCCCTATATATTTGTATGTAAAACTTTGATCCCCCCTTGTGGCCCCATCCTACCACCGGGGGCCATGATTTGAACAAACTTGAATCTGCAATATGTCAGGAAGCTTTCAGGTAAATTTCAGCTCTTCTGGCCCAGTGGTTCTTGAGAAGAAGATTTTTAAATGACCCCACCCTATTTTTGCATTTTTGTGATTATCTCCCCTTTGAAAGGGAAATGGCCCTTCATTTGAACAAACTTGAAGGCCCTTCACCCAAGGATGCTTTTGGCCAAGTTAGGTTGAAATTGGCCCAGTGGTTCTGGAGAAGCAGTCGAAAATGTGAAAAGTTTACAGACAGACGGACAGACAGACAGACGGACGCCGGACAAAATGTGATCAGAATAGCTCACTTGAACCTTCGGTTCAGGTGAGCTAAAAAAGTATTAAAAATTCCTTAAACTTATTTGTATTTCGGCATATCGTTTTAACGTTCAATTGTGTAAGATAAAAAAAAAAAAACTCAACAAGTTAATATTTCCGTCTGTTTGCTAGGTCGACAAAAAAATCCATCTCTACTACTGTACCGTGTTCAGAATATGCAAGTGTTTACGATTACATCAGTGAGACGGGACGATATACATCATGAGTTTGTCTTTACCGGTACATCACGCAGTAAATATTTTTAGATCGGTAAAGTTGGCTACTAGTAACCAGCTACTAGTAACTGGCTACTTAAAAAGAGAAAAATTGGCTACTAGTAATCAGCTACTTGAACCAGGAAAAGTTAGCTACTAGTAGCCAGTTACTAGTAGCCAGCTACTAAAAGTAAGAAAAGTTAGCTACTCGTAGCCAGCTACTACAAAATATAAAAGTTATAATTATTGATAGCCAGCTACCAGATAAAGGTTAATGAGTTTGAAAATTATTATCTATCATATTTATTTCTAAAGAGGACGGGGAGTCGTATGAAATTTCATGCTCAATTATCCCCAATTACATAACGTTGCAATGCAAAATACGAATAAACTTTTTCAACTGAATGTTTACTTTTAAAATGATACGGATTGAATTCAGACCTTCATTCATTTGATATACCATCCATTTTGAGATATCTGCTACTTTTACAATTTGATTCGAGTTACCCTGAAATTTCAACATTTGTGTGAATACCGTAAGAAACTTTATGTTTGTATTAGATATCTGACGAATTTACGACTATACATATGGCAAGAAGTGATAGATGGTGTTTTGGTAAGCCACGAATTTTCAGATATCGCTCTTTAGGAAATCAGTTACTTATACATTTTGATTATCGGTACAATGAAATTTCAAGATCTGTGTGAATACTCCGTGTTTATATCATATATTTAACTAACTTACAACTATACGTATGGCGAGTAGTGATATTGGGTATCGTGATATGTCATGAATTTTCAGATATCACGCTTAAGGAAGTCAGCTACTTATACCTTTTGATGGCAGGTAAACTGAAATTTCAAGTTTTTCGCAAATATCTTAAGGCACTCTATGTTTGTATTAGATATCTCATTAATTTACCAATATTCATGTGAAGAGCAGTGGTATTAGATATCTTCATAAGCCATCAATTTTCAGATATCACCATTAAGGAAGTCAGCTACTTATACCTTTTGATTCCTGGTAACCTGAAATTTCAAGATTTTTGTAGATATCTTAAGGAAATTTCTGTTTATATTAGATATCTGACTAATTTACGACTATCAAAGTGAAGAGGAGTGATACTAGGTATCTTGACATGCTATCAATTTTCAGATATCATCCATAAGGAAGTCAGCTACATATACCTTATGATTCCAGGTAGCCTAAAATTTCAGGTTTTTCGCAAATATCTTAAGGAACTCTGTCTTTGTATTAAATATCTGATTAATTTACCAATGCACATATGACAAGATCTGATATTAGGTATCTTGATATAACATCAATTTTGAGATATCACGCTTAAGGAAGTCCGCTACTTATACCTTTTGATTCCTGGTAACCTGAAATTTCAAAAGTTTTCATAAATCTCTTAAAAACTCCTTGTTTGTATTAGATATCTGAATAATTTACAACTATCCATGTGAAGTGGAGTGGTATTAGATATCTTGATATGCCATCAATTTTCAGATATCACCCTTAAGGAAGTCAGCTACTTATACCATTTGATTTCTAGGTAACCTGAAATTTCAAGTCTTCCGTACATATCTTACGGAACTCTGCGTTTGTATTAAATATCTGACTAATTTACAATTATCCACGTGAAGAGGAGTGATATTAGGTATCTTGATATGCCATCAATTTTGAGATATCACGCTTAAGGAAGTCAACTACGTATACCTTTTGATTCCTGGTAACCTGAAATTTCAAGTTTTACATAAATATCTTAAAGAACTCTGTGATTGTATTAGATAACTGACTAACATACAACTATCCACGTGAAGAGGAGAAATATTAGATATCTTGATATGCCATCAATTTTCAGATATCACCCTTAAGGAAGTCAGCTCCGTATACCTTTTGATTGCAGGTAACCTGAAATTTCAAGTTTTTCGCAAATATCTTAAGGCACTTCATGTTTGTATTGGATATCTCATTAATTTACCAATATTCACATGAAGAGTAGTGGTATTAGATATCTTCATCAGTCATCAATTTTCAGATATCACCATTAAGGAAGTCAGCTACTAATACCTTTTGATTCCTGGTAACCTGAAATTTCAAGATTTTCTTAGATATCTTAAGGAAATTTGTGTTTATATTAGATATCTGACTAATTTACAACTACCAAAGTGAAGAGGAGTGATACTAGGTATCTTGATATGCCATCAATTTTTAGATATCACCCATAAGGAAGTCAGCTACATATACATATACCTTTTGATTCCAGGTAGCCTAAATTTCAGGTTTTTCGCAAATATCTTAAGGAACTCTGTGTTTGTATTAGATATCTCATTATTTTACCATCTCACATATGACAAGGAGTGAGATTAAGTATCTTAATATGCCATCAATTTTCAGATATCACCCATAAGGAAGTCAGCTACTTATACCTTTTGATTCCAGGTAACCTGACATTTCAAGTTTTTCATAAATATCTTAAAGAACTCCTTGTTTGTATTAAATATCTGACTAATTTACAACTATCAAAGTGAAGAGGAGTGATATTAGGTATCTTAACATGCCATCAATTTTCAGATATCACGCTTAAGGAAATCAGCTACTTATACCTTTTCGTTGCAGGTAACCTGAAATTTCAAGTTTTTAAAAATCATTTTAAGGAGCTCCGTGTTTGTTTTAGATATCTGATTAATTTACCAATGCACATATGACAAGATCTGATATTAGGTATCTTGATATAACATCAATTTTGAAATATAACGCTTAAGGAAGTCAGCTACTTATACCTTTTGATTCCTGGTAACCCGAAATTACAAGTTTTTCATAAATATCTTAAAGAACTCTGTGTTTGTATTAAATATCAGACTAATTTACAATTATCCATGTGAAGTGGAGTGGTATTAGGTATCTTGATATGCCATCAATTTTCAGATATCACCCTTAAGGAAGTCAGCTAGTTATACCTTTTGATTCCAGGAAACCTAAAATTTAAAGTTTTCAGCAAATATCTTAAGGAACTCTGTCTTTGTATTAAATATCGTATTAATTTACCAATTCACATATGACATATATTAGTTATCTTCACATGCCTTCAATTTTCAGATATCATGCTTAAGGAAGTCAGGTACTTATACCTCTTGATTCTAGGTAACCTAAAATTTCAAGTTTTCCGTAAATATCTTAAGGAACTCTGCGTTTGTATTAGATAGCTGACTAACTTACAACTACCCACGTGAAGAGGAGTGATATAAAGGATCTTGATATACAATTAATTTTCAGATATCACCCTTAAGGAAGTCAGCTACTTATACCTTTTGATTCTAGGTAACCTGAAATTTCAAGTTTTCCGTAAATATCTTAAGGAACTCTGCGTTTGTATTAGATAGCTGACTAACTTACAACTACCCACGTGAAGAGGAGTGATATTAAGGATCTTGATATACAATTAATTTTCAGATATCACCCTTAAGGAAGTCAGCTACTTATACCTTTTGATTCTAGGTAACCTGAAATTTCAAGTTTTCCGTAAATATCTTGAGGAACTCTGCATTTGTATTAGATTATTCTGCCTCAATAAGGACTCTCAGATCAGCGTTTGAAAGTTTATTTTAACAGACAGTTAACCATCAATGTGACATGTGCACACAATTACACGTGGTGCTCGTTCACCGTTGTGTGGAGTCATACACAGTTTGTCAGCGTAAATGTGGTAAAAAGCTACAATGAATAAAAAAAAAAAAAAAAACAAATTAAGTTTTTGACAAATACTGCTTTCCATACAAAAATTTCTCAAACCTGAATCCGTGTAATACAATACTTGACATACAACAAATCCCATCTCCACATCACTAATCAAATGACTTATGAACATGAATTACCAATTCAATTCACTAAATTCATATATCAAGACAATTACAGTTAATAATCATCGGCTACAGAAGATGACATGAACAGCGCACCATACTTTAAGCACATGGCAAAAATATAAACTCAGATTATGCACAATTGCATTCATGAGCATAGCTGACAGTATAGATACAGGCAATTGACAATGTAATTAATAGAATAATCAAGTGTAAAATGATCATAACTACTTACACCGTGGATTACAAACGTTCAGACCAGTTTAGTTTCCGAGAACTTTTGCCTGACAGTATGGCGGCACAAACATACCAAGATAAGCGTACGTATAAACATTCATATTCAATTCAAGTCTAATTGACGTAAATGTAAAACAATAATATTCTTGACATGGAAATTAGCAAACAACAGACAGAATACTCCCCGTCTGATAACTCGAGTTATCACTATCAACATTTGAACTAAAAAGAAGCGTATTCAGGAAATGAATGTCTTACTAAACCTAATTACAGTTTCACATGCTTGTCAATCACACAGTCACTAGACTTAAACACATTCACTCTCAATGAGAAGAATCATGTCAACCACTGGCCTAACATAAACTGCAGGCTTTCCATTCACTATGGTGCGAACCTCAGCTTTGCGTACGTGGTCATCGGAACTCTTTAAGGCTTTCAAGACTAAACCAATAGGCCAGCAGTTCTGTGTAACATTCTTGTCTCTGATAAGAACCACATCTCCCTTGGCTATGTCGCGTCGGCTCTCAGTCCACTTCCGTCGATTCTGTAGAAGCGAAAGATACTCCTTCTTCCATCGAGACCAGAATACACTCGCTAAAGCTTGAACGCGTCTCCATTCAGCCTTGAACATATCACGATCATTGAATTCTCCAAGTGAGTTGGCTTCAAACTCGTACTCAGTCTTCTGTGTTAACAGCATTGCTGGGGTAAGTATCAACGGAGAGTCTGGGTTTGTGGAGACTGGAACGAGAGGTCTCGAATTGATAATTGCACAAACCTCCGCCATAAATGTGTTCAGAACATCGTGTGTTAAAGTCTTCCCACTGGCACCAATCAGCATGGAGTCGAGGATCCTACGGGTGATGCCGATCATCCTCTCCCATGCCCCACCCATGTGGGATGCATGAGGAGGATTAAAGATCCACACTGTACCAGAGTTGTGAAGATAGTTTTTCAAGGGTTCATCATCAACATATATGGAATCAATGCGCAAGTCATCTACAGCCCCAATGAAGTTGGACCCTTGATCGGAACGGAATGTCTTGACTTGACCTCGTATAGCAGTGAATCTCCTAACAGCATTGATAAAGGCAGATGAACTCATCGCCTCAACCAATTCAATATGCACTGCTCTAGTCACCAAGCAAGTGAACAGTATTCCCCAGCGTTTCGAGTTTGCGCTACCTCCTCGCGTTTTACGAGAAACAATGGCCCAAGGTCCGAATGCATCCACACCCACATTGGTAAAAGGTGGTGAAGGGTCAAGGCGATCTGCTGGCAAATCAGCCATGATCTGATACTGCAATTTCCCTCTGAGTTTTCGACACTTTACACATTTATAAATAATAGATGCCACAAGTCGCTTCACACCCGTTATCCATAGCCCAGCAACCCTGATAGCTCCTTCGGTGAAGTGACGCCCCTGGTGCTGGACCTTTTCATGGTGGCAACGAACTAAGAGGGTTGCTATGTGATGGCGTCCTGGTATGATCAAAGGTTTCTTCTCCCGTAAGCTCAAGTTAGAATTCACTATGCGACCTCCGACTCGAAGCAATCCTTGTTCATCTAGAAAGGGGTTAAGGTTAGCTATTGGGCTTCTTCTAGAGAGAGGCTCTTGACGTCGAATACAGTCTATCTCATCAAAGTAGACTTCAGACTGCACTACTTTGATCACATAATGCTCTGTATCCTGGTACCTCTCTGAAAATGTCTTAGAATCAATGTCTTGACCTTGGAACTTGAAAAGCAGGCACCTGAGAAAGTTCATGGCCAAAACAAGTGTCTTCCAATCACTAAATCGCTGAAATCGTTCAATCACGCTTTCTAGTCGATCATCATTTTCATTTGACGTGTGTGTTTTCATTGTCGAAACAACTGGGCGGATTTCTTTATCCTCATCCGGATCAATGAGCAAATGTTCATTCTCATCACATTGCTGTTCTTTCTTCATGACTAGGTAGTTTGGTCCCTGTAACCAAGTGCTGTCTTGAAGTTCAGCTGCAGGTAAACATCTGGTTGCGAGGTCTGCTGGGTTACGATCAGTGGGGACATAATTCCACTGATTTGGGGTTGTGAACTTCCTAATACGTTGTACTCTGTTGGCAACATAGGTATAGAATCTTCTAGACTCGTTACAGATATAGCCGAGAACTACCTTGCTGTCAGTGTAATACTTCACAGAGTCTATATGAATGTCAAGGTGTTCAAGGACGAATTGGGCAATCTCTACTGCTAACACAGATGCACACAATTCCAGTTGTGGGATAGTGTGTCCACTAATGGGTGCAACTTTGGCCTTGCCCAGAACAAATCCAAGCTTACACCGTCCTTCGCTATCTGTTGTATGCAAATAAATGACAGCTGCTATGGCTTTTTCAGAGGCGTCGCTGAACACCTGAAGTTCCTTCGTCACAGCTCTACTGAGATCTGTCACATATGTGCGTTGAATCCTCAAGTCTTCAAGTGAGCCTAGAGTGTCTTTCCAGGAATTCCATATTGATTCCATTTCGTCTGAGAGTGGCTCATCCCAGTTTTGAGTCTGTGCTATGAGTTTCCTTAGCAATAATTTACCATAAATAGTTACTGGGGCTAAAAAGCCTAGAGGGTCGTATATGCCATTAACAGTTGAAAGTAAACCTCTTCGTGTGGCAGGTTTATTGTCTTTTGAAAGTTGGAACAGAAAGGTGTCGCTGTTGACATCCCAGCTAAGACCAAGGCTACGTTGAAGTGGCTTCTCCTCACCATGTAAATCCAAGTCTTTCAGATTAGTCGCTAGGTCTTCACTTGGAAAGGCTGACATAACCTCAAGACTGTTGGAGGCAAATTTATGAAGACAGAGATTGCCAAATTCTTTCAAGGCACTCTGAGTGTCTTTGAGAGTATGAATGGCTTCCTCAGGGGTAGGACAGGATATTAGCCCATCATCCACATAAAAGTTATTTCTTACAAAATTGGTAACATGGTCTGCATACTTTGATTCTGCTAACTCAACCGCCTTTCTGAGTCCCATGGTTGCTACAGCAGGCGAAGGGCTGTTGTCAAAGACATGAACCCTCATCCTAAACTCGATGATCTCTTTGTCTAGGTCATTATCCTTATGCCACAGAAATCGTAGAAAGTTTCTATGATCCTCCCTAACCAAAAAGCAGTGAAACATGTGTTGCACATCAGCGGTGACAGCCACCATCTCCTTACGAAATCGTATGAGTACACCAAGAAGACTGTTAGATAAGTCAGGTCCTGAGAGGAGAATGTCGTTAAGGGAAACTCCATTAAATCTGGCGGACGAATCAAACACCCCCCGAATCTGATCTGGTTTTTTGGGGTGGTAAACACCAAACAATGGCAGGTACCAACATTCTTCTCCATCAGACAATTCCGGTGCAACTTCAGCATGATTATTGTCCAAGATTTTTCCCATAAATGTAAGAAAGTGTTCTTTTTTCATAGCATTCTTTCTCAGGCTCGCATCGAGTAGTCTCGCACGTTGGATCGCTTGCTCCCTGTTGTTTGGTAAACGCTGTCTATTCTCACGAAATGGTAGTGGGGCAACCCAACTTCCTGTGGAATCTCTGAGAAATTCACTGTCCATTTGTTTAAAAAACATTCTGTCTTCAATCGACATGCCTAATGTATCATCGTCCTTAGTTCTGATGAATAACTTTGACTCATCCCATATAGATTGATCCACTAATTCTCGGACCTCGAACTTGTTGCTACATGGTTTCAATATTGTAGGCTGAACTGTTAGTAGCAGGTATGTTTTCTTGACACTTATATCCTGTGAAGCATGTTGTGTATCAAGACAAGTTTCACCAATGACAGCCCATCCCAATTTTAATTGTTGTGCGTATGGAGCTTTTGGTGGTCCAAAGATTTGATGTAGGATGTGATGTGCTTCTATCAGATCTCGTCCAATCAACAGAAGAATATGGCACTGTTCATCTAGTGGTTGGATGTGCTTGGCGATATCTAAGAGATGTGCGTGATGGAATGCGACTTCAGGTGTAGGTATCTCAACTCTGTTATTTGGTATATGATCACATTCAATCAGGGTTGGCAGTTCAAAGTCTACATCACCTTCCATTGATCTGATAACAAATCCTTTTCTTCTTCTTCCTGAAGTGACGACTCTGTCAGAACATGTTGAAATAGTATAGTTCTGTGGTTTATCCTTCACAGTGAAGAAGTCGAAAAATTCAGGTGCTGCTAAAGAGCGGTTACTCTGATCGTCGATTACTGCGTACATCTTTGCCAGTTTACTTGGATTGTCACGATGAAACACATTGACCGGCAAGATTTTTGCACATTATTTCCCACTGTAAGGTCCTCTGCATATCTCGGTGCAGCTTGAGCTAACCTCTGAAACAGGTTTGATCTTGTTCCTAGACTCCCCGCCATTCTCCTTTGAGGATGAGTATACACTGTGGTTCTTTGCCTCTGTATCTTTTCCTTGCTGAGGTGCGGAATGATCCACTGCTGTTATTTGGTCGTTCCTGCTGATGTGGAGTGCTGTAGTGTGAAACTTGCTTCCACATTCCTTGCACGAAACACTAGCACTGCAATCACGACTTTTATGAGTGTTTGACGCACAACATCTGAAGCATATGTTGTTTTGCTTTAAAAGTCTCTTCCTTTCCTCTAATGATTTGGATCGAAATCCTCTGCAGTCGTCTAGAGTGTGTTTGGTTTTGTGAATGATACAATGTTCTATTGGAACAGTCACTTCAACACCTGTCTTTTTCACACTGACTCTGTTTCTTGCAGAACTTGTTTGTTTTGAAACAGCGAACCTATCATTGTTGTTTGTGTCCAGTTCATAATTGAATCCTGGGTCGTTTTTCACCTTGCTTATATCTTTTATAAAGTCCACAAACACTGAAAATGGGGGGAAAATAGCACAGTGTTCCTTCTTGTACTTCACTGCCCGATTTGTCCATTTCTCCTGTAGACCGTACGGCAATTTGGAAATGATTGGTCTTATCCCGGACGACGAGTCCAGATATGCTAACATAGCACTGTACTTTCGATCTTCCTTCAGAAACTGCATTTCCATGAGAATGTCTGAAAGGTCATACAGCTTCTGATGATCTCTGTGCCAAGTTTTGGAAAGTCTAAAAGTTTGGTTCTTATTGATGCTTCCACATGCTCTGGTGCACCATAACGCTCATCTAACCGTTCCCAAAGTCTCTGTAGTCCCCTTGAAATGTTGAAGATGTTAGATGTTCTGATACTGATAGCGTGCTTCTTTGATTCAGGCCCCAAGTACTTGATTAGAAGGTCCATCTGCTCAGAATCCATGACTTGAAGCTCATTCACTACACACAAAAAACTGTGCTTCCATGCACTGTAGGATTCAGGTCTATCATTGAAATTGGTGAGTCTGGAGAACAGTAGATCCTTCCTCAGAAGGAATCGAGTGACGTCGGTCACATGCGCTCCATGTCAAGTCGCGTAAGGTGATGAAGGGTATGCGTTAGGTACGTATGGTTGTGCATACGGATTTAGGATAGGCGAATCGGAAGGAATGTGAGCTTGTGTAGAACCAGCAGGAATATGACCTGGTGGAGGCTGACTAGAAGCGATGTGATGATTTGGACTAGAGTAGCTGTGCTTCGGTTTCAGGTTGTTGGCGTCAACCGGCGAATCTGGTCGACACAGTACAGATGAAATATGGCTGATAGTTGATTCAAATGCCTGACAATCTGCTTCAGCTTCTGCAGCTTGCCTTTCCAGATTTAACATTTCTAGTTCCGCATCGAGTTCCATTTGCTGTTTACGGAGAGTTATTTCTTTAGCTGTATAGAACATCCTGGTTTTCGCTTTACTCACTTCAGCCCTCTTCCTTGCAAGGATATCTGATGTCGGCACACAAGAATCAATAGATTGTGAATAAGTGCTTTGATGTTCATCTTCCAGGTCCTCCTCTTGCTCTTGAATAACACTAAATTCAACATCTTCCTTTTCACTGTCATCAGGTGGTAATTCCTTTTCAGCAGACTGGATGTCCACGGTGGAATCTGGAATGGATGATGCCACGGCCTGCTCTGTTGTTGTAGACATGGTCTTTTTACTATTCTGTCTCAATAAGGACTCTCAGATCAGCGTTTGAAAGTTTATTTTAACAGACAGTTAACCATCAATGTGACATGTGCACACAATTACACGTGGTGCTCGTTCACCGTTGTGTGGAGTCATACACAGTTTGTCAGCGTAAATGTGGTAAAAAGCTACAATGAATAAAAAAAAAAAAAAACAAATTAAGTTTTTGACAAATACTGCTTTCCATACAAAAATTTCTCAAACCTGAATCCGTGTAATACAATACTTGACATACAACAAATCCCATCTCCACATCACTAATCAAATGACTTTTGAACATGAATTACCAATTCAATTCACTAAATTCATATATCAAGACAATTACGGCTACAGAAGATGACATGAACAGCGCACCATACTTTAAGCACATGGCAAAAATATAAACTCAGATTATGCACAATTGCATTCATGAGCATAGCTGACAGTATAGATACAAGTAATTGACAATGTAATTAATAGAATAATCAAGTGTAAAATGATCATAACTACTTACACCGTGGATTACAAACGTTCAGACCGGTTTAGTTTCCGAGAGTATGGCGGCACAAACATACCAAGATAAGTCGTACGTATAAACATTCATATTCAATTCAAGTCTAATTGACGTAAATGTAAAACAATAATATTCTTGACATGGAAATTAGCAAACAACAGACAGAATATAGATATCTGACTAACTTACAACCATCCATGTGAAGAGGAGTGATATTAGGTATCTTGATACCTATTATCACACCTCTTCACGTAGATAGTAGCAAACTAGTCAGATATCTGGCTACGAGTAGCTAACATTTCTTACTTTTAGTAGCTGGCTACTAGTAACTGGCTACTAGTGGCTAACTTTTCCTGGTTCAAGTAGCTGGCTACTAGTAGCCAACTTTTCTCTTTTTAAGTAGCCAGTTACTAGTAGCTGGTTACTAGTAGCCAACTTTACCGATCTAATATTTTTATTAAGACTTTTCTTAAAATTAATCCACTTTTATGAATGAAATACCTACATCTCTTTTTTTATTTAATTGAAATTTACCCACTCCATTTACAAACTATAATTACAGAAACATAAATGTAATATATCAAGTTAAGACTCTTTTTTATCTTTAAATTAGTTATGTATTTGCATAGAGAATAACTGCTCAAAAATTGAAATCTAAATCAAATAAATTCACATTTATTAATACATTGTATGACACTAATTAACTATTCATGTTTATACATTTAGGAGAAGAGATGATTTTGTATGTTCATGTATACAGGGGATTGTATCAGTTTTGGCTAACTTAGGACTCATTGTGTGCACTGCGTAGGATTATCATCAGTTTTCAACCCCAACTCAATTCAATCCATTTCTTCTCATAAGTCAATCAACATGACATGGAGAGATACATAGACAATCACACTAAAATTGATATTTTATATATATATATATATATATATATATATATATATATATATATATATATATATATATATATGCAATGGCCACGCCAAGGTCCGATGGCAAACTTCCGCCAGAGTTCGTTTGCTTTCTATTCGTAGGTGACGTAATGAGGCCTCGACGGGGAGTTTGGGTCCGATGGTGCGGAGTTCAGTAACGTTTGTGACGTCATGCTTAACGTCTTTCAACATAAAACCAAAGAAATGCAACACGGACGACAGCAACGGCAGGTATACAAGGTTGAGGATATAATAGTGAGAACGGCAAAGTACATTTGTTGTCGAACTATCTACTTCGCCCAAACATTCCTTAATTCATGATCATTTATTACTTGTGACGTACACGTAATAAAATCCTGGGGATATGCTATAATGTAAAACATTATATACGATTTCGCGTTGGAACATTTTGTGTTTAATAACACGACTAGATGGTAATGAACTTCTTATTTTTATGCATGGATTTTGCACTGATATTTTAGTGAAACACCACACAGTACCAAAACACTGTGTCGTTTACAAACCAATGGATTTCGGCGTGTCACACCATCGCACTTTGGCATGTCAGACCATCGCATTTTGGTGCATGAGTGTGGGCCATCGCACTTTGGCGTGTCACACCATCGGGGTTTGGCGCAAACCATCGGGGTTTGGCGTGACCATCGCACTTTGGAGTCCCATCGCACTTTGGAGTCTTATATATATATATATATATATATATATATATATATATATATATATACACACATGCGAATTGAGGTACATATATAATACATGTAATGAATATTACAGAATATAATTGGTAAATTTACTTCAACTTGGAGGGTTGACCACCTGATTTATAGTTTCAATAAATCTAGATAAATTCAACAACAATATGAAATTCGTAGAAAATAAATTGTGAAATTTTCAAATACATGTACATGTATTTGGTCTATGATGAAATTTTTGCGGTAAGTACATTTTTGGAAAGTATTTTAAATTTTCACATGAAAAAATATAATGAAATTTGTCGCCTATTTCGGAATAACACAAATTACATTTTCTATCTGCTGTGGGAATACTAGACCATCTCCCAGTTTCTATTGGTAAGCGGTGATTTGTCGTTCTGAATCTTGCAATTTTACGTATTCTATAAATATCCAAATTTGACAAGATATAATTTTGACATTTAAATTCAAAATTTGTAAACAAGTTGTAAATTTTACCTTTGCTGCAATTATTACATTCTGACGATTATTGCTGCTGGAATTGATCATATAATTTTAGTTTTAATGAATTTACAAGTCACCTTTTGTTTTGAACATGATGGAATATCCATATAATACTTAAGCCGCAATCATCGATAATGCTTTTAACAATTTTTTTTATCCATTTCATTTCGATACCATTTAAATGTTTTTATATATAAGCTGATAAAATAGATATGGCAATTTTGTTTCTTTCCCGTTGACAACATTGGCCCAATTTATAATTCTGGTTTTGATATAGATATCTAATGGGCATCTGCCCATTTCTCTATATATCATAATTCTTGTCGTACTTTGCTTCAGATTCAACATAATTCTATAAAATTTTAAATGCACATTAACATCGTTATTACCAAAATCCCATATTTCGCATACATATAACAACATATTGGCATGATAATTTTATCAAACAAATACAATTGGTCAGTAATCGATAGATTTAGATTTCGCGCCTTTTTAAAGATTCCGTACATAGCTTTTGTTGCCTTCTTTTGCTAAAAAGTGTTTGGTTTCATTGAAGGATCCAGGTCTGGATAAGAAAACACCCAGATTCTTAAAATGTTTCACTATAAATCCTTGGATACAATGATACTGCATTCTTTAACCTCGAGTATAGAATTATGTAAGCTCTAATACGAAAAGCTGTGAGCAATGTTTGTTTTACATGTTTCCGTGTGTGCTTTATTTCACTGAATAGCCTTGTAACAAGAATCATGAATTTCCACCATACATTTTTAACTCCTTAATTGTAACTGCGTGGTCGCATACATTACATTAAAAGAATAAGGGCTCAAATATTTCTGTGTTTATGACCCTAAATCAAACACACTACCCTGGATTTAAAAAACAACAACATATTGCTGAAGAGATTATTGAAAAAGTTGACATCTGTAATTTACTTCATAAGTAATTGAAATCAAAGTATATTTCGCATTGATAAGTGAAAATGAGCCCCTCATGTTCAATAAGAAATTTTAAATAGCAAACGTACATTATACCTACAATTTAAATGGAGAGTGTGATCAGAATGTTAAAACTACGTGTACAGTTATAGGGGAAAAAAAGATTTTTATCTCATTTTGACTTAGATGTTAGCGGAAACAAAACAATTGATATTTTTTGGCCTAAATTTCAAATCAGAATACATATACTATTTGTGCATGTATCTGTTTTCACTGTAAAAAAAAAAAAAAAAAAAAAAAAAAAAAAAAAACTACCACAAAAAAAACGGGGGGTGGGCAGTCACTCCAATACTGATCTCTATTACATAACATATTATGTAATGAAACAAGTAATGACCGTTATTCGAAAATGACCCCCCCCCCTTTTTTTCTCTCCCTGTATTGACACTTCAGTTTGAACTGCTTTTTAGTGGTACAATCGAGATATTTAAATACTTTTGTATGACTGCACTTCTCATTATTTCAAGATAATCGCCGGTTATGTCATTTTTACGAAGTGCATTGATGACATATAGAAAAAGACTATATAGATGTGTGCCAGATTGACAAGAGTCTAGAACTTCCATACACAATTCCATTAAGTATTATGATAATTTAAATCTATCATAAGTTTATATTATCGTGAAACTTGTAAAAGTTAAGTTATGATGCAGAATTGAAAAACAGGACATCTTACAGTAATTTATCATCACAAGAATTACACATCTATGTATAAAAACACACTCACCTTTTCCTTCTTCATTTTTAAGAATGCCTCTTCAGACATTTGCTCCACACACTCCAATAGATCTTGAATTCCTTGACCTGCCATTTTCCAAAAGAACGGCGGAAAGAGAAGAGCATTAATTTATATTGAGAGATGTCACGTGATACTTATATAGTTTCTTGTAATAACAAGAGAATTATCTCGTAATTACGGAATCTTTTCTCGTAATAACGAGATAATTATCTCGTGATAACGAGATCTTTTCTCGTAATTACGAGATCTTTCTCGTAATAACGAGATAGTTATCTCGTAATTACGAGATCTTTTCTCATAATAACGAGATAATTATCTCGTAATAACGAGATCTTTTCTCGTAATTACGAGATCTTTTCTCGTAATAACGAGATAATTATCTCGTAATAACGAGATCTTTTCTCGTAATTACGAGATAGGGGAATGTAAATTTATTTTTTATATGATACTAATAGGCTTTCGTAATACAGAGAATATTTTTAAAAAGAAAATTTTACAAAAACGGGGGCGAGATTATACGCATGACGACCGACAACAATTTTTGAAAAACACTTGTAGTCTACATAGTTAGTGAAAGTCAGGAATAATTCAGGGCTTTTCCAACCCCCTTCTCTCCTTACACTCGTCAAATACACCCCCATCTCCTTACATTCGTCTAATACAAACCCTCCTTTCTTAGAATCGTCTAATAATCCCCCTCCTTTTCCTTACACTTGTCTTATACACCCCTTTCTCCTTACACTCGTAAAGAGAAGGCGGTGGTTTAAATCAGACTGCTGAAAATGGATTGACTATCAGTTGGGTATAAGCCAATCCGAAAACATGAGTTATCTTTCCTTGATCCGAAACGTAGTGCGCTTGCGTAACAGTAGTTTAAAACTTCCGGGTAGTATATTCGAGAAGCGTCATTATCAACAGTGCAGAAGGCCGCAAAGATATTGTATAATTTTACAGCAATCAAGCCAACGAATATATTTAACGTTAATAAAAAATCACAATGCATAGGTTTACTTCATACACGTGAAAATAACCGACTTTGCATGTAAAAATAATAGAAAATTAATGTTATAAGTAGAGGAGGACACCCCCCCCTCCCCGATAGAATGTTCCATCGTTAAAGTATGTAATTTCCTACGGCGGGCCTGTCGCGAGACGCAGTTAGATTATTCTAACTACCCCCCTCTTTCCAGGACTTCACGTGTTTTATGACTGAAATTAGTATATACATGTATCGTATATTGCATAAATCTCCTCAGGGTCTTTAGCCCGTGTTTTAATACAGTCAGATTTATAATAAAATATCAGAACCCGAGTATTCAGTTGATGAGTTGCGATCATCTCTTGAGAATCAGAAGCTCTGATTTCATACAAAATAATTATGTCAGTCGTTATTGGAGACATATGTAAACAAATGAATATATGCGTGATTTCCAATTTAATTTTTGAAATCCCCCCCCCCCCGAAAATCACACCAACCATTATGTGAAACATTGACTTGCATTAGTGACAAACATAAACTTCCCCTCACTGTGATGAATATTAAGGATGAAGTCGATAATCTAACTCCCCGAAATGAACGACAGGTAGTGAAGCTTGTTGGGGAAGAATGTATTGTTAAAGGACGATTTGGTGACAAGCTGATGGATGTCCTTTGGGATACAGGAGCCCAAGTGAGTCTAATTCATAGTGACTCACTCAGATTTCTTGGCATTGGGACAAATCAAATCAAGTCACTTGAGACGATGTATCCAAATTTAAGAGTTTTTTCAGCATGCGTTGATAAAATTCCTTATCGAGGGTATGTGGAACTTTTGTTCAGACTAGGTGATGAGGAACCCATCACAATACCTTTTCTTGTGAGTGACACTTTGTCCTTGACACGACCAATAGTGGGATATAATGTTATTGAACATTTATGTAGTTTATATGGATCAGATACTTTCGTTCACAGTCTGTCGCATGCATGTTCAGTATCAAACAAAGACTGCGCAAAATTAGCGAGAGTTCTAGTAGAAGACCATGAGGAGATAGTACGACAGGTGACTTCTAGATCCAGGAAACTGGTCATTCCACCAGGGGGTTCAAAGATTATTCGGGCTCGCGTATGATCTGGAGCTACTGCATCGGAACCTCTCAAATGTCTCTTTATCCCCAAGGAGGATGACAGATATGGACCAACCATGAACGAAACCTTGGTTAACATCAGACACCCAAACCGCATGTTAGTGGGAATTCACAATTCATCGCCCCAGGAAATCGTCATTCCTCGAAACTCCAAATTGGGTCATTTAGAGACCATCTCATCTGTAGTGCATGTAGATGTTAACTCTGAGACAGAGGAGAGACTGCAGTCATCGAGCAATATCTGTATCCTTGGATTCATCTAAGCTCAGCGAGATTGAGAGACACAAGGTTGCTGACCTGATAGACAGGAATATTGACGTTTTCTCTAAAAATGAGGATGACATTGGATATGTGCCTGAACTGAAGTTGGATATCCAGTTGATGAACAAAATCCTTGTCAAGACCTCATATCGCTCAATACCACAGGCTCTATATGATGAGGTGAAGGATTATCTTCAGAACCTGATTGCAAAAGGATTTGTTCGAAAATCCAAGTCACTCTATGCCAGTCCATTGGTATGTGCACGAAAAAAGGATGGCTCACTGAGGTTGTGCGTGTATTTCAGAAAGGTCAACGAGAAGTCTTTAGCCGATAGTCGCCCTTTACCGAAGATGCAAGACGCACTAGATGGCCTTGGTGAAAGTAAATGGTTCTCTTTGCTTGACCAGGATAAAGCGTATCATCAGGGGGTAATGGAAGAGGGATCCAAACCCTATACAGCATTCGTGACGCCTTGGGGGACGGATTCCGTTTGGGCTCTCGGGAGCCCCGGCAGCTTTCCAAAACTTTATGAATGAGTGTCTGGAGGGGTTACGTGATAAGATATGTCTACCCTATTTAGACGACACTCTGGTATACTCGGAGACCTTCACTGATCATTTACAGCATTTGGACTTGGTGTTTCAGAGACTTCGTATCGCAGGTGTCAAGTTGAAGCCAACAAAGTGCCTTTTATTTCGTCAGGAAGTCCGATATTTGGGTCATTTGGTTACTTCTACAGGATATACACTGGACCCTGAGGAAAAATCAGCCGTTCTAAAACTCAAGGACAAGAGACCCACGTCTCTTGTAGAAATCCGTCAGCTGCTAGGCTTTATCGGATATTATCGAAAATATATACCAGACTTTTCGAGAAGAGCCAAGCCTTTATATGACTTGTTGAAAATACCAAAGTCCCAATCCGCAAAGGGTGTGCTCACCATTAAGAAAACCAAAGGGGGACAACTCTCACCAAAACAGCAAATTCACTGGACAGAGCAACATCAGAGTTCGCTGAATGAACTAATTGACTGTCTGGTCCAGCCCCCAGTGATGGCTTACCCCGAGTTCACTAAGCCATTTTTACTGCACGTAGATGCCTCTGGTGAGGGGTTTGAAGCTATTCTATATCAAGAAGACCATAATCAGCGATTGCGTGTGGTAGCTTATGCTTCACGTACCCTGACACCCGCTGAACAGGATTACCATTTTCACTCTGGAAAACTCGAATTTTTAGCGCTGAAATGGGCTGTCACGGATCGATTTAGGGACTACCTGTACTATGCTCCCCATTTTACTGTTTTTAGTGACAATAACTCTTTAAGCTACATTCTAACAACCCCACGTTTAGATGTTACCAGATTACGATGGGTTGGAGAGCTTTCAGATTTCCAGTTCACTGTCAAGTACAAGCCAGGACCCCTGAATCGTGATGCTGATGGGTTGAGCAGAATGCCTCTAGACTTAAGCAAGTTCATGTCGCCGTGTACGGAAGAAAATGATCCAACAGATATACAAGCTGTAGTACAAATGGTGAAGGCCAAAAATAAGGAGGATATACCATTTCTACCCACAATGACTACTGCTGCCCCAGTTGTCATGGATGACCAGTTTACACAACAATATCAGCACCCATCGTCGGAAGGCAAACTCAGAAAAAATTCAAAGTACATGCTACGAGTCTCACAAGATGCAGACAGCGATATTGGAGTAGTAAAGAAATTGGTAGAATCTGGGGAAAAGCCTACTCACAAAACATGGAAGAGTTTGTCACAGCCTGGCAGACACTTGCTCCGAGGATGGTCAAGATTGGTCATTGGGGAAGGAGGAATATTAAGGAGGACAGTTCGGCAACCTTCTGGGGCGATGCGTCACCAAATCGTACTACCAAAAGAGTATCGTCCAATCGTCATGGAGGAACTTCACGTAAAAATGGGTCATCTGGGTGCTGAAAAGGTTATTTCACTTGCTTGGGAAAGGTTCTACTGGCCACAGATGACCAAGGACATCGAACATTTTGTACGTCGCCAGTGCATCTGTTTGAAGGACAAACCACCAAACAGAAAGAGTGAGGCTCCCTTACAACCTATAACAACCACATATCCATTCGAGATGATTTCTATAGAATTTTTACATTTGGAAACCTGTAAGGGGGATACCAATACATCTTGGTTGTGGTTGATCACTTTACTAGATTTGCTGCAGCCTACGCCACTACCAACAAATCCGGGCGTACACCCGCCGACAAAATTTTTAATGACTTTCCCCTTACTTTTGGATTTCCGGATAAGATAGATCACGATCAAGGCCGAGAATTTGAGAACCACTTCTTCCAACAGTTGCAGCGTCTGATCAAAGTAAAGCAGTCCAGAACCACACCCTATCACCCCAGGGGAATGGGCAGTGTGAGAGGATGAATCGGACATTATTGGGGATGTTCAGAACCTTAACCCAGAAACACAAGAATGATTGGAAAAGTCATTTAAAAAGATGGTCCATGCCTACAATTGCTCAAGGAATGAGAGTACTGGGTTCTCGCCCTACTTCCTAGTGTTTGGACGTCACCCACGGCTTCCTATTGACCTCATATTTAGTACCAACAAAGATGAGCCACATAGATCCAAAGCCCACTATGTAAAGGAATGGGAAGCTCGTATGAGGGAAGCCTATAAGGTCGCAGGGGAAATGTCCAGGAAGGCTAGTGATAAAATGCGGAAATATCATGCCCGTAAACCCAACAGTGCAGCCCTGATTGCAGGCGACCGAGTTCTAGTAAGGAATTTGACTGAGAGGGGTGGACATGGGGAACTTCGTTAATATTGGGAGGGGCATGTTCATGTCGTAGTGAGACGTTTGAAGGACTTTCCTGTATATGAAGTGCGGCCACTGCAGGGGGAAGGTAGAATTCGGTGGTTACATCGAAATCTTCTCCTACAATGCAACGATCTTCCATTACCACACCCACCTGTGGGACAGTCTGTGCTCAAGAGGAAGGAACTGCACCATTATGTTGTCACTGACAATACTTCAGATTCTGAGTCAGATGACTTTACAGTTGTAACAAATTCACATACTGATGTGCCGATTGTGAGTCATCTAAATCCTCATGCCGCACCTTTCGTTCCAATCGAGGAACAAAATTCTGTGGCCAGCAATCCGGAGGAAACTTCAAGTTCATCAGAGGGTGAATAAGTTATTGATTCTGATGGTGATGTGTTAACAGAGCATGAAGACATGGGGGACAGTGAAGGTTCATTCCAAAGTGCCGAGGAGGTCCGACGTTCATCTGAAGATTTATCAGAATTTGATGAACTCGAACTTGGGAGAAAGACGCACGAATCAGAGGCAGTTGGATTTGAACGCCAAAGACGTGTTGTGCAACCACCGCGACGATTGACTTATGACCAGATTGGTGTGCCAAGTGATCAGGCGTGGACGAAAGGAGTGCAGACTTTTATTTCAGGCGCTCCGTGGCGCCCCTGGATCTAGTCAGTGGAATGACCAAAGTGTAACGTACCACACAAACTGAGTTTTATTTTAGTTTCTTTTCAAAGTAATATACATTGAAACCTTTTCAGTTGTAAATTTGGTGTACTGGTATTATGAAGACTCATTGGTATGTTACTGATGGCAAGAGAGAAGGTGCAAGTTTCCTGGGATCCTGGTACATGATGTTTCTGTGTTTAGTTACCAGTGGGTGAAGTTGCAAATTGTACCAGTATGTAGTAGTAACATGTTTTAACATAACAAGGTAAACTTTGTAGTCAAAGCTCTTGTATGGAACACCATGAGGTGATTATTTTGTTTAGAATCTGGCCAATTTTGAACAAATGTTTAAGTATGTTTTACGGTACAGCTTAATATTACAGTGTTGTTATGAATGAGTTATATCATGAACTAGTATTTGTAGTTAATGGTTCAATGATTTTGATCAAAGAACGAGTTGTATTTTTGTTCACCATTTCGACTGTCTACACATAGTGGATAAATGTAATATTTTTGAAAATGTTGGGACAACATTTTGTTTTTGGGAGGAGAATGTAGGGTTCCGGATTGTAATCTCAGGTGGGGGGTTCAAATTTTATGTATTATTAGAATTCTCCGGGCGGGAAGGTCAATATATGCTATTACCCGCCAAATTAAAGGAACTGAACCTCTACATCTCCTTTGTTTTCTTAGGTAAATATATATTTCACATGGATGTTATTATGATGATAGTTGTGTAGTATTTGTCTAATGTGTAGAGTAATTTGATGCATTCATTATTTCATGCAGAGTTTACGATAAAAGTGTAGGGATTAGATTTTTCTGCAAGTAAGGATCAGACCGCATGGCGTGTGACGTCACATGTTGTTTATCGAAGTACTAGTCAAGGTTTATTCATATCGAATATCTAGTCATGCATTTGTCAGTCATACTATCTTTATAAAATGTAAGCTTTTCATCAGGTTGTATTGCATAAGCAATATCATTTACAGTTACCTAATTTTATAAATCTAGTCATTGTTTACCCATGAATTTACATCGGGTTCGGATGCATTGAAGTGTACCAATGTTTACATATGATTTTGTAGTCCCACATTCTTTTGTTTATAAATGCGTTTCAATAGTAATCAGAGTTTGGTCATTAACCAGTGTGCACAGATACATGTACCCGTTATTACCTTTTACTATCAGTGTCTTACTTTGATGGAATGCTTTACGGCCTATGTAGCTAACATGTGGAGTACATTAGTACTATGTAACATTCATTAATGTTAAAAATATATGCTATCACCCGCCAAATTAAAGGAACTGAACCTCTGCATCTCCTCTGTTTTCTTAGGTACTATAGACCCGGCTACATGAACGTGGCATAAACTTTAATCAATTTATGTTGCAGAATATTTTAAGAAGAAATGCTTTTACCGCTTGTAAAGAAATTCCTGAAATTTTGATTTTGATGAAATTAATGTATTTGCCCGCTTTAAAAAAAGTCTTAGCTGCATAATATTATTTTAAATCTCCATTAATCGAGTGTAAAAAAAAAAATCATTGGTTGCCTGTTTAAGGATTTAATTAACGGTTTACAATAGTCTTGCAACCAAGCGTTGGCAGAGGTATTAGCGAGCAGCTACATACATATAATGAGTTTTTCACTCCACCACCCTCCTTGAAAAAGAAAAGAACAAAAGTAAGAAACGAAAATCAGTGATCCAATCCATTAACGGACTAATGACATTTAATACTAGTAATTGAGTGCTGTGAGTAATTTGGAAATTTTGTTCAAATGAATATCGACTGGTAACTGCGTCATATTTCTTGAAAAAAATTAGAACGTTAGATATTAAGTCGGGAAAACTTTCTTTAAAAATATATAATCGTGTAGAACACAACACAATGTTTGTTTCAAGTTTGTCTTTTAAAATATCATATGACTTCGCTGCATTTGTCATTTCTATTCATCCATTTTGACTAGATTAATATCAGCTTTGTCTGATCGCGAAATTTTATGAAGACAGAAAAGATAAGCATCCTTTTGCCCCTTGACGGCAGTGTCCTTTTAAAACATGTCGGCTGTCCTTTGAAATGAGGACATTTCAAGGTTTAACTACCCAGACCTTCATTCTTTACTGAAGACAGATTGAAGCATGATGTGGAGAATGACTGTGATTAAGTATTATCTTATATACGTGCTAGATATTCCTCATTAAAACGTAGACTTACTGGTTAGTGTATATGCTCACAGTGCTTTTTGTTTGAAAATTTTGGAATTATATATATATATTAACGCATTCTATATATATATATATATATATATATATATATATATATATATAGAATGCGTTAATTGCTGAATGTATGCACTCTATATTATTAGTGTTGTGGCACAGTAAATTTTAATACATTGTGTAAAATAATTGAATATTCATTAATGCATGTATAAAGACAAAATCTACCTGCTATGTTATCTTTCGTCAAGAAAACTATATGATGTATATATTTTGAATATCCCGATCCGTTTTTTGTTCTGTTCCGCGTTTTGTTTTTGCTTCTTTTTTTCCCCATCGGACCGAGTATCCTACCTGTGATTTGTATGAAATAGACTACTGAAGACAGATTAACAAGATCAATTGTTGACTGTGCATGACATGAATCTACCTCTGTTGATATGTCATTGTGACGAATTGGGATCGGGCACGGGATGTATTATTATCTATAAATAGAGCTGATGTGATCCGGACTTTATCGTATGACAATACGATATGACCCAAAGCATAACGAATGCCGGGTAGTATAAATACGGCTGTTTTGCGAGAGACAGTGTCATTCTGAAGTCGACGCTGGCAAGGAGTTATCGAAGGTACGGTGAATAAAGAAACTAACAGTATACGGTGTCTAGTATACTAGTAGGGAAGCTTTTAAAGGTGGGGACGTTCACCTGGTGTTTATTTTATTTTGTTTGATCAGTCCTTCGACAAAAGGGATCTGTCCGGTATAAGGACACATCTCCCGTACTCCCGGATCTGTCACATCAAAATCTATAGTCTCTTTATGATAAAGATAGGAAATCTTGCACATATCTGTATATATTGACTCGTACATTTTTTTTTATAAAGATAGGAAATCTTGCACATATCTGTATATATTGACTCGTATATTTCCTAATCATTTGTTTAAGATCAATATCAATAAGTATAGGGACTCATCCAAATCTTCGAACCCTAACACGTTACAAAATTGGTGGCAGCTCAGAGGGATTTGGTTTGGGTCCTATTCGTGATTTTTTTTTATTCATCTGATTAGTTAATTTTTGTATGATAAAATGTCTGGGTTACGTGCCGATCTGTCTTGCATAGATCATCAAATTGATTGCCTATCTAGGGAGATAGATGAATCTCTTAGGTCCTTAGGTCTCCGTCAACAGCTTGGGGATGTATCCGGTGTCTCTAGATCGAGACATGTGACAAGTACCCCGGATACAAGACATAATGCTGGGGATGCAATTAGTAGGGATATGTGCGGGAATGCTGATAGGAATATATCTAACGATTCCCCGCCAATAAGATTGCATCCTGCATACAACCGAGGTATGCATCCGGAAACTGGGTCAAAGCATAGAAACTTTGTTAAGCCTGCAACATATGACGGATCTAGCCAGTGGAATGACTATCTGTCTCATTTTGAATCAGTTAGTTTACTTAATGAGTGGACCGAGACAGAAAAGGGTCTATATTTAGCTTCCTCTCTTAGAGGCCTAGCACAAGGTGTACTTGGTAATCAGCCCAAGGGAGAAAGACAGAACTATGCAAAGTTGGTTAAAGCTTTGCAGGATAGATTTTCACCACTGAACCAGACAGAGCTGTATCGGACTCAGCTCAGAGAAAGAAAGCAAAGAGCTTCAGAGAGTCTACCAGAGATGGGGCAAGACATACGAAGGCTTGTAAACCTAGCCTATCCAACTGCACCGGACGACGTCCGGGAAATCTTAGCTATGGAACAGTTTTTAGATGGGCTTTACAATTCGGAGATGCGGCGTAAGGTTAAGCAGACTAGACCAAGCAGTCTTAATGAAGCTATACAGAGAGCAGTTGAATTAGAGGCTTATTATAAAGCTGAGAGCCGCCGCACAGAGAATATCAGAAGCATGGAGCAACAAGGTTCAGCTCAGGCATAAAAAATAGATAGGTTTATAGACACCATGGAGAAAAACATGCAATCCCTTCAACGGGAAATTAAAGATATAAAGCAGTGGAAATTCCATATGCAGAAGAAAGGGCAAGATCCTCGACATACAAAGGTAGAACAACATAAGTCAGAAAGGGACGCCAGCAGTATTAGAAAGTGTTTCAAATGTGGATTAGACAAGCACCTAAAAAGGGAGTGTCCGTTAGGCATGAATCCGTCTTATGGCAAGGATGAAACGGGTAAGGATACCAGCAGGAAATGGAAAGATGATAGGTCTCATAACAACGAACGGAAGGAAGAATTGCACTCAAGAATTGTATCTGCTGTTAACGAGCCAGGTGCTTATGTTACTGCTAAAATCCATGGGATTGACACATACTTACTCGTTGACACCGGTGCCACGGTATCTTTACTCTCAAAGGTATGCTATGAAAACATACAAGGAAATGGGAATTACGAGTTAAAGAGTGTAGACAAAGATGTTTTGTCAGCAAATGGTTCCATCCTTCAGATATATGGTAAGGTATCCATCAACTTTGTATTGAATGGAATATCTCTGCATCATGAAATGATCGTTGCTGATGTTTCTGTAGATGGTATTCTTGGCTTAGATTTCCTTATCAAGCACGAGGCCATCATTAACCTTCGTACACGCAAGGTTGAAGTCTCGGGGATAGAACACCCTATACAGTTGGAGGGTATGGCGCAGGAATACAAAGTGGCGTTGGTGCGTAGAATAATTATTCCGCCTAGATCCGAGGTCATGACTGAAGGTACCATTTGCCCAGGACCAGATGGAGGATACCCAGTTAAGGTTGGTCTCATAGAGCCTTCTAATAAATTTTTGAAATCCGATTTTGGAATGTTGGCCAAAACCTTGGTTAGAAGACAGGACACGATACCGCTCCGTATCATGAACATATCTGACACCAGTAAAGCCATTCAGTCAGGAACTGTTGTCGGGAAATTGTCTCCTATAGACGAGGTGGTATCTGTATCAAACCACAGTCAAGAAGCGGATGGGTCTGAGCCATTGTCAAATCATGTAAAAGAGCTTTTTGATAGAAGCACTGAGCATCTAGAACAAGAACAAATTGCCAAGGCAAGACGTTTGCTTGTCAAGTATTCGGATTTGTTTTCTGTATCTGATAAGGATGTAGGTCGTACCTCTTTGGTAAAACACAAGATCAACACGGGTAGTCATACACCCATTAAACAGCCACCTAGACGACTCCCATTTCGAATGCAGGATGAAGTGAAAGAGCATGTATCAGACATGCTTCAAAGAGGAATTATTACACCTTCTCGGAGTCCATGGTCCTCGGCAATAGTGCTTGTTAAGAAGAAGGATGGGTCCACGAGATTTTGTGTGGACTATAGGCAGTTGAATAGTGTCACGACTAAAGACGCCTATCCCCTCCCTCGAATTGATGAGTCACTTAACCAGCTTAGAGGATCCCGATGGTTTAGTACTCTTGATCTTAATGCGGGATACTGGCAAGTGGAGTTGGATCCAGATGATAAGAACAAGACAGCTTTCGTGACACGTGAAGAGTTGTATGAATTCAATGTCATGCCGTTCGGGCTGTGCAATGCCCCGGCCACATTTGAACGGCTAATGGAAACAGTCTTGTCCGGTCTACAGTGGCAAGTTTGCCTTGTTTATTTGGATGATGTGATTGTATATGGGACAACGTTCGACGAAATGTTATGTAACCTGGAACTAGTCTTTGAAAAGCTTTACGCAGCTGGATTGAAGCTGAAAGCTAGGAAATGTGTGTTGTTTGGTAAAGAGGTAAGATATTTAGGTCATGTGATCTCAGAAAATGGCATCCAGACTGATCCTGAAAAGGTTGAAGTTGTAAAACGATGGCCAGAGCCAATAAGTAAAACTCAAGTTAGATCCTTCATAGGCTTTTGCAGCTACTATAGAAAATTTATAGCTCATTTTGCCAATATTGCACGACCGTTACATAAGCTTACCGAAGCCGCAACTCCATTTTCCTGGACAGAGGAATGTCAAACAGCATTCGACCTTTTGAAAGTAAAGTTAACATCTGCACCGATTCTTACTCATCCAGATTTTAGCAAACCATTCATTCTGGATACAGATGCAAGCCAGAATGCTATCGGAGCCGCCTTGTCTCAGATACAAGATGGACAGGAGAAAGTGATTGCATATGCCAGTAAAGTTCTAAGCAAATCTGAACGAAAGTACTGCGTGACCAGAAAGGAGCTACTAGCAGTAGTGACCTTCATCAAACACTTTAGGCCTTTCTTGTATGGACATAAATTTCTGGTCAGAACAGATCATAGTTCCCTTCACTGGCTACTTAGGTTCAAAGATTCGGAAGGCCAGTTGGCTCGATGGCTGGAGGTCATAGCAGCTTATGATATGGAAATTGAGCATCGGGCTGGAAGACTACATGGGAATGCTGATGGGCTAAGCCGACTGCCATGTGGTCAATGTGGATACTTTGACAATTGGGAGCTCGAGAGCCAAGATGGAGATAAAGAGCATGCCAGGGTATTGCAGGGGAACGAGATAAACGAGGTCAATGACAGTTCTACAGACCTGGTAAAGGTCCAGAATGGATGTTCTGACATACGATTTGTAAAGTCTTGGAAAGAGGAGGACAAGAGACCAGAGTATAGTGAGATTACTGCTAAGAGTTACATAGTTAAATCCTTGTGGGGACAATGGAGTAAGTTAACACTGAAGGATAATGTATTGTGTCGCATGTGGGAATTAGAGGATAGCAACCTCGTGACATATCAGGTGATTATGCCCCTGTCCCAGAGAAGATTTATCTTAGAACAGGCCCATGATGCCAAGACCGGTGGACATCTGGGCGTGACAAAAACACTGAACAAGATAAGACAAAGTTATTACTGGCCTGGACTATAAAGCGATGTGAGAAGCTATGTTGGGGGTTGTGACATATGCGCAAGGAGAAAAGTCCTAACTAAAACAAAAAGGGCGCCGATGCAGCCACTTCAAGTTGGTTATCCGATGGAGAGAATAGCTTCTGATATATTAGGGGAATTTCCGGTGACAGAAAAAGGCAATCGCTATATTTTGGTTGTAGCCGATTACTTCACCCATAATCAAAATCAGTGTGCCAAGAACGGACTAACAATCGGTATGAAACACGTCAGGCAGCATTTGACCCAATGATAGGTTGTATTGGCAAACTAGATCGTTATAACGACCATAGAATTTGCGAAATGCTGACTTTAAACGAGACTGTTGAAACCCCTGCACCATCAACTTCTTTGCATAAATCATAACGATAAATATTCCATGCCGTTGGTTTTATTCAAATAACTTTTGCTGCTATTACTAATTAACATTTCCCGTATCATGTACAAAAAGCAAACTGCCTGATTCAATACTAGACGTAGCACATTTGATAACCTCGGCTGAACAACTGTTTGGAGTTGTGAAACTGCATAAATTCCGAATAGCGTATAATGCATTGTATTCTATGTCATTTTATTAAGATTTCATTCAACCAATTTATTTATAAATACACACAATAAAAGACAATTAAAGAATACAAATGTTCTTTGACTCTCTCAATCTGCACCATATTCCTTCCTGAAAGGTGGAGGCATGAGATAAAAATCTAAATGGACTGTGTGTGCGTGCGAGCTTGTGTGTAAATCTATGGTAATTTACAATTACTTTATAAAATCTAATTACACATTTATAAGTTTAAAAGTACATGTACAAAAAAATCCTGTCAAAAATCTTGTTGCTGAAAAAGGATTTTCTATTATTAAGACGCGGCATATTTAATGTGTAAATTGGAGCAATACTTCAACGTGCGTCATACGAGGGCGAGTTAATAAGTAACCAGCCTAATTTATTTCTGGTTGAGATCCACCTCTTCTTTTTCGATGTAATTGCCCTCTAGTGTGATGCACTTTGACCAACGGTGTTCAAGTGCCATCAGCCCAGAACTGAAAAAGTCAGGATCCCTTCCACTGACCCACTCATCAACTGCCGTCACGACTTCTTCGTCAGACTGGAATGACGTCCACGGATATCCTTTTTCAAGTTTGGGAATAGGAAGAAGTTGCTAGGAGCTAAGTCAGGCAAATAGGCAGGATGTGGTTTTAATTCATACCCGTTTCGCTCTACAGCATCCATTGCAACTTTGCAAGTGTGGACTCTCGCGTTGCCTTGTTGCAGCAAAACACCTGTAGAGAGCTTATCTCGGCGTTTTTCACGGATGACGGTTCTCAGCTGGTCTAGCAAGTTTGCATTGTACTTCTCTTGAGTAAAAAGTTCAACATAATAACACCTTTTGCGTCCCAAAATACTGTGGCCATCACCTTACCAGCAGATGGTTGCGTCTTGAACTTCTTTGACCTCGGGGACCCAGGCCCTACCCACTGACGACTCTGAGCTTTATTTTCTGGCTTATAATAATGAACCCAAGTCTCATCTACAGTCACCAGATGCAAAAGGACGCAAAAGAAAATCATTTTTTGACATAAAACACTTCAACAAGGCGCTATATACTGATGCTCTGGTTGCCATTTGTTCATCGCTAAGAGATTTGGGGACCCAACGGGCTGTTAGCTTGCACATACCTAAACGATCATGTAAGATTGTTGAAACACTACTATGTGAAATGCCTAATGCCTGCGCTATTTCTTCCACCTGAATTCGCCTATCAGAGTATACCAGATCCCGAACTTTCTTACACATGTTTTAGTCGGTGGTATCCAGTGGGCGTCCAGACCTGGCTTCATCTTCTAAAGACGTTCTACCGCGTTTCAATTCCCCTATCCAGAAGTTAACCTGAGCATAAGATGGTGCAGAAGACCCATAAACATCGAATAACTTGTCATGTATTTCCTTGTTTTACCTTTTAAATACAAGTACCGAATTATAGCACGGTACTCAACTTTAGATGAAAAGCAATGCCTTTGCATCACTAGCCATGTTTGACTTTCAATATCTTATTAAAGAATGACTCAATATAGGTGCAGTTTTGTACCCAGGTATATACATGGCATGAAAATTGTGACCGTCGCGGTCAATCGGAAATGGGATAGGCTGGTTACTTATTGACTCGCCCTCGTATTACAATTCAATTGTATTTCACTTTCTTACTAATATAGCTTCTGGCCTCATAAAAAAAACTCCATCCCCACAAGAAATCTTTTCACATGTGATATTCATGATTGTTTTTAATTTACAACATTTCATCTAACAGCACGACAAGTTGGAGAAAATAAAGACTGCGTGAATTTGATTAGCACAAGAAATGCATAGTAATAATGAAATGACATTTGCCATCTACAAAAATATACCGAAAATTTTATCACACATTCAAGAAAAGCAACATGCATACATACAAAATTTACCGGTATTGCCGAAGTTGAGATCATGGGAATTCTCTTTTGGGGGAAAACCCCACAAAACAAAACACTTAGGTTAGGATGGTCTAAGAATGTTTACATTTGCATGGGAAGTGGTCAGATGTACAGGTTACCTATTTTCACCTATCATTTGAATAAATTAGATAAAAGCCACCAAAAAATGTAATGAACCTTAACATATGCAATGCACACAACAACATATATTTTGTACAGTCTTGCTGGCATTGTTATGTATACCCTAGCAACAGTTTATCTAGAGCGTTAATTCCATCCCCACGTGGAATATTGTCGCTGTGATTTTTTTTTTTAGACCAGTCCATATCGTAAAACCTGCTCGGGTTACATAAGCCTCTGTAAATAGACGAAATGCTGCTTCCTATGGAGAAAAAGGTGAAAAATCAATGAGGATGGAGCTGCATTGTGATTCATCCGTCAGTATCGGAAAAATCTTTCGTCTCACTTTTTTCTTCCTAAACATGGTCATCATGTTTATTCACCAGCATTCATCAAACTTAATGATTATTTTCAACTCAGTATATGATATAGAACATAATTTTGAATTCTATCGGATATTGTCTCTATATTCCTCTTCCATTCCATGAAACATGTATCTGAATATCTTCCTGTTTCCTTTGTGATCTCAATCAAATTAGAACTGTGATGAAATATCTGCAAAATTATTTTATTATATATACAACTTTAACAATAAAAGAAAGTTTTTTGTCAACTGTAAACTCAGGAGTGATGAGAACACTACACATCAATGGAAATGCTATTTTGTTCCACCCGTCAGATTTCTAAGCGTAAGAATTTCCATATAGGCTTACTACGTATAAAAATAAATGAGACAACATATTTGCATTGTACTGTAGAGATATTTTTAAAAATGTATCAGACAAAATATACTTAGTATAAACATTTTAAACATTATAATTTAAAAATTCGAGTCTACATTAAGAAAAATAGATAACAGCAAAATTTTAACATTGACTGTCAGTTATTTAATAAAGGACAGTCACGCCCCCAATACTTTCAAACCTCCATTTCGCAAAGGAATAACCTTAAATAACAAGCAATCATGAAACTGTATTTCAGATACTTTTTGTGATTATGACAGTATTGATAAAAATGGTAAAAGAGTTGCTGACATTTCATTTCCATGATCATAACTTTGTTCAAATGTTTTTATTACAGGTAGAATTGTAAAATATGAGAGAGAAAGAAAAACAAATTTACCCTTACCTTCAGTATCTGTAAAAGTTTATCCGACATATAAGAGCCATCATTTTGATTGTGGTACTGCATATATTGAAAAGAAAGTTCCATGGAATAATGAGCACGACGAGATTTCTTCTGAACGCGTAGGTTTCGTTTAGGTTATCCCCTATCATGCGGCATAGTCTGCCTACTTGCAGAGCATTGTCTACAAAATCTTCATCCATATTACCTACCAAAAAATCACTAGCTTCATTGTCAATTTCACTTGCATGTCTTAGATGAAATCATCGCCTCTCTGTTATATCTTTTAGTTGGTTTCTGGAAGCTATTTCTACATATATATTTTTTTCAACATGTGCGCATAGATACATCATTTGCATATCAAAATAAACACTGAGAACACGTGATACCACATTCAGGCTGGGGAACAATGATTGTCATTCTCTAAATATAAAGATTTCGTCATCTAGAAAATAAAGGATTGATCGTCTACATGCAAAATTAATCATTTTCTAATGTTATATTCATTTAAAGCATATTTCATTGATACACACAAATTTTAATCAATAAAAAACCCTTGATTTTGAATTAAGCTATCATGCTGCGATATTGACGAAGCCCCTTGCCAACAAGATAAGTTATAATATCGTGTCAATAACTGGAACAATTTGTACGTTGTTCAAAATAAAGCTGTAAAAAATTAGGAAGTTCTGAGCATCACCCATTCTAGTAGCAACCCCAAACGTTCATCAATGTAATTATTAAGTAGTATTTAATGCATTATTTAGCTTGATGTATCAATTAGTTCCTGACATAGAGAACCTCAATGACTCTGGCACATTAACCACATCGACAACACAGCATGCCAACAACAATGACTTGAATTTTCTGTAACTTGTTAGACCTGAGATATCTTCTCTCTCTTTCTATCTACACCTTACTTATGTGGCAGACTAAAACGTTTTAAATGGACAGGTCAAACTGAAGTTAAAAATAACGTTTGCAGCCAACTGCTAGATATCAATGTATTTGGAGCTCGAAAACAGGATAATCTAAGGGCATTTCTGGAATTCTTGGGTACGATTAAAACTATTTCATGAAAGGTGAAGATAAGGAACAGTGATCAATCTTATGATTAATCAAAGCAACCCTTAACTCAAAATGCATAATATTTTGAAACATTTTAGCATCTTGATATGAAATAGACAAAATGACATTTGAAAATCATATAAGTAATATTTTTCAATACTATTTAATGTACTTAGTGATATTATCTCGTACAAGCGCAGTAAAAACAAACAAATTATAGGTTGCATTTATTTGGCATTTATGGGCACGGCTGATAATACAATCAAATTTGGGCATCCAAAACAACGGGTAGGCCCAGCAACACAATCAACAACATACAACATTTCAATGCAAAACACAATTTTATGTGACCTTGACCCTGGGAGATGCAGAGGTCATGGTCAAAGAATAGAAGGTTCAATGTAAAAATAGTCTTAAATGTCCATGACCCTGAGAGGTGCAGAGGTCAAGGGGAAATAAATCAAGTGTCACAATATTTACATGATCTTCAACCTGTGACCCTGGGTGGTGCAGTTGTCCAAGACAGACAAATTAGAGTTAATTGATGTATGCCGCTCAGTTCGCCGCAACACCCCATAATTAAATGCTTTAACATAGCATTTATGCATGGGGGCTCCGCCACTAACTGGTGGGGGTCCTGAGCGGTGTCAAACAGCCGTGACTTTTCGTACCCAGGTCCTAACAATAGTGATTGTAGAGTTCTTGAAATCTACATCTGAGGTATCAGACATTTCAAGATTTTTATCAGTCCAAATAATGAAATGTACTGTGAACTTTATCGGTCCAAGGGAATTTTTAACCAGTCAAATCCTTCGGACTGGTAAATTTCAAGAACACTAGATTGCTTATTGGGGTAGATAGAATTGTGTCCGGTTGCCTACTATTGCTTCCAAACCCCCTTGAATTGTATGAGAAATAGAAGTTTACCCCAAATCACAACAACAATGTACCAAAATAACGTTAGACGTAGGACCAACCCTTTTAACGGCCTTAACTTTGCTATAGCATGTTTGAACTCTAAACCAATATACCCTTGCCACCAGATTGAAATATTTAATCTTGTAAATTTAAATCACACCCGTCAGATCTAGACTTGGCCTCAGTAAAAGCCCTTTTGATATTAGATGACCCAAAGAACCAAATGATTATGGGATCTGAAATGACAACTTTTGATTTAATTTATAAAATTTTTGGAATACGAAAGCAAGTCTTAAAACTTTAACACTTGGATTTTCATCTTTTAGATGATTGGATTACTTGGGGGCCGGGGTGAATCCTGTACTTGCTCCAATACGAAAAGAGTGCGATTTGTAGCCCTTAACATCCAAGTTCAATGCAGAAATTGATTTAGACAGCACAGCGGTAAACTGATATTTTTGACAGAGGGTTGCCTGCATAATGACAGAATAATAGGCCAGCTTGGTTGGGTCTGATTTTTTAAATAACTTTGCCACTGGGCATGTCATGTCACATGTACTGTGCAGTTGCAGAACAGTGCCTTTCCCACACTGATCAGTGTTAGAATAACGAATTGCAAGGTGTAGCAAGGTGCTATTTTCAACAACTTGAACATGGTTGATTGTAAGAACCCTGTCTGGAGACTTGCTTGTAACTGCTAGTTCTCCTGCCCTAAGGAGGCCATAAAATACGACAGAGAAAACTGATGAAAACAGTGTTGGCTCATATGAACTTGAACAAACACTGGGTAGAACTGAAATTATCTTACCTAAAATGGTCTTGGTGATTGGCAGCCTTCCATCTATCTTAGAAGACTTGCGTTGAAGCCCTGTAACAATTTTTGCACTAGGAATTAAACAGTTGGATATTCAAGACCTTGAAGTTTACAATAATAGGAGATTGATGCCAGGTACTACCGAAATGTAGCACAGGCAAGGCCTTTCAATGACAAATGGGCGACAAATCTGACTATCAACTCAGAAGAAGGTGGCCTGAATCATGCATGAATTAAACTAGGTATTTAGGCCCATTTGATAAATATGCCTTGCATGTGTTTACGGACTTTGTGCGAACAATTTGTTTACCTCAAACTGGAGATGAGTGTATGAAATGTGGTTGGTATCGTGCATGGTGATACCTGTGAATGGGGGTGGGGGGGGGGGGGGTGGCAGCTTGCCTGAAATGGTGCCACTGTTGGCAAGAAATTGAATAGCGATAATGTTAGCTGTAGTGGGTATGTGAACTGCTCTAAATAAGATATGTACAACATACAATCTACGACAAATGGACAGATTAACTCATAACCCGGTTGGATTTGAAGGATGCTTAAACTACCACTAATGCCCCATTATCAATATGAAAAAGGACTTTTTTATTAGCTAATCTACTGGCCCACGACTTGATGGCCAAACCACTGGCCCAATCTTGGCCAACATTCTTATCACTGTATCAAATGATGTGTAATGAACTGTTGACTCAGTGGTGTATGTAAAAATTAACACTGCAGGATATGATAAGTGGGTTATTAGACGCCAACCTGAGTTATCACTTTTTGGAACAACTCCTACACGAGATATGCAAAGATTAGAAATAGGCAACCTCTTGTACCCACCCCCTACCTAATTGCACCTGTATTTTTTTCCTCATAGATTTTCATATTCTGAAACTAAGTTGTGATTTTCCAAGCGCGTTCATGGACTAGAATAACATAAATTGAAACTTTCAGAAAAACCTAGAATACGTTTACAAGCTAGTGGTGTTTTGGGATAATTGACAAGATATTTGCGTAATACAGGGATTTCAATTTGTGTTATTCCTAGTGCCCAAATGTTTTGTGCATTTCCCCTGTAGATAGAGGGCTGGATTGGGGAACCAAAATAGCTTTGCTGGGGTGTAGTGTTTGGTGTTCTGTAGTACAGAGAGGAAGCCAGCCTGGACTAAGGGCGAAAGGAACTTGTGGGGTTCTGAAATCTCCCTCATGCATAGCTCTTCTCCTTAGACGAATTTGACTCCATTTTTTTGGCACACTGTTTCCCCCTATAATAGCTCTAAAACTTCATTGTTATTTCGGATTTCAAACATTTCGGTTGAGCATCACCGAAGAGACATTATTTGTCGAAATGCGCATCTGGTGCCTCAAAATTAGTACCGTATAAGTTTTACATTATGACCCCTGGGTCGAGGCCTCTGCTGGTGGACTGTTAGTCCCCGAGGGTCTCTACAGCCCAGTAGCTAAGTACTTCGTTACTAGCTTGAAAATACGGATGTATCTTTAATTGCTGTTATAAAATTTAGAAATTCATTTCAAAATTAAGGATTATCTCCCTCATTCATAGCTCTTCTCCTTAGACGAATTTAACTCCACTTTTTTGAAACACTGTTTCCCCCTATAATAGCTCTAAAACTTCATTGTTATTTCGGATTTCAAACATTTCAGTTGAGCATCACTGAAGAGACATTATTTGTCGAAATGCGCATTTGGTGCATCAAAATTGGTACCGTATAAGTTTTACATTATGACCCCTGGGTCGAGGTCTCTGCTGGTGGGTGGACTGTTAGTCCCCGAGGGTCTCTACAGCCCAGTAGCTAAGTACTTCGTTACTAGCTTGAAAATACGGATGTATATTTAAAGGGACTGGTTCACGATTTTTGATAAAAATATTTTTCATTTTTGATGTTAAACATTAAAATTATAACTCATTTAATGTTGACAGCCAAACTTTTGACCTTCTGAATGCAAGAATGAAAGCAATATATTAGCCTTAAATCTGTGTTATGTAAACAAAGACTCGAGTCTTTATATGTAAACAAACAAACAAGTGAAATATTGATTTTGTAATATAATGCATCTTAATTTTGCATAGTCACAAATTTTAACTTTTAGATGACACATTTTACCCCAAAAATTGATTGAAATGTGAAAGATATAATAAACTTAGATCGATATCCATTTCTTTTGAAAATTTTGTAAACAATAGCATACCGCAATCTTTGTATACAAAACAAATTGTAAACTCTCTATAATGAGCTTCTGTGATAATGTATAACCTTAATTTTCAGGTGAAATCTTTCAAACACATTAGACAGTAGATTTTGATCATTAAAAGTGAAAAACAAAATTTTGGAGAAAATCGTGAATTAGTCCCTTTAATTACTGTTATAAAATTTAGAAATTCATTTCAAAATTAAGGATTATCTCCCTCACGGATAGCTCTTCTCCTTAGACGAATTTGACTCCACTTTTTTGGCACACTGTTTTCCCCTATAATAGCTCTAAAACTTCATTGTTATTTTGGATTTCAAACATTTCGGTTGAGCATCACTGAAGAGACATTATTTGTCGAAATGCGCATTTGGTGCATCAAAATTGGTACCGTATAAGTTTTACATGCAGTACTAGGACTTCCTTGTTGCCAAGAACAGTGCATGAGGTGCTTGCCTATGCAACGTGTACATATACTGACAGGGATTTCGCATACAAAACCCTTTAAAGTTAAAATCAAAGCAACGTTTCTTAACTTGTGGTTGTTGAGCTTGGGGGAGGTTGAGATGAGAATTGGGAGTTATGTATAACAACCATAACTCTAAATAAACCATGACCCAAGAGCTACCAGGGATAATGGATTTGCGAAGACGATACTGTACATCATATTCGTGTCATCCAGTAGCTTCCCTTGACGCCCCCAGACGGACAGTATGAATATACTTAAACATTTCAACAGCTTTGTCTGGATGAGTTGTTGTGTAGATAGATACAAATATAATAAGTCAACATAACATCAGTCCATTTTTCAATAGAAAATATTTTGGAAACATTTTTTGTGTGTAACAATTTCCCCTGTAGGACTGAAAGTCAGGGTTTTATTACTTCCACCCTGTTTTAGATGTAGGAGTGAATGTAAACAACAAGACTACTCTCAAAAAGAAATGAGAAAGAGAATGTCAGAAAATGCAAATTGAGAAAATGAAACTAGAAAATGAAAGGGAGGAAAAAGAAAGAGAGGCTGCAGAGAGAGAAAAAAAAAAGAAAATGAAAGAGCGGAAGGAGAAAGAGAAACAGAAGGACAAGAGAAATATGCCTTTGAGCGAGAGAAAATGCAAGCAGAAAATGAAAGAACAGGGAGAGAAAGTTTAAGAAAATTTGAATTAGAAAATTTAAAAGTACAACAGAAATCTGAAGCCTTGCCTGTCAGAAATGAATTTAATGCAGCTAAAAATATTGAATTAGTTCCGAAAGAGGGTGTTGCACCGAAGCGGGAATTTTTCCTAATTGGAGGTCCGTGCCAGCACTCGTGACGTAGAACTGACCTTCATTCATATTTATACTCATTGCGTATTTGCCATTTAGATACCTGAAGGATTTCTCAGTACTAGGGACAAGCATAATACATTTTATGTGTCAATACATTGTACATGTAGTCTAAAGATAATTTTTGAAATTGTGAAAATTAAATTGACTTCTTTTTTTCTGAGTACCAGATACAATGTATACGGTTACATGTTACGAGTGTATCAAATATTTAATATTCTATACTACTGAAACAGACAGTGAATTATCTCCCTTTGACTGTATAATCAAAAATAATTGTAAATATTGTAATTAATGTGTCTGTTGATTAAAAAGAGTTAACAAGAATTAATATAATAAAAGAATAAAACAAACAAAAATAGTTATGCATATGTAGATAGTCAGGTAGACTTTTTAAACCCCCTAATTAGATTGTGGTATGTAGAGTCTTGTAGCCTGTTAATATGTGAATGCTGGAACACATATATATTGAGCAGCCACTTGGATCCAGGGTGCGTTCGTTGTCTAATTGATAGAAGTAGACGATAGTTATTGACAGTATCACATTGGTGCTCTTGTGAGTAAGTGATTCATAGCTATAGTTAAAACGTATCTCATTTCCAGTGTTAGAATCATTAGCACTGTGGGTTTTTGATATGCAACTGACATAATACGGCAAGTGGCTATATATCAAGTGGCATTGCAACTGGCTGATGCAAGTGGCAATTGGCAAGTGTCATATGCAACTGGCCCATGCAAGTGGCTATAGACAGTTGGCATATGCAAGTGGTTAGGCCAGTGACTTACAAGACAAGTTGTTTAAATTAAAGACCAGTTGAATAACCAGGGGTTCAGGACACCAGACAGGTGTATAAAATATATGTATATTTTGTAAATTGTTTAACTTGTTGTATTTCGTTAAGCACCAGACAGGTGTCAATAATATATGTATATATTGCAACTAGTTGTACTCCAGATAGGGCTTATCATTGTTCAATAAAACTCGGGTGAACCGGGCACGAGCCTAGACACACGGTAGACGCCCGGCACGTTACACTACTACAGTCCAGAAGGCAACTGTATATGACTCTGACCCCAAAACAAAATATGGGAAGTTTAATACGCATTAATAAATTATTCGAAGTACATGCACCCCAGTCCTGTAAAATTGATTCAACATAGCAATTTGCTACTGGAATACATATAAACTCTAACCTTGTTTGGCCTTGAAGTTTTTCTTCCAAAGCTTTGAATAGTTCACAACGGTTTTTCGTAAAAGGCACCATGCCTTTGTCAACAACTTTCATTCAGAAAAAACATACAAGTTCTCGTTAGCAGCCTTAACTATTTTAAAACGCAGGTATTGCATGCTGTATTCACAAACTAAACTGTGTCCGGGTTGGAAGCTTATTTCAAACTCGGCACATGGTAATAAACAGAGATTTGACATGAAACATTTATAAAAAGCGTGTTTCAATTAAGAAAAAAAAAATCTAGATGGAAAACGTAATATGAATCAAAGTACTGAAAGTACTGAAAAACGCTAAGCTTGAATGAAAAACAGAAGAATTCATGCACTTTCTTTATTTTAACTCATTCTAAAAACAACTAACTGGAAAATAGCACAAAAGGATGTTAAACAGTATCATGAATGAAACTATAGAGTTTTTAATAGAAAAACACAGTCATAAAGAGACTGGAATCACTTTAGAACATTTCTGCAATCACTGAAGAACATTTCAAGTCAAAACAGCTGAGAACTATACATTACAGAAATAACATTAAAAAAGTCCTTACATATCGAAGTATAACAATTTATGCTAAAAGTCTATTGTTATCAAAGGCATTTAAAGAGAAGATGACGTTTAATTTTATAAAAACGTGGAACTTCATACAGATATTAAGGAGACATGGACACAATTTTTAAACATGCCATTATCTATCAAGCAACCTATAAGTAAACAAAAACATGGCACGAGCCTTGTTTACATAATAAAGAATTGTGAGCTATGCAACTCCCATGTACCTCAACAACTGATATTAAAAATTGGGTTGACCTTTATAAATACTTTAGTTAAACATTGTAAACAATAGAAATGAACAGATGAAATTTGAAATTTTTTCAGTTCAAATCATGTCCATGCCCCTTTAACTAAATGGAGTTGCGGTGCAATTCGTGTTTAACTCAGTATAACCATATTGTTATTATGCTAATTGCAGAATGAAATCCACGATCAAATAGAATTGCTTATGATACATTCTTGGTTGAGGCTGAACTACAAATTTTTTTTTCTTTTGCATGCATTATGTTTACAGAGAGCAATTACAATTTTCAAATGAGAATATGTTTTAGATTCAAAGTAACTGAAGATACTTATACTATTGACCATGACTTTCCTTTCCATTCCCCCTTCCCTGAAAAATATGAAGTATGTACATCTTACAAGATTCGTAATGAACTTTTTAGCCCTACTTACACTGAAACAACTACTCTTTTACTCGTTGCTTAGTACTGTGATTTAGCTTAATAGTGCCAGAGAGTATGGTAGTAATAATCAAAATAAGAGAAACTAAAATCAATTTTGAGACAAAGAAGTACATATCTCAAGTTCAAGGAAAACAAAGATCAAGAAATACGAGAACTCAAAAGTTACGAACAAAAATATACAGCATCTATCTACAATATGTAATAGTGCTCCAATTGGCATATTTTGAAGAAAACAGTGACACTTTATTTACAATCAAAAATGTCCCAGGCAATGACATTAACGTGTGGTACATAACAAGGGCTACATGTATTTCTGGAATGTTTAAGAAAAACCATATCACTGAAATCTACACAGGATTACAAGCATTTACGTGCAAGTGTCATAAAGGTTTAATAATGAAAACACAAAAGTAAAAAACAAACTAATCTACAATGATAATAGTAATCCCAATGAAAGACAATAGCTTGGCAGATTATGAAACACTATCTACAAACAAGAGTTTTACAATCAAACTGCATGGCAACTGATAAGCATGACTAGGAATACATGTACCATGTTTTCAATGTAGAGTTCAAATAAGGATTTTCATACATCAAATTTTACATGCATTATTACAACCAGGATAAATCAGGAGTGTAGTACCATACATCACATGTTCTAAAATAAAATACATTTTGTTTTGAAAGTTATGTGCATATGAAAAAAATATGTATTGAAAAAAGAAGTTGGAAATTTAATCTAAAACAACAAAATATGGTAAAGTACATGAATCATTAAAAAAACCCACCAAACAAACAATGATTGCAGATACATGTACCCCATTCATAGGAATTGTTAACAAAGAAAGTGTACCATACAGAAAACCAATTCACTGAATAATGTATCTGCTCAAATCTGCCAAGGTAGTAATGTAAAACTTATACGGTACCAATTTTGATGCACCAGATGCGCATTTCGACAAATAATGTCTCTTCAGTGATGCTCAACCGAAATGTTTGAAATCCGAAATAACTATGAAGCTTTAGAGCTAAATATAGCCAAAAACAGCGTGCCAAAAAAGTGGAGCCAAATTTGTCCAAGGATAAGAGCTATGCATGAGGGAGATAATCCTTAATTTTGAAATGAATTTCTAAATTTTATAACAGAAATTAAATATACATTCGTATTTTCAAGCTAGTAACGAAGTACTTAGCTACTGGACTGTAGAGACCCTCGGGGACTAACAGTCCACCAGCAGAGGCCTCGACCCAGGGGTCATAATGTAAAACTTATACGGTACCAATTTTGATGCACCAGATGCGCAATGCGACAAATAATGTCTCTTCAGTGATGCTCAACATCTAATGTACAAAGAACTACGTGTATATATCATATACCCATGTCTAAGTGGCACCGAATGTAAGAAAATCACAATTCAAAAGTTGGGATTAAAATTAACAACATATATCTACACTACCAATAAAAATCAAAAGCTTGGCACACTTTTAGGAAAATACTGACATGTATAACTTACAACCAAATGTTCCTCAGACAAATTGCATGACAACTGATAAGTATGTCTTGAAATACAATGTTTTTATATTCATAGAGTTCATGTAAGGGTTTTGATACATTAAACTTAACATGCATCAATAAAACCAAGATGAAGCTGGAATGTGGCACCATGAATACAGTACGTGTTCTTATTATGGTATGAAAATTAAGTCAAAACCGATTGAAGGACACCACAGAGTCGTCCACTTCTGCTTCATACTTAGATATTTTATTGAAAGTAGACATTAACGGCAACTGACAACTCAACTGTATGACAAACGGGATGATTTCAGCTTCTTCATCGTCAACTTCCCATATTTGTGTAGCAATATTCCATTATCACCTGCATATGGTGTTTATATATCTCAACTGATTCGATATGCAAGAGCTTGTTCTGCGTATAGTCAGTTTTTAAATCGAGGTAAGCTACTGACAAACAAGTTGATGGTACAGGGGTTTCAACAGTCTCGATTGAAGTCAGCATTTCGCAAATTCTATGGTCGTTATAACAATCTAGTTTGTCAATACAACCTATCATTGGGTCAAATGCTGTCTGATGTGTTTCATACCGATTGTTAGGCCGTTCTTGGCACACTGATTTTCACTACGGATAACTGTTTACCTGTTCAGGATATAGGGCTCACGGCAGGTGTGGCCGGTCGACAGGGGATTCTTACTCCTCCTAGGCACCTGATCCCACCTCTGGTGTGTCCAGGGGTCCGTGTTTGCCCAACTATCTATTTTGTATTGCTTATAGGAGTTATGAGATTGATCACTGTTCGTTATCTTCACCATGCATTGAAATGTATATTTACAAGCAAAACTTTAACTATTCCAAAAGGGAATATGAAACGACAATAAAGTGAAATACATGAATCTGTTACAAAACAATGATTGCAGATACATGTACTGCAATCATAGCAATTCTTAACAATACCTGTTCCATGCAGAAACCAATTTACTGAATAATATATCTGCTCAAATCTGCAGAAAGAAAGTAAACATCTAATCTAAAAAGAACTACATGTATCCATGTGTAAATGGCACTGAATGTCAGAAAATCACAATACAAAAGTGGGGATTAAAATTAACAACACATATCTACACTTTACAATAGAAATTCCAATAAAAATCAAAAGCTTGGTACATTTTAGGCAAATGCTGACTATAAATAATTTACAATTCACAGTGTGTCAGATATATTGCATAACAACTGATAAGCATGGCTTGGAATATCGGGCTTTTGAATGCATAAAGTTGAAGTTAAGATTACTTTACATATATATACTTCACAACCAAAAGAAGCACAGGTGTAGCACAATAAACATTATAATAAAATACATGATTTAAAATTTGAGAAAATGATGACAAGTTTGCAATCAAAAGGAGGTTTTATGTCAGTAAGTGTGGCGCACAAAAAGATAGTTGTAAATGTAATCCAAAACTACATTTTGCATGGTCAAAAACATACTCAAGTTTACAATCAATCTTAGCAAGGAGGAAATAATGTTCAACATTTTGCTCAATAAAAGACCTGCTGATATCAAGTTATGAATGTGCAAATTGCAATATCAGTGGAATGTGTAATGGAGTACTTTTACAGGACAAGCTCCATCTCAGCTGCACTCTCCTGATCATCAATCAATTCTATATCTGAAACATTGCTACCCACAACAGTGAGTTTCGCTTTGATCGGAATTTTGCTAAGAAGGTATTGTTGTTTTTCATCGTCACTCATTTCTGCAACATTAGGAAATAAAATTGTCATTAAATCCAAGTCAATTGTGATATCCTTGTATTTTTCACTATGGTCTTCCACTGTCACTTCAATAGAGAACTCCTGAAGTGATAGAGCCTCAACATCTCCTGTCATTGTTGTGGCTAAAGGCTGTATCACCTATTGGAGAAAATGCATGGGTATAAATATCTAAATAGATGCAACAAAATTGTTTAAACATTTGCATTCTTCATTGCCATATAACATAGTGGTGGGCAATCGGACCAAAACCATAATGGATTATCCATAATAATCGGACACATGTAATCGATTAATAATCGATTATAATTGCTATTGTCATTGAAGTGGTTTTTTCTCTTAAAATAAATAACAGAATCATTACACATATGGAAACAACATTTGAATTTTTCTTTGTTCCTTTTGGTCATGAATCAGAATTTCAATATATCAAGTAATGGAATTTATTTACATGTATAATCACAATGTCTGAAAGTTATCAGAGTTAGACTCCTTTATCTGACTGTTGAATGTCGTTATTACTGTTAATTCTTCCGCCATTTTGTTTGCTTGTTTTTTGATCAGGTTTGACATACAGAAAAGAAAATCTGAACAAAATTGAAATGACTTCCGGATTTTTTTTGGTCAACGATGTCGGCGACTTTTATTTTGTAATCTATTAGTAGCATCATAGAGCTGTAAACGAATGGCAATCGATCATCGGTGACAATCGTTTCATCACTAATATTACATGATCTTTTTTCTAATGTTCATGATTTAAATGTACATGTGTTTAAATCCACTATGAAAAGTTTCACAGTACAATGTATGAATCAGAATTCTGGTCCAAGCTAGGGGAAAACAAGAGGCCCACAGGCCTTATCGGTCACCTGAATACTAGTGAAAAAGTATCACTACTTCCATGGGCTATAAAATCTAGAAAAAAATTCCTGTTCTGAATATCTAAGCTAAATTCTAATGTTCAGCAACAGTATAAAACAAGATGTGTTCTTAAAACTTCACTGCCTTCAAAAGTGCATACACTGATGAAAGGCTTTAAATAATAGGTGTATTAACATTAAAACATCAAAACATATGACTAATTTGGACTCATCCTTAAGTCATAACCCTGTGTTTTGATTGAAATTCACCATTTTTGTACATGATGACTTTTCTGCTATTCCTAAGTATGCATTTAGATTTTATACAGTATCAGCAAACTTACACATAAATACTATATACAAAGTGTTGCCCCACCCTGGGGTCAGAACCCTTACTCCGGGGATAATCAAATTTACAATTTGGTAAAAGACTACCTGCTCTATCCATTTACTTTCAATTTAGTATCAACAGCACTAAAGAAGATGTTATTTAAGTGTTTTACACATAAACAATATATACCAAGTCTGGCCCCGCCCTCGGGTCAGAACCTCTACCCCGGGGATCATGAAATTTACAATTTTGGTAGAGGCCTTCCTGCTCTCCATCACCATGCATTTAGTTATTCTTACACCTGTGCGGTTCTTGAGACGAAGATTTTTGAAAATTGGTCAATTTTGGGCAGTTTTTGCCCCGCCCCTAAGGCTCCAGGGGTGCAGGAATCCTGAAATTTACAATTTATGTCCTCCTTGTTCCAAAGATGCTTCATACCAAATATGAAAAGAATTGAAATGATAGTTATCAAGAAGTTAAAAATGTCGATTGTTCACACATTTAATAATTGACCATTTTGGCCCACCCTGATACCAAAACCCCTACCCCTGGGATCATCAAATTTACAATTTTGGTAAAGGACTACCTGCTCGTTCTAAATATCTATTTAGTTTCAATATAATATGAACAGCACTAAAGAAGATGTTATGTAAGTGTTTTACACATAAACACTATATACCAAGTTTGGCTCCGCCCTGGGGTCAGAACCCTTACCCCGGGAATCATGAAATTTACCATTTTGGTAGAGGCCTTCCTGCTCTCCATTGGTCAATTTTGGGCATTCCACCCCCCCCCGCCTTTAAGGCCCCAGGGGTGCTGGAGACCTGAAATTTACAATTTATGTTCCCCTTGTCCCAAAGATACTTCATACGAAATATGAAAAGAATTGGACTGGTAGTTATTGAGAAGAAGTTAAAAATGTTCAATGGTTAACCCACGACAGACGACGACCGATTGTAATAGGTCACCTGTATTCATTTCATAAAGTTACATAATTTAAAACAAGGAGAGATAAATATTATCTTAATTGTTCCTCGTACTGTTCAGACTTTTATTTCCTTGCCATTCGTTGACAAGGCAGTGCGATACACCGAAAAATTGCCCAGTTGTGAGTTCCTTACTGGCAAGCTACCTCCAAAGAGTAAGGTCAATGGAGTTTTCATCATGTTCCAAGGAGATGGTTCTAATTGTAGTATCCACTCCACTTACTCGCACAATTGTTGTTGCTTCAATCTGTATATAGGGATATAGGGATGAAGAATGAAGAATTTAAGATTCCCTTTTTTAAAATTTAACCTGCAGTCAGTAAAAATAGTCTGTATTTGTTATAAAAATAAGTTATTCTAATAACTTGCATTGGTAATTCAAAGACAGCACACTTTTCTCTCATTCATGAACTTTTATTTCTTAGAGGAAGGAAACAAACACACTGTTTTCTTCTTGATAAATTAATCCTAATGTCATAGATAACCTCTTTGATCCAGTATAAATTAATGAAGTTCCTGACCAGTTTTTTTCTGCCATTTTACAAACCTTTTTGACTAGTCCCTGAATTGTTGTTATAGTTTTCAGAGGGGAAGTTATGATTTCCCCAATCCTCTTGACAGGTGATGGTGGCAGGATTAGCTGGATGGCTTTCTCTTCCAGTTCATCAGGAACTACGATGTCTGGCCTGGTCATGACTTTAGTTCTTACGGACAATGCAATTTTACCATTTTGACGATGAAATCTCTAATCAGTAGAGTCTTTCCTTCTTTAATCTGCCTGAACTGTGTCTTATCCGTTATGGTGGCCAAAATAGCTCCTGTGGCATCAGCAAGACTGAAATTTAGCATTTCTACTTGTGAACCATTTGAATCGGTGAATCTGGCTGTGTGACCTAGTTTGACAACTTTTGCTATCAATCCTCCTGAATACGGTGTTGGACGGAGAGTCCCAGTCCCTCCTTCTATCTCACTGGTTGTCTTTTGAGACATCCTTAAATTAGAAAAAAAGAAACAATATTACTTCTAAAGAATGAATTCAATAATTTTACAATGTATGTCATAGGTCAAAAAATCAATTTAATATCTACCCTTAAATAAATAACCAAAAACATTTGTTTATTGTGAGTGTCTTTTTCAAATGTTTATCTTTGCTTGACTTAGGGATAATTTCTTTATTTTTCTAGACAATGTCTTACACACTTCTGGTTAAGTACAAGAGAGATACAAGAGAGACTACTGAAATATAATAGGTTAATTCAAATCATTTACGTGAATGGTAAATAAGCAACAATTGGTTTGTGATCAGAGTAGTAACATCCTAATGTAGCAGTTGAAATCTTTTGACTGGACATCATACAAATCGTCCAAACAACTTCCATAATCTTTTGTAATGGTTTTAACAATTTGGCACATATTCGTGCTATTAATAAATTGACTCAAACTATTTTGATTCAAGAAATCTACATTTGTATCCTCCATAATAATGATTGGCTTATCAATATCAAGGTTGTCAAGCAACTGATTAAGAATCTTGCAAAGCTGACCTTGACTGGCTCTTTGGAGACAACACACAGACATTGTTTCTGTAAATAACTTACGACCTCTGAATACTAATAATAACACAAGGTACCTAGCTTCAAATGACACCGAATGGCACCCCCTGAGAATGTCGGCCTTTTGAGCTTCCAGGGAATATGCTATGTAAATGTACTTACTACCGTTCTCCTGTACAATCATTCAACTAAAAACCATATATGGCATAACTGCATTTATTGCCTATTATCTCCGAAAACTGCAACAAAACATGGGTCTACGGCCCGATTTTCCGTTTTATACCACGAAGTGCTTTGTTCTGATACCGAGCAGAATAAGTGCGTGATTTTGACTGGCTAGCATACTCTTCTAAAATTTGGAATTCTTTAGAGTTATTTATAGAAAGATGAATAGTCCGAGATGAATTAAAAATAACAGACAAAAGGATGGTTTTAATGGTGACCATTGACCACAATTGATCTTATGTTATATTATTTAGTTACTAATGTTAGGGGGAAAATGCTACAAAAAATAAAGGGGGCTCCAACCCCCCAACTTCCATTTTTTTTCCACAGACAACTGATATATAGATATAACTACCCCCCCCCCCTTTTCTGATTTTTTTTGCGAGGACAATTTTTCCAAAATGTGTCGATTCCTTGTCTGTCTCATACCAAGCTTTAGAGATTGGCCTTCTACTGGACTGGTATAATAAAATACTTCAGTATTATTTATCAGTATAAGGCAAGTATAAGGCTCACAAAAAGCGTGTTCACGATTACATAATCGAAATTAGGATGGGATAGACGGAGAATCCACACATTTCGGAGAAATAATCGCCGCCCAAAAATCAGAAGTGGGGGGGGGGGGGGGGTAGTGGTGTCCATACTTTGAACAGATGCCTGTGAATTTTTCCATATCGTCACAGATCCGTAAAATTAGGGATGCGTGGGAGGGGGCGCCGGAGAAGTTGGAAGTTGTACATGGCTTGTTTAAATTTCCTGACAGGCAATAATAAAAATATATTAGTCATGATAAAGACCTTCAGAACCTTAATTAGTGTGGGGGCGGGATTTATAGTGTTCGTCATTGCTGTCTCAATTTTTCCCCTCAGGCTGGGGGAGGGGGGGTATCCTTTGCTACAGGGCTTCAATTTATAACTCTCAAGCTTACATGTATTAATATCTACGTATTACTATCAAAAATAGTGGAGGGGCCAGTCTCGCAATATATATCTTCATTTGCATATATGAAAATAACAGGAAACGTTCATTGTCAATTTAAAGGGTGGGACAGTCCCCTCCGAAAAACGTGCCTGCAGCGTTCTTGGTTTTATGGTGGGTTTCATAAGAATGTAACAACAGGTACTTGTCTTATCAATAATACCACAAAGTTAATAGCACGTCACAAAAAACTTTCCTTGCTCTATTTTGCATACTTCAAAATAATCTTTGATCTGTTTCCATAGATCTGCATGGAACATGCAAATAGCAGAAATATTTTTCATACTAGTTAACGAAGTTGTATTTACAGTTAGTCCAATCTGATAGTGCAATCTGATTAAAATACAGATCGCTCTCTGCGCTGTGCGCTATTTGAGAGATCTGTATTTTAATCAGATTGCAGTTAGTCATAATTTCATTATTATCTTCATCAGAAATGATTCCGTCATGAAAATATTTTTAAATCTCCACTCGGGAAGTCTTAGCTTCTATTTTCTGACGACATGTAAAATCCCGAAACGTACGAACAGCTTTGGTTTTTTTCAGTGGCTAGCGTACAACGTCTTCAATTCAAAATTTTCATTTTGTTAACAAAGCAATATTTTCAAGATTTTTTGGTAATAAACATCGTATCAATTTATTGTGATAATAAAACAACGAGACTTTATTTTTCAACACAACGAATATACAATTTTCATTCTGTGCGGTATCAGTACAAAGCACTTCGTGGTATGAAACGGAAAATCGAGCCGTAGACCCATGTTTTGTTGCAGTTTTCGGAGATGATAGGCAATAAATGCAGTTATGCCATACATTGTTTTTTAATTGAATTATTGTAAAAGAGAACGGTAGTAAGTACATTTACATAGCATATTCCCTGGAAGCTCAAAAGGCCGACATTCTCAGGGGGTGCCATTCGGTGTCATTTGAAGCTAGGTACCTTGTGTTATTATTAGTATACAGAGGTCGTAAGTTAATTACAGAAACAAGTGCCTGTGGGACAACAGTACAAGAATACAACTTGATGAATTTGATCATTGTGACAAAAAAAAGCAAGCACCGCCTCAACATTCTTACACAGGAACAATCTTTTTACTTCAAATAAATCCAGTTTAGAGTAGACAACAATGCCCCTGTAAGACCTTCTAGTATTGCCTACATTCAAGTCATCAAACCTGTGCATATTGAAACCCTGAATCTCATAATCATCATTTTTGTCAGTTTCTTTAAGTCTGCTCTCAGAGATTGCAATAATATCACTTGCATGTATATTTGTTTCACGTGCAAATTCTGGAAAGTGCAAATGAAGAGATCTAGAATTATGATAAACAATTTTTAGATCCTCACGAATGTCACTCAAGATTGGTACACAAGAATGTAAAAGGCAGTTTGTTCTCAACCTTTTCATTTCTTGAACTACATGCATAGATACTGAAATCTTTTTTTTCATTTAATTCCAAGATGTATACATCATCTAATCTCCGAATACGACTAAGTCCAACATAATGCATGTGGTCAGTTTTTCTGTTTCCAAAGTGCATGACAGCTTTGCTCATTGGTTGATCCTTGAGATTTATGAATGGTTTTAGCACATGCCAAACGCAAAGGAAATTGCTTTCGAATCACAAATGGATTTCCTTTATGCTGACCAACACTAAAATTTCTGGTTATTTCTAATATTGGAGTCCATGTTTTGTTGCAAGTTGAGGTATATAAATGTGCATACTTAGTTCGGGCACAAGCTCCAACTTCCCTACTTTCAAATTCGACCCAGATGATGCTACAGCGACTTGAATTCTCTACCCTGAAATCTAACTTCCTTACAATACAAGGAGTACCATTTGTAAGACCATCTTTCACATCGATATTGATACAAATTTCAGCTGGCAGGTTTTCAACTATCAACAAATTGCTAACTAATCCCATTGTTCTTGCAGGATCATCTGGCACTTTGCTTAAAATTGTTTTTCTGAATTTTTCACTAGCATAACCACTAACAGTATCTAAGGTAGGAATGATACATTTTTTTTCTCATCAGCTTTTGCAAAAGCTGTCATGTTATGCAAGTCAACTTGAGCATTGGTAGTTAATAAGTGTGGTAAAGATGAATTGTCTGAATTCACTGTTTCGGTAGTCAATCTTAGATTCAATTTTGCAATGTCACTGCCTGTGTGCATTCCTTCTCTTAATCTGTTCAACAATTCTGCAAATTGGCCATCTTCTTTCTGCCTCATAATCTGTCAATTCAAAATTTTTAAAGTAATCTTGACAAAGGTTAGTTGCTAGAGGTCCATATCCATCATTTAACTGTTGGAATATCCAGTTATCAAACACAGGCTTCAACTGGAACAAATCTCCAACAGCAACAATACTCACACCACCAAAGGGTTGTTCTGTTGCAAATACTTCCTGAAGTCTCAAGTTAATGAAGTTGAACATTTTGTTTCCAACCATGGATATTTCATCAATAAAGATTACTTTTAATGATCGAAATTTGACTCGAAATGTATCTAATTGCAGCACATCTAATGGCTTGAATTTTAAGCTTTGCTTTTCTGGTATACAGAATAGAGAATGAATTGTATGTCCACCAATGTTGTGAGCAGCTTTTCCTGTTGGTGCACATAAGACTGCTTTTATTTCATCAGGGGAGTGTGATAAAGACTTTGCACGCTTGGTATAAAACTGTGGTTACAATACTTTTCCCCACATCTGCTCCACCAGTAAGAAAGCAATAAAATGGCAAGTCACCATTTTTTATCTTGTTCAAAATATGGTAGAAAAACATTCTTTGTCTTTCATTGAGGCTTCTTGCTAAAGATATAAAATCATTCAGATTCATAGAGTTAACAAGTGTTTCACCATTAATTGGCTTCCTTGAAATTCCAAGGTCCAGACCTAAATCATAGGCATGACCCATTTCTTTTTGGTTGAAACAACCATGATAAATACTCTGGTTTTCAGACTGCTCATGTATATCTATTTCTTCAATATGTTGAACTTCAGGTGCAACTACATGGGTATCGCTGCACAAATCATGTGTTATTTTCTACCATGTCAGCTAATCCATCATCCATTTCATTTTTTTTTTTGCAGTTATAACAGGAAGTTTGCTATCGTACTGATTTTCATATGATTCAGATTCTCCAAGCAAATCTTCTTTCTCCTTCCTCCATGGATAAAATAACATCAACTGTTCTCTATAGTAATTCTGAGGATCCTGATCTTTGTTGTACCTGACATAGCAAATAATTTTGGACTTTTTTCGCTTTTTCAGAATTCCTCCTCCATTTCCCATTGGTATTTCCTCTTCAAGAGATTGGCTTTCCTGTCACATTCATCTAAACTAATGACATCCTCATCCTCTTCAATATGTTCATTTTCTGGTAAAAACTCTTGGTTTTCTACCCCTAGTGGGTCAATCGTTTTAGGGTAGACAAAGTCATATTGAGCTACAAAGTCAGCTAAACAGCAATTTTTCAACACTCTTGGTCTACGCTGGTACTTTTGTATGGCATTATCAGATTGAATATCAGTTGAATTTTCTGGCATTTCAGACAAAACATTATGAGACTTTAAGAGAAAAGCACGGGTTTCACATGGTGAGGTATTTATGAAGACAATAGATCTGGTACACGAGCGTATTGACAACTGTAACACCAAGTACACTGCCTCCTGTGCACTTATTTCCACATGTGAAAGGAATTTGTTTCCAATATGCCGTACCTGTTGTTGTGTACCTTTGTTTCCTTGACGTGCTTCTTTGCATGCTTCATACATTAAGTTTGACATCCCTATCTGTGATTTAGATATGTAAGAAACGACATAAGCGGTACATGCATAGGCATCAAGAATAAACTGGACATCAATATTTGCTTCCCAACATCTTAGAATGAAATCATTGTATGAATTCACCCTTATTTCTGACACTTTCCTTTCTAAATATAACTTGGGAGCTTTCAATGATGATCTTATTGCTGTAAGGTAGATTTCTTCATTCATATCTAATGCCTTCAAGAAGTCAGGAAATGACATTTCTTCACCTGATTTCAAGTCATTCAAGTATGAACAAATACGTTCATAGTCCTTTGTAGTATTTGAAACTTTGTTCCTATCAACATCTCTCAATGGCTCCAATACTTGAGTTTTAGACATTGGCGGCAAAGGGAAGTTAAAACGACAAATGTTTTGGCCTTTTTTTCTACATATTCTAGCATGTTTGTGAGTTTGATAATTTACAAGTACTGGTATTTCATCATTTTCTGGCAAGTGCAGTGCTTATGTACAAAGTCAGCAATATCTTTATTGTTGTTGTTTTTTTTCAAATTTTGGGGCACCTTCAATCCAAACAAACATATGAATGTGGGGAGACCCTCTCTGTTGGAACTCTACTCGGTAGAGGTAATCCAACACATTTCTCAGTGGAGCCAAGGGTGACTTGAACACATCAGATTTAAATACCTGTACTCTATGATTGAAGTATCTAGTGCAAGTCACAGGATCTACTTGAATGAGGTGGCAGGGGACAGTTTCTTTGGTTTTGAAACATGTGGATAGGGGGTATACACCAAAGTCAGATTATGACAGACTAATGAAAAATCATATTTCCCTTTTATGTCAATACTTGTATTTCATATTAGTGTAGTTAATAAATTATGACCCTAAATTACATGTAATCTATAAATACTGGTGCACAAAACATGCTCTGAGCAGGTTTCCCTTTTTTGCTTTGATTTTCCCTCATTTGGGCTAATTCGCACCACCCCCACACCATCACAGTACCAAACATGGGGATTTAGACACTGTGCACAATCAAGAACCTTATCTGCCCTTCTCAAAAATCTACCTCTCATATGGGGCCATCCACCTTCCCTCACAGCTACAGACCTTTTGCTAGACCCTGCATGTTTTCACCGGAATTTCTTCAGCAACTGACCACGTGTCTTAGTTTCGTATTTGCACCCATCTATATGCTAGGAATCATGGTGACACCTACATGTTGTATATCAACATTTTTACTAAGCACTCAGCTACATTTGATATGCATCCTAAAATTATTGTATACATTTTTACACATGTAATATCACTTCAAATACGGGGTAATTCCATTTTTTGAAAAAGTTGACCGGGCCTATAGTGCGAAACTGTCCCCTGCTACCTGAGCTCACACCTTTCAGCCCATGAGAGATTTTTGACATCATCCTCTGAATACTCTACATTTTTCACCAATTTTCCTAGTTTTCAATAAGTCAGTCCACCTACTCTCTGCAGCTGACAAAGAACAAAACCAAGTAGGTATGCCAAGTTGCCTGATCATTGCAAACAAATCTTTCTTTGCATTTTCCCAGTAAGCAGGCGAGCCACGCAGTTTTCTCAAGACTCTAAAACCTTCATTCAGTCTAACAATATTATCAAATTTCCCTGGGTTTAATACTTCTTTCACAGTAACTAATCTTCCTTCGGTCTGACACTTTCTCATAACTAGAGAAACATTATCATGGATTTGCTTTACCTGAATTTTCTTCAGTTTAAAAAATATATTTGGAACTGAACATGCTGCACGTCTATCAACACTACGCAATTCCCACTTACAAATGGTACTATAATGAACAGGAGTTTCCCTGTCTTTATTTTCAGGGCGTGTTTTACCGCAATAAATAGTAGGTAATGATAAATATTCAGCATTTTTATCTTGGTACAATCCAAGAGGTGTCTGTCCCTCCCCAGGTGAAAATGACATAGTTTTACATAAAGACCGAACATCAACTGGGTGCAAAAGTGTATCAGTATTTCCGTTTAGTCTACTTTCAAAGTTTTGATCTTTGGTCCATTCATCAGTGCTTGAGTAATCTGAAAAGCACTCATGTGCATCACCTTTTTCTTTTCTACTTAATGATTCTTGCTCATGTCCCATATTCAATTCAATGTCATTTCTGTTACCTTCACTATTTTCATTACTAAATCCTAACCAATGATGTTGCTCTGACTCAATGTTCCATTCTGATTGATAGAAATTCCCTGATTTTGAAACAAAACACTGTTTTGTAACAGCCATTTTAGTGCTTTAATACATTTGTTAGGTCTAATTGCCTCTTGTAAAACACAGTGTTTGAAACTGTTTTCTTTTCAACTGCACTTGTAAAGTTTCAGAATCAGATAGTATGTATTGCACACCCATTCAATATCATCTACACTTTTAAACTCTGTCAAACATTTTTTTGCAAATAATGATTTGCTCAGTTTATTTGCATTTTGCACACTTTCTTTAAACCATGTCTGAGTACAACAAGAACACACATAAACTGAACCTTGAGACACCTTTTTATGGAAACTTTTAATTTTCAAAGCTAATTTCTTTTCATTACTTTTGACAGAGAAGCATTCATTGGTTTGAGTTTTCAGTAAACTATTTTCTGCTAAGTGTAAGGCTATCTCATAATGCTTTTGAGGAAGAGCATGATTTAAAATTTGGACATTTTTGTGTTCTGAAACAGAATTGCAGACTGCTTGTAAAGACGATCTTTCTGTCTCTGATGTGCTTCTATTAATATTTAACCTTTCCTTTTTTGAAACCGGCTCTGTAAGATTCATATTAAACCCTCCACCTAAAATGATAGCTTTACTTTTTAGCTTTTTACCAAAACTAATACGAAACTGACAAAGTTCATACTGTACCTCTTGAAGAGGAATTGATCTACTCAAGGACAGAGATAGATTTCTCAAAAATGAACAAAGTTCCTCTAATGAACAGAAAACTGATAGCACAGCTGTTCCATCTGGGGAACATAAACCACATATTCCTCTACTATGCGAGTCAAAAACATAGTACGAACCAGTTTCTTTGTAATATTTGAGTGCAAATGCTGCAGAATGAAAAGTGAGCAACAATGGAACTTCTATGTGATTTGTACTTGTAGCCAAGTTTAAGCTTGATTCTAATGGTAATCCTAATCCATCTACACCACCTTCCGTACACATTGTTCCAAAATATGATTTTTGTCCACGAATTATAAAACATTTGCCGTGGTATTCAATAAATTCTGGCAAATCTTGAAAAAGTAACAGATCATGTTGCTGTCCTTCACTGCGAAGTTTCTTGTATAAAATATCACCTGACAGTAAAATTGAGTTCAAATCTTGTGTGTCAAAATCTTCAATCCTTTTTAAATATGACTTCATTATGAAAGTAATGCAATTTGTCACACACTGCCTTCCTCTTGAACAACTTGAAAAACATTCATCTTCTGACAAAAATCTGCACAGACAACTCGTTTTTGATTTATGAGTCTATTTGTTACACTTGCCATTTTATGTGATCATTTAAGAATTTTTTTTGTTCCTCTAAGACATGGTCAATGTCATTCTGTAACTTTAGAAATTCTTATTCGTAGCTAATAATTACATGTTTGATTCCAAATTCCAAAAAATTCAAATAATTCTATATGAAAATTTTTTAGCATTGATAAAATTTCTCATTTTTTAATTTTCTCCAAATTATTGCATATACATTACATTACTTTTTATGCATTTAAATGCATCAATGCCAAGTGTTTTCAAATAATATCATGATGATCAAATTCTCAAGTTTGGTTTCACTATTTTTGGTACCTGTTTTCCTGAAAGTAGAAAATGTAATATTTTCTTTATGATCTTCAATAACTTTGAGTTTAATTACCTTTTCTCTTGTTTGTTTGAACAATCTATTTTACAATAACGAATTACTTTGGACTTTTAAGTATGCTCAGTGAAATGTTAAATGAATCGTCAGTATTTTTAATTTTTAATTTGCTGCTATATTTTCTTTTAAATCCCGAAAAGCTTTAATAGTGTTCTACATTGCCATTTTTTTTCTAAACAATTTTCTGTGCATTAGTTTTAATATTGTTCAATGAATTTGTATGCTGATGCTGAGTATTGTCACAGTTTCTCTCTCTTCCAAATCTATTCTAGTAACATTTTTCTGTACATCTGAGTTCTCATCAGTTCTAATTCATTTCTCAATGAATATTGAACTGAGGCATTTTCAATGATATGAAACAAGAAATCAATTCTCAAATTGCTCTCACATTTTCTCACTGTATGCAGAAATGTTGATTCAGTTCTCAAATTTGCTCTCACAATTTGTCACTTTTTCTGTATGTGCATATGTCAAATCAGTTCTCAAATTTGTTCTCACAATTTGTCACTTTTTCTGTATGTGCATATATATATATGTCAATTCAGTTCTCAAATTTGTTCTCACAATTTGTCACTTTTTCTGTATGTACATATGTGAATTCAGTTGCCTAGAGATTGTTTTGATGCTCAGTGCGACAAATTCTTTTATCAAAATGCCTCAAAATTCAATAAATTAATGTGATATAAGTTATATTTATGTCATCAATTATACGTAATAATTATAGTACTATATGGACTATTGTTATTGTAATACATGATACAATGGCATACACTGACATGTACTAGTACGTCTGGGTACCTAATATTTTTTTTTATGGGAAGTGGACATTGTACAGTGAGATTGATCACTGCTCGTTATCTTCACCTTGCACAGTACTTTATTGTAGGCTTAAGGCATATGATAAAAATAAAGATTTCAAGAATGACCCAATTCAAATACCTGAGCCTTTGGAAGTTGATTGGCCAACGAGGGGATTTCAACAGCTCCAGGAATCACATAAAGAAGAAATCCCAGAGATATGCATTGAGCAGATAGACATGTATTTTGTACATAGATTAGCAGGTTTGTTCATATAATTTACTCATATGATTAAGAACATTTTTGTAAAACATACATCTAACATTAGGAGTCATTTAATGAATGTGCAACATTTTATAGAATAATGTGTACATATATAAAATTATGTGTTTATGAGTAAATAAATTATAAAATCATGAGCTTGTACTTATGTGTAGGTGACAGACAAAGCACTTGTGATGTCAAGGCTATCGAGAAAGGAAGGCTGCTTGTTGAAAGTGATAGAGTCTTGGCTGTGTCATATTTAAAGGAAGATGATTCCCTGTTCTTTACAGGCATTGTTGGCGTAGCCATGAAAACAAGGGCAAGTATTACATTTCATTTGTGGATATAATATACATTGTAGTACTAATTGTACATGTACATGAACAGAAGCAATAGTTTATGACCATATATTGAATCAAGTACAATAATTTATTTCCAGTGTTTTTTCCACATGTTTAACATATTCAAATTTTGATATAGGTTCACCAGTCAAAGCTGAAGATCTGCCCAGGAAGCGGAATCTGACTGATGATTTTTTAAATGATCACCGCCCTGAACATCTAAAAGGTGTGGCTGGTTACCTGGATAGGGTTCGCAATATGGTCTTAAACCATTGTGCAGAGACCTCAGACAATCTGACATACAGATATCTCATAGAGAAAGCAAATATTCAGGTAAACATAAGCATGAAAATGCATTACTCGCACAAGTAAGAATCTCACTGAATGTCCCTGTACATCGCTAATTATAAGCAGCGTCAAGCCAAAAGTATCTCGCTAGTGAACTTATAGCATATTAGTAATACATATAAAATGTTGATTTTAAAATTATAAATCTGTTAATCTAAAGCAGTAAGTAGTGATGGGTAAAACTGCACATATAAAATAAAATGTTTAATAACAAACAAACTGTAACACCTTTTGTTTCACTAGGCAGCAGTATTGGACCATGATTATTTGGAAAGACCCTTCAGAGAGTATTGCGTTCAACGAGCTGTTGAGGTAGGTCTTTTGTTAATTGGCTCAAACTGCATTTCAACAAAATTAAATTTTATGACATTTGTGCAAATGTTGTACATGTATATGTGTTAAAATAAGATATAATGTACAATGTAAATTGATTGCAAGGATTTTTTTCTCATGTTCATATGTATTATTAATACCATGCAATTTTATACTACAAAACACAGTACACGATATATGGTTTTTGTTAATATACAATTTTTTAAAGGTTACAGCAGATAAAGTAGTTGCCATTGAGGATCAGACACGTGGACAAGCCAGCTCAATTAATTGGTTCAAGGAGAGATCATGGCCGATCACAGCCTCAAGATTTGGAGATATCTGTTTAGCTAAAGACAGGCGTAATAGGCAGAAACTCTGCGAGTCTCTTTACTAGCCTTCTGCTGCTGTATTTCGCAGTGAAGCTCTAGTCCATGGACGTACCTACGAGACACGTGCTATTAGGTATGGTTTAGTGTGAGCTAGTCAGACAATCACATGTACAGCAGAGACCTGGTTTGTAAATCTTAACGCTCTATCTAAGCATTGGTCAAATCAGTAAATTATTATTTACAGGTATTATATGCCTTTTCTTATTTTTATCTCTCATTACAGATCCTTTGAAAGAGAGACCGGCCAAGGTGTTCAAAGATGTGGTTTCTTTGTTGATATGGATCGACCTTACTTGGGGGCATCACCGGATGGACTCGTTGGCACTGATGCACTAATTGAAGTCAAATGCCCCTTTGCTGGTCGCTTTGAGAAGATTCAGCCTGGAAAATACTTCCCATTTCTAACAATGGACTCTGTAACTGGTGAAATGAAATCGAAACCCACCTCTAAATATTTTTTCCAAATACAAGGCCAAATGCTTATTGCCAAAAAACAAATTTGCTATTTTGTTGTATACACTTTCAAAGATTTGTTCATCCAGAAAGTACATATTGATCTAGAATGTTGCCAGAATTCTCTTCTTCCAAAGCTTGATGTATTCTATGATAAATTTTTCATGCCATATTTGTTATCCTTGCTGTAAAGTGGAAGCATACATGCAAACTTGTGTAAAAGTTTCTTCCAAATGATTTATCGAGACAGTTGATATTTTTTTTAATACAGAATCTTATTTTTGTATTCATGATTTGATAAGAGTCTACAAATGATTCTTTATGTTTTTTTGCCTAAGTTTCTGCTCAGAATGCCAATCAATTTCAGATGAAATACATTGCATATCCATGATATGAAATATTCTGTATTGACAATATACATTTAACAATGCATAGATGTTGGTTATATAAAATGTTAAACTTTTTAAATTGATTTAAAAAAAAAGATATTGTACTTTGACTCTTTCAAGGTAAATAGCTTTTACATTTAAAAGTTGATATGTCTACCAAGATCCTTGTACCCCTTTAAATATTGACAGCACATGTTGCATAAAGGATACAAAAAATGTACGATACATTTAAAACTTGTAAACAGAAATATGAACACAACTCTCAAGGGATTCACTGTATGTGCAGGGCATACATTTATTAAACTTAGACATGTATGCATGCACATTTTGATATACTACTGGCACATAATTTAGCACTTATTATCAACAATGCAATTCCTAAAATTTGACATCAAACAAATGTACACAATTCTGGAAGCTAGAGGGATTTTTGACATTGGTAGCTCATGTTTCAAAATTTTGAATCTCTTTGCAAGCCCAATTACCCTCTCTACATGAATACGTTTTGAGGCAACTCGCCTATCTCTTAACTATTTTTTCGGGGTCAAGTTGGCTTTTGCCCTTGAGAAACGTAGGTGTATTTATAAAAACATTCTGATTCGTAAATAAATCTTGAACAAGAATTCCCCGATCTGCCATAATGCTGTCACCAGCATCAAATTTGCCTACATCTAGCAGAGTAGAGTGTTCAATGATTTGTCTGTCAGACACAGAGCCCCCATAAGTAGAGGATACATCAGATACTGCTCCATTTGGAGTTACACCTACCATGGTTTTCAACGTGTTTTTGTGTTTATAAGAAGACCATGTTTTGGATTGTGCCTCATCATTTGATGGTTTGTGAATTGGTTGCTCGGTTGAATCTAATATTACGCGTGTATTAGGAAACTTTTTAGCAAAATCTGTTGGCATATGTTCTTTAATGATTTCTTTAGAAGGCCAGAATTGTTCCTCTAACTCTGTTAATTGAAAATACAAAAAGTTAATCCAAGTTGTTACGATTTTAGAAGCAGTAGATTCACAAACTTTAAAGAGCATAGCAAGTTCCACATCTTCCTTTGCTTGTCTGAGTTTCATCAGAGTTAAAAACAGCTGATCTTGTGGACTTAATAAGCCACATTTGTAATCCAAGTCAAAAGCTGCTGGCCCAAGAATATTAAAGAGAAGCATGAAATGGTCATAGCCATTCAAACCAGTGTAATAAGAAAGCATCTTAGTGTCCAGTTTCATACCTTCAATTGAAAATCTACCTAAGGTAGGTATGTCACTCTGGATTTCTTTCTCAGCAGTTGAACACATTTCTTCTGGCATGGATGTGGACATACTTGTAGATGACTGATCTACGACAACTTCATGATGTACAATCAATTCATCCATATATATGGGCAGGTCTTCAATCATTGGAGTACATGTATCTTGAGTAGACTCTCGCAGCCTCTTTCGCTTAGCTCTGTCAGATTCCTGGGTAGTACTGGTATTCTTGAAGTCAAAAACAGAAGGCACAGCTCCATACTTAAGTCGTCTTCGTTCACCTGTCACAAATTGAATATGTTACAGGAATGTTGGTTGTAAGTTATACTTTATATTTAAAAGCTTTAAGATTCGCTAATTATGAACTAGATTTGTTATAATTGATTTACATAAATAGTCATGTAGCAAATTCAACCTTGCATTTTTAGCGGTCACTTCTACTGTAAAAAATATTAGGAGGGGGGGGGGGGGGGGTCGTCACCAAATATATGAAAATAACACCAGAAAATCGTGATTGTTGATGTGGAGCCCCAATCTAATTAAAATTAGATCTTCCATCCGCTCCCCAGTTTTCGATACGTCGCGTATCGAAAACTGGGGAGCGGATGGAAGATCTAATTTTAATTAGATTGTGTGGAGACCAGGACTCAGCTGGTGTTATATATATATATATATACAGTACACGACACGAGTTTTATACACCCCACCGTGGAAAGACCACGGAGGAAAATCCACGGAGATACACCGTGTCCTCCGTGTTCCACGGTGTGTGTTATTTGCGAATACACACAGCTGCTAAGAGCTTTGTTCTGGCCACGGGCGCCTTGCGGGAGATGTGAAAATGTGCCGCAGGTCAAATAATCAAGATAAGGGTGGAATTTTAAGAAAAGAAAAAATGTCAATATTTTCCCCCCTGATACTTATATTGTTTTTCAGCATATTGAGCCGATTCCAACGATACCAAACACTATATATTATGTTTTTAAGAAAACCTGGTTTTGACTTTTTTCTTTTAGTCTTCTTTCTTCATTAAAATATTCTTAAATTCTATGTTTAAATAATGCGTACTTATAGGCAATTCCTGTTTTGAATGCGAATTAGTATATTCAGTAAATGAAAAACATACAACATGTGATAGGGATATTTAATAATTACCGATGTGCTCTCGCTCTCTCTCTCTCTCTCTCTCTCTCTCTGTGTGTGTGTGTGTGTGTGACAAATGCGCTGTTTAACATAATTACCTCCATCATATTGTGTTGATATGCATCTTGACAAATATAACTTTATCCAATATAGAAATTAGAACATTGTCGATGATTAACAAATTGGAATTAATTTATTACGTAATTAATAGAAGCAAAAATGCAAACCATCGAATGATTTATTTTTAAAATCCCGAGTTAATTACATTTGACCGAGACTTATGTTCGATGTACTATGATAGAGGTTTTCATAAAAAAAAAATGTTCATCGGGAGTGTCTGGATAATGCAATGATTTTTGTATAATAAGTATATACCATGCAAATTCCTAGGGTCTTTCTCACAGTATAACTAAATTACGGTTAGCTAGTTTGGGTTTTGACTTCTCATGAAAAGTGTGAAATATATTGGGTCGGTGCGATATCAGATCTAGTCTAAGATCACGGGTATCTTACGCCGACCCAATATATTTCACACTTTCCGCAAGAAGCTAAGCACTTCTGTTGATTTCAAATACACGGATTAGCTTACTCCCATTGTTCTACTGAGGCGAAAACCCCTTCGAATTTGCATGGAATGTACAAGTTATATACAGGTCATTGTTATAGTCATACATCATAGTACCGCTAACCCGACAAACATTTTTTATATTTTGAATAAGTTATTGAATGACGAAGTATGACCAAACTGCAGATTGAACTTTATAGAGCCCCGTGCTAACATTACTTATATTTTTCAATGTATCAGAAGGGGTATGTTGCCGGTTAAGTTGTGTAAATTTCTTGACAAGCAATAAAATAACAACAAAAATGGTGCTTAAATTGTCCGATTACGAAAACCTTTCAAGTTTTCAAAGTACACCCTCTCCGATTCTACGTGCTTGCAATCAATATTTAAGGATGTAAATCCTCGGTGTCAAATGCAACTAGTTCATGAAAAAAAAACTAATATAAATATAAACAGAAATGACTTAACGATTATTTGCTTTTATTCATATACGCTATCGATTATTAAAATCTTTAATTTAATCTTTAGATGCATTAGATAATGAGAGAGAGAGAGAGAGAGAGAGAGAGAGAGAGCATTGGTAATCATAAAAAATTGGTTTTTTTTTCATCTTCGTTAGCCGAGATTATTCGTGCACGAAGGCACAGTTGACTCAAAACCCATTGCTAGCGGAGATTAGATGAATTTTACCCCGTATTATGTTATAACTGACCAAAACCTAGTACGTTTGTTTTACAACTTTCATTCAGAAGACGCGCAAGTTATTGAGTTACTGAATTAACGAGAAAACGTCTGCATTTTTATTTCAATCGTTGTCAACTCTTTACTTTGTGATATTTCAAGACTACATGTACTCAATTCAATTTATTGGATCTCATCACCATTATGCAATGGTATATAAAAATATAAAGACAAAAAGCTGTTATATATACATTTAGTAAATAATATATGCGTGTAATAAAGTATTTATCAAGTTAGAAAAAAAACCTTTAAAAAAAACGTGTTACTATTAATGTGAAGTATGGGCATTCTAATGAAATTTTCCTAATGAAAGTACGGAGTTTTCTAAAGGTTTGTTTAAAAGTAAAGATAGTTTTAATATTTATTTGTTTAAGTGATAAAAATTTGATTCTTTGCTCACATTGCTTCACAGTTGAGTACATAATGAAATTCATATCCAATGTAAACATGTACATGTATATAGCTGACCTTAATCACATATTCCTAATTACAATGAAAACCTTACGTAAAAATAAACTATTGTTTATGGTACACATTTCTTTGAACTGCTGTTTATCAAATTGAAATTACTGGCATGTGATTGTCGTTGTTCATGACCCTTCTTTTATTTGGTGAAATTGTGCTGCACGTGCCGTGAAACAATGTACCGACGAGTGGTAGGAATAACACAGGTGTTTATATACAGCATGTCGAGAATTTAGGCGTTACATAAAAAGGTGTGAACGTCTGCAGGGAAGTCTACATACGGATATGAACCGAAAACACCAACGTATCATTAAACAACAATTACAAGAATTGAATGATTTATAGCTAATTTCTAAATAAGTAATGGGGTGAGGGCATGTATGCTGGCCAAGCGAAAAGGTTTTTTGGGTGAATCATTTCGGAAATTATTTCTTTGTTTTATCACACGGAGGTACACGGTGGCATCGACGGAGGTACAGGTGACATCCACGGAGATCCTCCGTGGACTTCAATGTCTAGCTCGCGCGGAAAAATAGGACTTCAAAGGTGCCGACAATTTTAAAGGTCCACCGCGTTTGGGGCAAATTTGTTCCACCGCGTTGCGTGGAACACGCATAAAACTCGTGTCGTGTACTGTGTATATATATATATATATATATATATATATATATATATATATATATATCTCCAAATTGTGTTTTAAAAAAAATCAGTGTCCGGTATAAAATATTAAGTGCATGTCTACGAGAAAACCATGTAAAAATGAAAATATGTTACTCATGCCACATTAAGAATTAGGGATATTCTAAACATATTTTAAAAGATTATTATCACTAGCATCTATGGTGAAAGTATCACAAGTTGATTCACCCCCGTATTCAGGAAATCCCCAATCTATTTTTAGCCCTCTGTCAAAGGATAATTTTGATCGAAAATTAGCACTTTTAAGGACTCCCGAAACCAAATAGAGACCCATTGAAACGGCATATCTCTGTTTTCTGTGAAGAATACTCAGATAGAACTATCCATAAAACCGATTCTTTTTGTTTAGAAGATTTGATATATACGAGAAATCTTGGAGAATTTCTCATTAAAGTTTACTTGACATTTTACATGCCTATAAAACATTCGGTGGTGTGTCTGATACAACGCATATAATTTAGTTTACAGTATTCGATTTGAATGGACATCATATTTTTCACAAAGTCATAAAAGGAATTTTATGGATTTACAAAAATAAACTAGGAATACGCTTTTGAAATTCAAATAAAATCTGTTATTGAATTATCTCCCTTTGCAGAAAAAGAGCACTCTTTTGTAAAGGAAGGTTTTAAAAAAAACATTGTTTACGTTGGAGGGAAAATGACAGCTATGTCGTCTGGTGCATGTGATTTCGGTACAAACTGTGACATAAATACGATTTACCATATAAAAGACTGTGTTAAACCAACATTTAGTCATCTCAGATATCTAAATGCGAACTGTAAAGGTATAGATCTACCAGAAAGCCATCTAATACTGAGCAGAGCAGGTATAAATTCCGTAACCATTTCACAATTCGAGAAACAAATTTGCAAGAAACACCGAGATACTTTAGGTCTCTATTGGAAGAGAAGTAAACGATCTTGTGTACACCCTTTCCATGGAAGTTCAAAAACAAAGCCAGACAGAGGCATTACGGCTGTTATGAGTAGAGAGCTATGGCTGCGTCTGCAACAGTCAGTCCCAATAGGCGAAGGTATGTTTATTAAAATTTATTTTAGGACCAATTTTATTGACCTAAAGGAAATGAGATAAAAAAAAAAATTCGCATGAGTTTGTTGAATAAACTGATAAATGCAATGAAAATTGACAAGTGACCTTTTTTAAACTTATGAAGATTTTAAGTTAAGTAGACTACTAATTAAAAATATGTGAAAGTGCAACAAGTGTAAGGTATTTTGCATCTCAACTCAATCCTTAGAGTTCTCTTTGAATCAACAATGGCTGATGTGTATTGAAAACAAGCCAGACCTTCTAACTCTAGCAAATTTGTAATGTCTACAATACTGGTTACATTTATTGTAAATTCTATCTAAATTAACCTCTGTCATAGATGTAAATTTATGTAAAGGATTCACAGTTTTATCCAGTTTTTAGATGTTATTACCCATTTAATATATTTTCATAAAATGCAATTATTAGCTTCCATGGGGGGGGGGGGGGGTAGGGGGGGGTGTCGGGCATCTTAAGATGACAATTAATGTATATCACAAAGTATTTATGACTGATTAGGTGAAAAAAACCCACATATGTGTGTTTCCTATTTCACTCCCCAAAAAATCAGATAGGGTTGGTAGGTAAAACATTTTATTCTATTACAATTTTTTTTTAAATCTTATTTTATGATATGCTTTCAATACAGGTCTTTATACATTGCAAATACTTCTGACACATTTTGAAGACCAATCATAGTTAAATGTAAATCAAAGAAATTCAAATGCAAAAGGAAAACAATTCCAGTTAGAAAATTAAATATGAATTTTATTTATATATATCATCAATAAAATATTTAGGGTAGGCAGCAAAAAGGTAAGTAGGGTCGAGAAACCGGAGACACACATATGTTTTGTCTTGGCCTGACTGATTATTTATAGTCTTTAATGGTTATAGGAAATGACTTGGAGTATATAAAAATTATTTTTGTTAGAATTCTCATGCATTCCTATGTAGTTTGTACAATTGAATAGACCTTTTTCCTGAGGGAGGGGAAAGATTCATGTTTTGTCAATAGGGAAAAGGTACTCTTAATCATTACTTTAAGTAAAAGGAACTTTGATATATCTGTGAGAATAAATAATGAATTAAGATTCAATTTCCCCCATTAAAGCTGTATGCAGAACATGTATGTCCAAACACAAAACAGACCTCAGTCTTGGTGAAGGAACAGTGGAAGAAATCAAAGGTAATTGTTTTTAACAATGTTTAAATTCATAACCAGTTGATATCAAGTTTGCTTAATAAATAAAGCTTGATAATGGGGAAAATTTACTGGCATTAACACACAATACTGTAGGAATTAATTTAATGTTATTTGTTAATGGTCATGGAGTAGGGGATATTACATAATTTTCTCATTAATCGAGTGATAACCGGAGTAAAATTGTATAAATCTTACAATTCTACATATACAATCATTATGAATTCACTGAAATATCACTTATAGACAGAATCCAGCAGTTGCCCAGAACTTCATTACCTTCAACTGAGTGGAGAGAATTTGATTGCACTGATGCCAATGGTATGATACATAATTGCATTTATATATTTACATGTAAATTTAAATTCCTTAATTTGCATGTGGTAATAATATTCTATAAGTCTTTATGCAAATGACATGTAGTACAGTACTGGGTCTCTTAGAGTCACAGTATTGTTATTGGTTTTTATCCATTGTTGTGCAAGATGGTATTCTTTTTTATAACTGTACATGTATATATGTAGGAAGAAAAACAATTGCACATTTATGATCCCCAAGACAAAGCTTGCATCACTCGTGATAATTTATAGGAAGAAATCCATTTATCAAATAATATTTCAACTAATAATGAATCGATGAGGGAATATTCAATATTAATTCAACTTATGTGACTGATCGAGGCATACATTGCGCTAAATATGCCTTTGATAAGGTGCATGTGTGCTTTTAAATTTTCACAAATTGTAAGATTAATCATGTATATTTTCAGATAACCACAACACCGTTAACCTTGCTGAGGAAATGAACTTGGAATCTCAATCAATTCATTTTGACCAAGGTGAACATATATATAGTTATGTCTGTCTGTTATCCTTTGAATTTTAGCTCACCTGCATCCATATGTAAACTTTTCACATTTTGAACTTCTCAAGAACCACTGGGCTGATTTCAACCAAACTTGCCAATTTGCCATAAACATGCTTTGGTAAAGAAGATTCATGTTTTTTCAAATGAAGTGTTTTCAATGGAAGCTGGTTAGAAATTAATGAAAATTTTGTAGCATCTTGTAAAAGTGTTTGAGTATCTTAAAAGAACTAAATTCACTAGAATATGAACTTGGTTGGTTATGTGATTATATCTTTTGAGGCCTGAGTAGCTTCTCAAAAGATTTGATTGTATACCAACCAAGTTCATACCCTAGATCAAGTGAGCTATTCTGATCACTTTTTGTCCAGCGTCAGTTCGTTTAATCATCTGCCTGTTAATTTTTAACATTTTCAAGTGCAACACCGTTTTTGAAGTGGAGATAAATTTTGTGGCATCATTTTAAAATCTTCTTCTCAAGAACCACTGGGCCAATTTCAATCAAACTTATAACATATTAATATGCAAGCTTTCCCAAGTAGTGCAGATTCAAATTTGTTGAAATTATGGTCCTTGAGCTATTCTGATCACCTTTTGTCTGTGTCGACTGTTTGTAAACTTTTCACATTTTCATCTTCTTCTCCAGAACCACTGGGCCAATTTCAGCCAAACTTTGTACAAAGCATCCTTGGGTGAAGGGGATTCAAGTTTTTTAAATAAAGGACAATGCCTTCTTCAAAGGGGAGATAATCACAAAAATACAAAAACATGGTGGGGTCATTTAAAAATCTTCTTCTCAAGAACCACGGGCCAGAAAATTTCAACTTTATATGAAAGCTTCCTGACATAGTACAGATTCAAGTTTGTAAAAATCATAGCCCCCCAGGGTAAGATGGGTCCACAATAGGGGATCAAAGTTTTACATACTAAAATATAGGTAAAATCTTTTTCTCAAGATCCACCAGGGCAGGAGAGTTCAAATTAACATGGTAGCTCTCTGACAAAGTGCAGATTCAAGTTTGCTAAATCATGTTCCCCAAGGGTAGGGTGGGGCCACAATAGGGGATCAAAGTTTTCCATGGGAATATATAGGGAAAATCTTTTAAAATCTTCTTGTCAAGAACCAGTACACCAGAAAAGTTTAAATTTACATGAAAGCTTCCTGATATAATGTAAATTCAGGTTTGTAAAAATCATATTCCCTGGGGGTAGAGTGGGGTCACAATATGGGATCAAAATTTTACATACAAGTACATAAGGAAAACCTTTAAAAACCACAGGGCCAGAAAAGTGGAAATTTACATGAAAGCTTCATGACACAGAGATAGATCTGAATTTGTGCAATTCATAGTCCTCAGGGATGGAATGGGGCCACAATAGGGGATCAAAGTATTATGTGCTGATATATAGGAATTTTTAAAAAAAATATGTCTGACTAGACCTATTTAAGCTAGAGCTTTCATATTTTGTGTATGCATTCTTTACGAAAAGACCTTTCATATGATCCAATGGTGTGCGATCTTGTGACCTTGACCTGGAAGTTTGACCTATATGATTAAAAACCCGATGTATTCAGTATTTCCTCAACTATAGATAGAGCTTTTATATTTTTACGTCTTTCCCTTTCAGGGGGAGACATATTGTTATTAGCTGACCTGAGCTGAAAGTTCAAGTGAGCTTTTCTGATCGTCTGTTGTCCGTCGTCTGTACGGCTGTCTGTTAACTTTATACATTTTCGATTTCTTCCCAAGAACCACTGGGCCAATTATAAAGAAATTTGGCCAAAAGCATTCTTGGGTGAAGGGCTTTCAACTTTGTTGAAATGAAGGGTCATGCCCCCTTCAAAGGGAATATGATCACTAAAATGCAAAAATGAGGTGGGGTCATTTAAAAATCTTCTTCTCACGAACCACTGGGTCAGATATTTACTTGACACCTTCCTAACATAGTGTTGATTCAAGTTTGTTCAAACCATGGTCCCCAAGGGTAAGATGGGGCCAAAGTAGGGGGTTAAACTTTTACGTACAAATTTAATATACATGTATAGGGAAAATCATTAAAAATCTTCTGAAAAATCACTGGCTCAGAGAAGTTTATGTTTGCATGAAAGCTTCCTGAAATGGTGCAGACTCAAGTTTGTAAAAATCATGGTCTCCGGGAGTAAGTTGGGATCACAATAGGGATCAAAGTTTGTAATGCGAATATATAGGAAAAATCTTTAGATATGAGCCAAGGTGACTCAGGTGAGCGACATGGCCTATGAGCCTCTTGTTCTTTTTGTCCATCTGTCTGTCCGTCTGTCTCACAAAATCTTGTGAATGTTTCTCCTCCTATATAGCTCATCGGATAGACTTGAAAATTTGTGCAATGCTTCATTTGCATTTGCAGATGTGCATATTGGTTGGACATAAGGATCCGATTGTTTTCTTAAAAGTTATAGTGGATTGATTGTATGTTGTTTAACGTCCCTCTCGAGAATATTTCACTCATATGGAAACGTCATCATTGCCGGTGAAGGGCTGCAAATTTCAGCCTATGCTCGGTGCTTATGGCCCTGAGCGGGAGGGGGGTCTTTATCGTGCCACACTTGTTGTGACTCGGTACCTCGGTTTTTGCGGTCTCATTCGAGGGACCACCCCATTAATGACAAGCAAGGGGCACTGAGGACCTATTCTAACCTGGATCCCCACGGGACTACAGTGGTCTGAAGAGGGGTGGAGGATGTAAAATAGCGTGTGAACAATTCCTCTATATGGCTTAACAGATATATTTGAAACTTTGTACAATGCTTCATTGCCATTTGTAAATGTTCACAAGTCAATGTGCCTTCTTTTCTTTTCAGATATGATGTCAGACAGTGAAACATTCGTGTTTTCTGTCCACAACAGCTTCCAATTGGTCGGATATGCAGAAATCTTTAAGAGAAAAATACAATGATGCAATGCAAATCCTTTCAAATGGCCAGCTAGAATGTTTACGCTCTCAAGCCGGCCAACCTCTGCAAGACTTAAAGTACTCGACAAGATCCTACTACGTGCGTCATGCTAAATCTGCATTTGAGTACATATGTAACATCATAGCTCCTGGACAAAGTGAACAACTCATTGATGAGGTTATCTGCAGTTATAAAGCTCCAGCAATATCTCGTGAAGATTCTATGACAGACACAGTAATTGAGGCATACAAGAAGGCTACAGATCATTGAACTCGCACTCAGATTTTGTCCCTCATTGCCAATAGATATAGCAAAGTCACTTTGTTGAAGATGGTTGAGGGAATAACAATCCACCACATAGATGTAGCAAGAAAACATGCAGCCACTCATTGGCCGGGACAGTATGTCACACCACCTAAAGTTATACGTGTCAGAATTTCAAAAGGAAGAATCCAACACTTTGTAGAGTTCATATCAGCTCCCATGTACCTCCATACTGTTGGTTTTGGCTCCAAGCACTTGAAACTTTCATCGGGATTAGAAGTCAAGATACCAAAGGTCATTCGTACAATGATTGCATCAAGACTCATCGCAGCATACACAGCATATTGCCAGGACAATGGTATTGTGCCTCCATCAAGAGCAACTCTTTATAAGATAGTGAAAGTGTGTGCAGCATCACAGCTGAAGTCTCTACATGGTCTTGACAACCTTGCAAGTGAAGGAGAGTCTGGAATTTCCACCATTGTAAAAGCAGTGGAGAAACTATCTGAATTAGGGCTAAATGATGGAAAAGTGGAGGAGTTCAAGAACCATTTACAAGCTGTGAAATTGCATCTGAAGAATGATTTCAAAACACATATAAGCAGGACAAGCACATGTATTGAACACTGTATACAATATGCTTTATCAGAGTCAAAATGTGATCATCAACATTCAGAGACTTGTGTATCTTGTCGACAAGTGAAAAATGTCACCATTGAAATTGCTCAGTGCCTTAAGGGTATTCAATGTGAAGCAAATTCAAGGGAAGAAATTCAACACGATGTAGAGTTATCATGTGAGAAAATTGTGAACTGGCGAGATCATTGTATACGTACTGTGAATCAAGATGCCTGCAAGAGAGATATTGTGAACAATCTTAAGGATGACCAGGCACTCATAATCATGGACTGGGCGATGAAATACTTGCCGCAGACATTCAGAGAGACTCAAAGTGAATGGTTTGGAAAACAGGGTATCAGTTGGCATGTATCGTGTGTACTTGCACACAGAAATGACACAGAAAATGATGAACCAGTGGACATCATATCACATGTACACCTTCTTCAAAATGGCACACAGGGGTGGTTCACAGTTTTCAAAATCCTTATCCATATCCTGCAGATGCTTCATCAGAGTCATCCACATTTGAAAGAAGTTTTTTTGCGTTCTGATAATGCAGGATGTTACCACTGCCTTCCTCTTTTGACATTCCTCTGGAAACTAAGGAACAAAACAAAGATCACAATAAAAGAGTACAATTTCAGTGAAGCACAGTCAGGTAAAGATTTATGTGACTCACGCACAGGAAGCTGTAGGATGCACATTTTGAACCATCTGAATGAAGGAAATGATGTGACATCTGTCTATGAGATGAAAGATGCTCTTGAAAGTCATGGGGAAGTCCGGAACACACTAACATCCGTAATTGATGTTGACATGAAAACTCAGCCAACACTATCAGGCCAATTGAAATTCCCAATCAGCCAGTTCAACAATTTCATCTTTAAGGACAGTGGTATTCTGGCATTCAAGTCATACAGTTTTGGAGAGCATCTTATACCATCTGAAAAGCTTGAAGTTGTAACAAAGAATTTGGTGGACATTCCAGAAGCTGTGGTAAGTTTTGAGTTTAATTTGCCTTTTAGTACACAAATTCAGATGATATTATTCAAACATTGAATGTAATACATCAATTTTCAAAACATAATTCACTTTCATTTTTTGTAGATTGTTGCAAGTCCCAAACCTTCCACTACAAAGGCAAGGCAGAAGAAATCTACAAGTCGTTTGTTCTCATGTTGTGATCCGGATTGTGTTAAAGAGTTTAGGAAAGAAAGTCAATTATTGAACCACCTAGCTATTGGAAATTATGTGTATGACAGTGAAAAACAGGACAACATACTGGATACCACAAAAAGAATATGGGTGCAGACTTGCACAAAATTTAGATCCACCCAACCCACTTTCACAGTAGAAACTCATGAACTTGAAGATGAAGTCGTGTATGAAACACAGGCATATGCATTGAAGCAAAGGAGGAAAAGTACTCGATTTTCCAGCAAAGTTAAGAATTTTTTGTTTGAGATTTATGAAGGAGAAAAAACTGGACGAAAGGCCAATCCATATACCGTTAGTAAACAGATGCGATTAGAAAAGGATCCAGAAGGGAGAAGACTTTTTGGCCCAAGTGAATGGCTGACACACCAGCAAATTAGAAGTGTGTTTGCCTCTTTTGTTGTGAAAGCACGGAAATCATCAAGTTTTTCTTCCCAAGTAAAACGTTTGAAGTTGGAGGAGGTCAATGACGAAGAGGATGAACTTTTGGAAAATATTATTGAAAGTCTTCAGGCGACAGAACAACAAGAGGCAGTTCAAGCTATTGCCAATGAACTTGCAAAGTGAATGTGTTTGATCATTTAATATTGTTGAATATATGTGTACATATATGCAATTTTACACTAAAATCTACGTATAATATTCACTGTAGCGAATTATGATTACTTCCTAAATTCTTTACTAGTAATTGTTGGAAAAAATGTACAATGTCCACTGTAGTGAATCATGTGTACTTCCTATATTCTTTATTAGTAATTGTTGGGAAAAGCAATCTTTGAAATACATCTTTCTTTTTCTCAATGTTAAAAATATGGAACATAATGTGGTTTTTTATGGTAAGATTTACTTTCGAAATATTTTCTTAGACATCTGATGATTTTGTTCTGATATATGACATTGGGTTGAATTCTAATGCGAAATTAAAGTATCAAATGTGTTTTGCTACTTATTAGAAAATTTCATATCACAGTTTTTACAGAAGAATAAGTTATGCTGTGTATTATTTTGTATTATAAGTGTACAAACATACTTGCATGTAACTTGGTGTTTTCATTTATTGTTCTATTGTTACCTGAGAACACTGTGTGAGGAAAATGTTTACAGTAGCATGTGTATGATTAACTTCTATATTTTCTGATGTGTACCATATTTCTGTATGTACACAATGTTTAGCGTTAATATTTTGTTATTACATGTATTCACGACATGTAATGAATTTTTTTTTATACAGTTTATGAATTAAATTGTAATGGATGTTACAGTGTATGTATAATATTACATTAATTATTCATGTGTAGAGCATGTTATTATTATTACTTGTAATTACAGGTTTACCTGTTAATTGAATATTTGAAAAAAATGCAAACAGGAGTTATCCCTCCTTACTGAACATTGTAAAAAAATTAAAAAACTAATATAAAACGGTTATTTATAGTACTGTATATTTAAATGTTTGTAATTCTTTGCCTAATAATATTAGAATACATTTTGGATTAGTAACATTATAAAGAAATTGATTTTATATGGACTAAAACTTGCCCATATGGTAAAATAATGGTCAAAATCGTGTAACTTCAATTTTTATCATAATTTTATTATTTTTTGTTTTCCGAAAAATTCCAATTTATTGAGTACACATCATGTGAAGATCTTTTAAGAAACACTAAAAAAAAAAAATTCTAAACTGTGTATTAGATGTTATGGGTGAAAGAATTTATATAGCAAATTTCTATTTTTAGAACATTGTGAAGTTGTAAGAGTTATTTCCCTTTACCTCATTTGAGATTTTAAATTTTTTAATTATGGATATGACACACACTCTTATACAAGTATAGACCTGTAATCAATTTCTTCCTAGAATTTTTAACAATTGAAATAAATGTACTTTAAAACTTGAAATTTTCACTTTTATTTGGAGTACTGTAAAATGATGTTGCCAATGGTAACCAAATAAGGCACTGTACACCTTGTCGATTACCAGATTTTGACAAAATTCTCAAAAAAGTCTTAAAATACATTGAAATGAATAATTATGACAAAAGAAAGTGAAACTGAAAACCTAACATGAATAGCTTTCTGCATGGTTTTCTCGTAGACATGCACTTAAAAGAAATAGAATAAACAGTACACAAAGTTAAAAATTTAACGCAAGCGCTTTCATTTTATAATCCTCAGGCGTTACATTTTAAAATAGTTTTGAAATGGTCTGACGTCATAAAGGCGTCCTAACATTTCACGTACATAACGACGTCATAAACGAATGAAAGGAAAAGGTTTTTACGTTAAGCATATTATGACGTCATAGATAATAACAGTAAACATATTTCACAGTAAGCTATTGAGAGCCGGTTTTAAAGTCTTAATAAAGTGTCTTTCTTTTTCTCGTCGGGAAATAGTATTTTCTGTATACAGTTTATAAAACGGAAATACACTGAATTGTCCGTGGCCACACACATCTATATGTTCACTAACTTTAATTTTTCTGTATTCGGGTGCTGAAATGTGTTGTTTATGAACTCGTATACGGGTTCGCAGAGTAGTTCCAGTTTCACCGATATAATGTTTTCCACAGCCAGCACATGTTATAACATAAATTAATTTTTTGGTGGAGCACGTCATATCTGAATTTACCGTGAATTCCTTGTTGTTAAATTTGAACGAACTTCCTTCCCTTAAGTATGGGCACGTTCCGCATCGCCGATCGTCACATTTGGTAACGGTGAAAAAAAAATTGTTGGACTTTTCCTGAAAATTAGATTTACATAACAGTCTCCTAAGATTTTTTGGTTGTCTCTTGCTGTTGATAAAAGTATATTTCTTCATAATTTTCCTCATTTTTTCATCTGTTTTTAGTAGGTCGTTGAGTTGCCGAACGATAGGTGTAACATTAGAGTTCCTTGGGTTGTATGTTGTAACAAACGGTAAAATGTGTGAATTTGTTGTGGGATTGATTTTGGATTTATTGATAAGATTTTCTCTATTGAGTTCTCTGGCTTTCTTGATTCCGTCGTTTATAAGTTTGATTGGATAATTCTGTTTTTGTAAATAACTATTTAATTCCCCTAAACGTTGTTCTCTGGTAGGTTCTTCGCTAACGATGGTACATATTCTTCTGGCGAGGTTGTAAGGTATGGCACGTTTTGTGTGTCTTGGATGCGAGGACGAAAAGTGTAAATACTGGTGAGTGTCCGTGTGTTTGTAAAAAATATCTGTAATTATTTTATCCTCCTTTTTGATAACAGAAACATCCAGGAATGGTATACAAGATGTACTGTAATCCATTGTGAATTTTAAATTGATATCCAATTCGTTTAGAATGTTCTTAAATTTATTCAAATCCGTAATGTCTTTGTTCCAAATAATGAAGCAATCATCCAAGTATCTTTTCCAGTTTTGTCTTATATATAGACCGAATTGTTCAGCAAATGATTTTTTAACTTTTTGGTATAATAATTCCTCTAAATAGCCGAGTGTAAGTGTGGCATATGTTGGAGCCATTTTGGTTCCCATTGCGGTACCTTTATCTTGAAGATAGTGTTTGTTGTTGAATGTGAAAACATTGTTTTGTAGTACAAGTGCTGTTGCCTCTAAAATAAAGTCTTTAGAAAAACGTTCATCTGAAAAACTGTTGACTTCATTACACAGAGGTTTTAATATAATGTCCAGCAAGTTACTAAGTCTTTGTGTTGGGGCGGATGGCCCCCCTACAATTGGGCGGAATTTCAAATCCTTGGGTCTAAGACAAGTGATGTATTCACAATTTTGAAGCTATATTGCGTGTTTTATTTCATCCGATTTGTGGACTTTGGGTAAGCCAAAATTTGATTTGAAAGAAAGCTGAACAAATAGAACATTCTAAACGAATTGGATATCAATTTAAAATTCACAATGGATTACAGTACAACTTGTATACCATTCCTGGATGTTTCTGTTATCAAAAAGGAGGATAAAATAATTACAGATATTTTTTACAAACACACGGACACTCACCAGTATTTACACTTTTCGTCCTCGCATCCAAGACACACAAAACGTGCCATACCTTACAACCTCGCCAGAAGAATATGTACCATCGTTAGCGAAGAACCTACCAGAGAACAACGTTTAGGGGAATTAAATAGTTATTTACAAAAACAGAATTATCCAATCAAACTTATAAACGACGGAATCAAGAAAGTCAGAGAACTCAATAGAGAAAATCTTATCAATAAATCCAAAATCAATCCCACAACAAATTCACACATTTTACCGTTTGTTACAACATACAACCCAAGGAACTCTAATGTTACACCTATCGTTCGGCAACTCAACGACCTACTAAAAACAGATGAAAAAATGGGGAAAATTATGAAGAAATATACTTTTATCAACAGCAAGAGACAACCAAAAAATCTTAGGAGACTGTTATGTAAATCTAATTTTCAGGAAAAGTTCAACAAAATTCTTTTCACCGTTACCAAATGTGACGATCGGCGATGCGGAAAGTGCCCATGCTTAAGGGAAGGAAGTTCGTTCAAATTTAACAACAAGGAATTTACGGTAAATTCAGATATGACGTGCTCCACCAAAAAATTAATTTATGTTATAACATGTGCTGGCTGTGGAAAACATTATATCGGTGAAACTGGAACTACTTTGCGAACTCGTATACGAGTTCATAAACAACACATTTCAGCACCCGAATACAGAAAAATTAAAGTTAGTGAACATATAGATGTGTGTGGCCACGGACAATTCAGTGTATTTCCGTTTTATAAACTGTATACAGAAAATACTATTTCCCGACGAGAAAAAGAAAGACACTTTATTAAGACTTTAAAACCGGCTCTCAATAGCTTACTCATCGTCGCAAACCACGGTTTTGAGTCCACTCACGCTCCCTCATACCCGTGGTTGTCTGATGCTATTTTTGCTCGTTTCTCATTAATTATGCATGACGGGGGTAACCAATCAAATCACGTCCGAGTAAACTTTACTCGGAGAGCCTGACCAATCACGTAACACCTTTCAAAATGATATTCGGAAAACAATCAAGTATGGAAGCGCCATTATTGACGAAAGTCGGAGAAGTTTTTGAAGTGGAAAAGCTAAGTGCTCAACAAGAAAAGTAGTCTTTTAGATAATCGGGATGTGTTTCTTTCCCTGAGAACTGGTGGTGGAAAATGACTCTGTTACATGGCATTTCCTTTGTTTTACGAGCGTATGTACCAACCACAACTTGCACACGTACTTATTGTTAGTCCCCTCCTTGCTATTATGAAGGAACAGACTGAATTTTTGAAATCAAAAGGATTTACAGAAACCTACATTGGTAAAGATGCGAACGAGGACGATGGCATCCTTGCTGGTGAATACCAATTTCTCTTCACTTCACCAGAAGCTGTTTTACAGAATGACAAATGGCGGAATATGTTGTCGTCATTCAAGTCCTTCCGATTATTTGTTGTTGATGAAGCCAATACTGTTGTTCATTGGTAGGTAAACCGTATATTTACTTATTTACAGAAAATAAATTTCAATATTGTGATATTTCGAAATTAAAAAATGTGTTTGCTGTTATACTGTTTTAATATGACACCAAGGACTACCCATTTATAAGCCGCATGACGTAAATTATACGTGTAGATGTGTTGTTATATCCCGTTTTTTGTTCAATGCACTCCATATGAAAAAGAGTATAGGGAATATACCAAAATAGATTATACTATTTTGTTACTTACAGTTGAAAGAAATTTTCCATATTCACTACAACGAACTTGAGATTAATGTTATTCACATCTGCATTTTGTTAAATTAGGGTCGTATGCAAAATGCCATTTTCACAGTATTGGTGATAATTCATACTTGCTAATGTTATAATGCATTCTACATCAATATATATGATTAAACCCATAACAAATATGACCAAATAACAAATAACAAATCCAATGATATATAAAAGTCCCATGTTCTATTAAAAAAAATATTCAAGATATACAACTGAAAAAAGGGATATTTTGTGTGTTATGCTGTTGCAGCTCAAAAATGGCTTTATTTTCAAGTTTTTGTTCAAAGAGATTTATAGAAGAGGCTTTTGGTAATAGAAACCAGATCAGTGAGAAATTATTCCACTTTTACGTGCAATTTACTGTATGTAAATCAAAAAAATATTAGCGAAATAATGTTTAAATATGTGAAAATGCCTGTACGTCTTGCAATTTTGTAAAATTCCAATGTTTAAACTTACAAGAAAAAAAAACTACATGTTAATTCATTATTTCAACTTTTGTTTTGCATTGAAAATTGAGTTGAATACTAAATGAAACATTATAAAAAAGTTTGAGTGGATTATTCAAAGCCAGAAAAAAATTACGCATTTTTCTCTAACTGGCATAAAAATGTCCCAAACATTCTGTAGTGTCCGCAACATGTGCATATTTTGGAATGCCTGATGACTTAAACTTCTATACTCTTACTGGTAAGAGGCAATACAGTTACTAATGTGTCTACCAAAGAAACAGAATCTAGCTCAGTATTGCTAAGTTTTCTGACAGATATATTGTGTTTTGTAGTGTCCACAACCCTGTAGAGTCCGCAACAGCTTTTTGATTTCATAGATTTTTTCAAGAAAATGTATTATGATTTATCTTTATGATAACTATAACTATTCAAGTATTTACTTTAAACATGTAATGGATTAAAATATTATGAAAATATATGTTCAAACTCGGAATTTACACCCATAACATCTAGTGTATACATATTCAAATACTTTAGTATATTTGTAGTGTCCGCAACAATATAAAATTTGAGAGAAAACAAATAAGAGTCATCAGTATTCTTTAATTTATGAAATTTAATCTATAAAATCATTCCTTAGCACATGTTTAATAGAATGAACATCTGTGACACCATCAATATTTTTTGAAACTGCATACCAATATATAATGAGGGAAAATTAATGGTCAATGTTATATGGTAATTCCCATTTAAAATAAAACCCATTCTACAACTTTTGATGTCTAATTTTCCAGAGTTGATCCTATGACACATGAATTAGTCGAGAAAGAAACATTTATCAACACTGATTTTAAAATAAATGACAATATATTAGATATGTAATGTAAGATGACCTGTAGTGTCCGCAACAAAAATATCTATGTATTTTCAAAATTTATGAAGAATGAAATGAAGACATACTGAATATTATGATAGATTAATTTGAATTTAGGAATATTCAATGTCATTTTCACATGATAATCATATAGGTCTTATGAGTATTTGTAAATGTAAATAAACCTAAAAGATTGGAGACAAATTGGGCAAAAATATTAGTATGACATTGTTATGAAAACATCACCAACCCACCCCCTCAAATGTTTATTCAACAGTTAAAATGAAGACTGATGAAACAATACTTATACTTACAGAAATTTTTACATCTTCCCCAATTCAACAGTCATTTGTACATTATTTATTTAAAATAAATAACACAGACAATAATGACCAAATATTTTCAATCGACCAGTATTAACCAGTAATGACCGGTTTTAACCAGTATTGACCACCAGTACGGTCAATACTCATATTGACCACTTTTTTGCCAACCCTGTCAGAAATGAGTTTAATTTCGATCAGATCAGTCATCATGACTCATCACTGACAGGTGAACTAATAAGGCCCGTGGGCATCTTGGTTATTGAACAAATTAAAGGGAATGGGAAACAAATTCTAACAACTTACTAGTCCCAGGTCTCATTGCCCTTTATTGAAATAGTTAATTTCAACATACCATGGGTAGGGGTGGGTCCATAATAATCGGCTTGTGTGGCTCTTTTCTTATTGAATTATATTTCACCCCAGTACCCCCCCCCCTCCCCATGTGAAACACAATTGTTCTCATTATTTGTAATTCTGTCAACAATTTACATTCAAGTTTCTCTTTCGTTTTCAATTCATTTCTAATTTCACTTTTGTTCACAGGGGAGAAAGTACAATGCATATCCAGGCTTTCAGGGAATGGTTTTCACGGACCGGGGAGATAAGATCATTGATCAGTTGTCCTGCCCTAGTGATCACAGCCACTGCTAGTAAGGAAGCAAGAAAATTAATTAGGAAACGACTTGCTCTAAACAACTGTGTAGACATTATTGACAGTCCAGATAGGGAAAACAAAAAATTATTTCTGGAAATAACATTGAAGTGACATTTGGTTGGTTACTAAAGGACTTGTCTCTTGAGAAAAAGGACTGTACCAGAACACTTGCATTTTGTTCAAGTATAAAAACTTGTGCAGACATATATACTGCATTTCTGATGGTGTTGGACAAGTCTGTTATGGAATATGTCAATATGTTTCATTCTTGTACATCTGAAACAGTGAAGGAAAAAATTAGACAGGACATGAATGATGAGAATGGGACAATACGAGTCTTAATTGCTGCAAGTGCAACAGGTATGGGGGTGAATTATAAAGGCATCAACAATGGTGTACATTATGGTCCACCTAAAGATATGGACAGTTTCGTTCAACAGCTTGGGCGTGCTGGTCGTGATGGTTGTCAAGCTTTGCATCTGCTTATTTACAACAACAGACACACACACAAACTTGATTCTGACATGAAAAATTACATTGAGAATAAAGATAAATGCCGTAGACTTCAAATGTTACAGTCATACGATTCTCTTCCAAATGGAAAAGGTATCGAGCATCTGTGTTGTGATATTTGCTCACAGAAATGTGATTGTGAAGACAAGTGTTGTTTACAGTTTCAGCACCCATTTCATTTATACAAAACTGATGATGATTCAAGTGATGAAAGTTTTTGTATGTCAGATGACACAGATTTTGAGTTTGATGATGAGGATGATGATACATTTGATATAATGTAGAAATGAATTTCATTTTTGAAAAAGCAATGCTTCCTACTGACATGCTTCTTTAAGCATTATACCACTTCATGAATGCCGTTTTGACATGTTTGAAGCATTGCAGTTCATACCCTCATGTAATTTCAAAAATGAAATTTATTTTTTATGTATTGTAATTAAATTTCTGTCAAAATTCTCAGTCATTGAAATAGACATACCAGGTAATTACTATTTATCAAGATTTGTATGTGCAATGTTCACAACTTCAATACATTCTAGAGGAAATGGCTATCATTGTAATTTGTATATATCCAAGATAAAAGCATTTCATTTCATGTAGCTACTTGTGTCAAGTTTTTTTTTTGGTTAAGGTTTTGGTATCAAGGGACTGAGACATTTGCTTGAAGTTGGGAATTTAACATAATCATACAAAAAACAAAAAAAAAAAGAGAATAGCTTCAATTTCAAAAAAAGTTACAAAGTTATAAAATCCATCTGGATTTATAATAACATGTCTCATGAAATTGCCTAAGTTCTTTTAAAAAAAAAAATATGCCTCTTGATAAGTCTAAGTCTCTGAATTCCCTATTTAGAATGAACAAAGTTACAAAATCCACCTGGAGTTTGAAAAATACGCCTTGGGTTAAGGAGACGTATTTTTGTCAAAATACGTGTACGTCTCAAATTTAACCGTATTTTCAAAACTACGTAAAACTCTTGTACGCCTGGATTTCTTTGATTTCCAGGCGTAGTACGTCTAAAAATTTCATACGGGTATTATTAAAAAGTGCATCTTGCATTGTTGTTATTGGAAATGTTTCTTTTTATATATAAGAATGAGGAAAATCAAATTTAGATAAATATTTATGGCATTGAATTCTAAGGGGGTGGGTATTATTATGTAATGTAAAAAATTTTTCTCAGATTTTGAAGTTGCTCCCATGCAATTAGATACTGTGTTATTTTTAACCAAACATTCAACATTATTGTTTCACACACATACACACCCGTTATAAAAGTCAACACATGTACATAAATTAAGGTAGATCGATCTTCATGAGATGTCATCGATCATAGGTTTTTGAAAAAATATTTTATCAAATGAAACTTTGCGCATGATGGAGATATTTCTTTCAGAGAAATTTAATTGAACGGATAAAAAAAAAGTTGGAACTACCTTAACAGAAATAAATAAAATGTGAAATTGCTTTCAAGATTTCAGTTTCATTCAGTATGTTTGAATGATTGCACAAATTGAATCATTTAGTCTTGCCTGTGAACATATACACAATCATGATGCGGTTAAATGTATTTGAGCAAAGAAAAAACAATAGTGAGGGATTTTGTATGCATTTTTTAATTCTGCCAACAACTCATTCCGTTTCTCGGTCAACTTCGCTACTTTCGTTTTACTTGTTAACACAAAACTTGCAAACGTAACCGTCTTCTTCCAAGTTCAGTTCTAAAAATAACTGACAAAAATCTACATTTGATTTCACCTGTCTGTAGGATTTTTTGTCTTTGATAATTTCGCTACATATTTCACAACTTTTCCCTTGGTTACATTTTTGCATCGTAAACATGGGCCACCATATTTATCTCCGAAGCAGAAGATCAATAAGTATATGTAACCGATGATTTCATTGGATAAGAAAAGGTCAAAAAGTTCATGCATATTTAATGAGAAACGAGCTATTTGAATAGGATTGACCCACGGGTGATGATGGAGATAATCGAATAGAAGCACCCGTGGGTAACCGACGATGTAGCTTACTGTGAAATATGTTTACTGTTATTATCTATGACGTCATAATATGCTTAACGTAAAAACCTTTTCCCTTCATTCGTTTATGACGTCGTTATGTACGTGAAATGTTAGGACTACTTTATGACGTCAGACCATTTCAAAACTATTTTAAAATGTAACGCCTGAGGATTATAAAATGAAAGCGCTTGCGTTAAATTTTTAACTTTGGGTACTGTTTATTCTATTTCTTTTAATATATATATATATATATATATATATATATATATATAATATACATGGTATCATAGCATTCATTCATCTTGTAACGTTTTATCAATGCAGTATATGTCTCGTCATATAGCCTAGTATTATATTAAATGAATACTGTGATACATACCACATGCCAGTAGCTGCACCTGAAAAAGAGTTTAAAAAAAAAACACCCCACAAAGCAACGCATTCAAGAATATAAAAAAGAACGTTATCAATACACGAATACAAGACAAAATGAAGAAACTTTATAAAATCAATATTTCAAAGAAGGAAAAATTCAAACAATTCAACAAATCAATTGACAATGCAGCTTTATATAACTGATTGATAGACCTAGATCTAACCTGATTCCGTGATTTCGTAGTCATCCTCTGTGAAGTGTATATGGCAAACAACGTCTTCTTTTCCTGGGTTCCATAATTTTTTTGTTTTCCTATCCATCCGTTTGATCGCTACCCTCCATTTCAAGAGTAATTCCTGATCTGTGGGAAACTTGTGATCCCCAAAACCACCACAAAGTGGAACAAAACAATTTTTCACCATTGTTTACTTCAAGCGTCTAATTGATAAAGCGTTTTCAGTATCCCCCATAAACCGTGACTAATATTTAAAACCAGAAACGGTGCTGGCGTAAACTATTGTTCTTACATTTTCTGACTTTCACCCCAATGAAATGAGAAATCAATTCCTACAATTGTTCTTAAGTTTTCTGACTTTCACCCCAAAGTTGCCGTAAAAGTAAACAATAAACTCCTCACAATAAATTATGAAAGGTTACAACATTTCATTAAGTCAACAAATTGTTTTAAAACCAAGGAATATCTTCAAACTCAATATTTTTCTTAAATGTTTGCAAATTTGCACTGGTCTAGAAAACAAAAATGAAACAAGCTCTTTTCTACATATTAGCTAAACCTGATGTATGTCAAACTTTATCATGCAAATATCTTTTAAGACAAAGAAATAAGAAAGTTCTCACACAGGTAACACTGTACCCCGATATTATGTTTACTAAGTACTCTGATAAGCATTCACACTTCAACTCTTTTTAAATCTAACCCAGTAATACAACCCAGCTGATTGATCCAGTGCCTGTATGAGGATATTTTTACATAATTTATAACTGTAAAACTAAATATGATATCGCTATCAAAGTAATATTCTTCTCATAAAAGTAGCATTATCATGTCACGTTTAAATGCAAATTTTAAGCAGAAATCCAAATGGTATAAACGGCGTAGTATTTACATTCATTAATTTAAATAGCAAATGAATGTCTACGATAGGTTTTTTAAAAACAAACCCTCGGACGTAAATTTTAGTATTACACTTATGAATCTATCATGTGAATGAAAAACATATAGGCTAATAAAAATGAAATAGAACGTCAACAGGTCTGTACATAAACAATAACTAATCTATTCTGTAGCTGAAGTTGCATACATATATATTTGTTAATTAACTTTGATCAGTTTACATAATTACACAATAGCTGATTTGCTTTAGAGTTCTTGAACAAAATACAACTTTACCTAATATTCAGTCTTCGCTCTTCTTTGCTTCTAACTTCTAGTGTTTACAAACAAACCCACGCTATCTTTTGGCGCGAAAATGCCAAATTCCTACGCAGTCGGTGTTTATGTTCCATAAAGCAGCTATCACAAACTGTTCAACTTCTTTAATTTCTCTCATCAGAGACTAGTATATGAGTATATTTATATGATTTGCAAAAATGGGACTGTTTTATACATATTTTATCCACAGTCTAACGAACTAGAGTTTCCGAACAACTGCTCAAAATTACCCCTGCGGATATGAACGTAAACCCCGTACTAGATCGGTTGCAAAACTACGACTAATCTAAACACGACTTGTTTACTACAGAAATGCATAAATTTGCCAATAGGGTAGCAGGGGACAGTTTCGCACTATAGGCCCGTCAACTTTTTCAAAAAATTGAAATACCCCATATTTGAAGTGATATTACATGTGTAAAAATGTATACAATAATTTTAGGATGCATGTCAAATGTAGCTGAGTGCTTAATAAAAATGTTGATATACAACATGTAGGTGTCACCATGATTCCTAGCATACAGATGGGTGCAAATACGAAACTAAGACACGTGGTCAGTTGCTGAAGAAATTCCGGTGAAAACATGCAGGGTCTAGCAAAAGGTCTGTAGCTGCGAGGGAAGGTGGATGGTCCCATATGAGAGGTAGATTTTTGAGAAGGGCAGATATGGTTCTTGATTGTGCACAGTGTCTAAATCCCCATGTTTGGTACTGTGATGGTGTGGGGGTGGTGTGGATTAGTCCAAATGAGAAAAAATCACAGCAAAAAAGGGGAACCTACTCAGAGCAGGTTTTGTGCACCAGCAACAGTATTTATAGATTACATGTAATTTAGGGTCATAATTTATTAACTACACTAATATGAAATACAAGTATTGACATAAAAGGGAAATATGATTTTTCATTAGTCTGTCATAATCTGACTTTGATGTATACCCCCTATCCACATGTTTCAGAACCAAAGAAACTGTCCCCTGCCACCTAAGTGCATTCTCTACCCAGAGTTCCGTGAGCTCCTCGCACTACACCTCTGTCAACGGCTTTTTACAGAAATCTTGTAAAAGTTTCTAATATCCAACATTTATGTTTTCGACTAAATATTTAGTCATACTATGAAATGTTTTTGGTGCTATTAAATTGATGCTTACTGTAAATTGTTTAAAATCGCCGTTTTCTGATCCTAAATTTGGAACTACTTCGTAAAATGCGTATGAATGTAGGACATCCACGTGGTGAAGATTTGAATGTAAACATGGAATCAAAAGTAAGAAAGACTGTAAAAACACGATAAAACTTGTGAAATAAGAAACAAACAGTTATACTTGGTAAATATGTACTTATTAAAGTGCCAGTGGGCTATGAAAAGAGCCCGATGTCATCACCTGTTACCAGAACTTTTAAACGGAAAGGATGTTTATAACATGTAATTATATTGTCACGTGATTCCAAGCGTTGACAGAGGTGTATGTGAAGCTTGCGTAACGCGCCCTCTGGTGAGAGAATGCCAATAGGTGGTGATAAACCGGAAACACGATGACGAAAGCAAAAGCCAACTGATGGCAAGAAAGCCGCTACGCGCTTTAAAAAAAAATGTGTTCGTGAGGGAGTCGAACCCGATCGTTTTAAAAAAGAAAACATCTTTACATATAAGAGTTGACGACCTTACCCACTGAACCACGCAGTAGACCATACATTACTAAGGAAAATTAACGTACAGGTGAAGTTGAAAATACTACTACTGAAGTCGTATCGATTTTTTTAAATTTACAAAAAAATGCCCTCGTGAAACAAAATTTCATAGCGACAGTTTTTTTTTTAGAGGAAAACTCGAAGAACATGTTCATGCTAAATTAATTTTGTTTCACGGAGGCAGTTTTTCTGAAATTCGGAGATACCCCTCCATTTTGGCGCTAAAAATCATAAATTGCTTATTGCTTGATTTAAATTCAAAATATTTTGGCTAATTTTGTCAATACACGTCTTTTAAACTTATTTTCAAAAATTATTGAATCAAGACATACGTTCTAATTGGTTTCATCATATATTTGAATAACTTATTTTTTTTCCCGATCTTTCATGCAACACCTTTAGGGAAATTAACATGAGACGTGCAACACCTTCTTTCAAGAAAAAGCAGTTGATGAAATAAAATATTTTCCTCAATTTCAAAAAAGTTGCAGAAAATTTGAAATGGCCACGGCAGTTTTGGTCCACTTTGTTACAAAGTGTTTTGGTGGGTACCTGTAAAATGCGAAACGAAATCGAAACGAAACGAAATCTACCGAAACGAAACGAAACATACCGAAACGAAACGAAACAGATTGTATAACCGAACTCTTTTAACTATAATAATAAAAAATGGGTCAAAGACTCAATTGGCCGGGTTGCAATATTTAGAGTAAATAATTTGGGTAGGGATTTATTTGGTGGTAGTTATCTGGAGGACTGTTATGATTTGTTATGGCCTTAGTGTTGAAGGAGGCAGAATTGTAAAATAAACAAGAGGTACTGTGAGCAATGCTCACTAAGAATACCCCTCGCTTACTCCAATCTCCCAAAGGGTGTTGGTAATAGGTATAAACTACCTCTTTTCTGAGTGTAAAAAACAAATGGCATGACAAACCGAACCATATTGCTACTTCGATGTCCAGTGGGCGTGACCTTTGACCTTTTGACCCCAAAATCAATAGGGAACATCTTCATCCCATGGGTAGTCCATATGTATGATATGGTGACTGTAGGTGGAAAGGATAACGCTTTAGAGCCCGGAAACCATATTGCTACTTCAATGTCCAGTGCGCTTGACCTTTGACCTTTTGACCCCAAAATCAATAGGGAACATCTTCATCCCATGGGTAGTCCATATGTATGATATGGTGACTGTAGGTGGAAAGGATAATGCTTTAGAGCCCGGAAACCATATTGCTACTTCAATGTCCAGTGCGCTTGACCTTTGACCTTTTGACCCCAAAATCGATAGGGAACATCTTCATCCCATGGGTAGTCCATATGTATGATATGGTGACGGTAGGTGGAAAGGATAACGCTTTAGAGCCCGGAAACCATACTGCTCCTTCGATGTCCAGTGCGCTTGACCTTTGACCTTTTGACTCCAAAATCGATAGGGAACATCTTCATCCCATGGGTAGTCCATATGTATGATATGGTGACGGTAGGTGGAAAGGATAACGCTTTAGAGCCCGGAAACCATACTGCTCCTTCGATGTCCAGTGCGCTTGACCTTTGACCTTTTGACTCCAAAATCGATAGGGAACATCTTCATCCCATGGGTAGTCCATATATATGATATGGTGACGGTAGGTGGAAAGGATAACGCTTTAGAGCCCGGAAACCATATTGCTACTTCGATGTCCAGTGCGCTTGACCTTTGGACCCCAAAATCGATAGGGAACATCTTCATCTCATGGGTAGTCCATATATATGATATGGTGATGGTAGGTGGAAAGGATAATGCTTTAGAGCCCGGAAACCATTGCGTCTACAGACGGACGGACGGACAACCTGATTCCAGTATACCCCCCCCCCCCCCCCCAAGTTGTGGGGGGTATAATTATCAAAACGATTAAAACATAGAATAAATTTAACCACAAAAGATAATCTCACTTACCTTTTTCAAGTTGAACTCTATAACAACTTTTTGCTGTAGCGCCCATATTCGACAAAGGTCGGACTTCAAAAAACCTAGTGCATAACTTCAATATATATACTTACTTTCTGCAAAGTTTCAAGGTTGTACATAAAAAACTGTAGGAGGAGTTGATTTCACAAAATTTCCCCAACCGCCCGCCCGCACTTCACCATACTATAGACCGGATTTGCACTTCGTGCAACCCGGCCAAAAATGGTATCTTAGGCCCCTGTGAACGTTACCACATATAAATAAAATTCGCTTCGGCTTGACTGATACAAAGTTTTAAAAGTTGGAAAGGGAGGGGGGAGGGGGGGGGGTGAGTAAGCACAAAGTACATATCCGAAGTTGATTAGATACCATAAATTTCAGAACAGAGGGTTAAAGTCTCAGAGGTCTGGGGAAACACACTAGACTCCGACGTTGGATCCGCCTTTGGGCATAGCTACATTGTTTGAAGAAGCTGATGTCTGAGAAAGTTGAAAGCTCTTAACCTCTTTTTTATCTCTAACTGCTGAGGTGCAAGTACTTTCAATAATGGAAAAAATTGAATAGTATACATTTTGGGTGTTGCTAAGACGGGGAATTGAAAACGGGATGGAAAACGGATTTTTTTTTATGGAGGAGGTCAGCATTTTGTAAAATCAAAAGGCTTATGAACAAGGGAAGCAGGAATTACAAAGAGAACGGGAGAACATACTTAGAATCCACCGTTTGATATACTACATACAAATATACAATATCCACATGTATACATATATTTGTCTTTAGAGCAAAAAATACTGAAACATGTATTTATGCCCAAAGGCGGATCTAACGAAGGCGGCCCCACCCCTCGTCTAGTGTGTTTACCCAAACCTCTGACCTGTGAGACTGTAACTCTCCGTTCTGAAATTTATGGATCCGAAATTAATTGCACATGGTATCTAATCAACTAATCAACTTCGGATATGTACTTTGTACTTACTCACCCCCCCCCCCCCCCTTTTCCAAATTTTAAAACTTTGTATCAGTCAAGCCGAAAGCCTATATCAAATAGGAGGCGAATTTTATCTATATGTGATAACTTTCACAGGGGCTTAAGGTACCATTTTTAATTATTATAATTAAAAGAGTTCGGTTATACAATCTGTTTCGTTTCGTTTCGGTGGATTTCGTTTCGCACTTTACAGGTACCCGTGTTTTGGTTGGCGAAACAGCCGATGTTTACTCGGCGCTGGCCATAGCTGAGAACCGCATGCGGAAGGCCCGGAGTTCGAATCCCGGCCGCGACAGACCTAAGTCGTTAAAACAGGGAGTGACAGTTCCATCGCCAACAGCTCGGCATCAGGTGTGAATGTCACGAGTCCTCGGAGATGACCTTAAAAACGGATGCCCCGTGTCACAGTAGGTGTGGCACGCTAAAGAACCCTCACTGCTCAATGGCCGTAAGCGCCGAACATAGGCCTAAATTTGAAGCCCTTCACCGGTCTTGGTGACGTCTCCATATGAGTGAAAAATTCTCAAGTGAGACGTTAAGCAAGATACAATCAATCATAGCTGAGAATTCAGATTATGACAAGGTCAAGGCCGCAATCTTAAAGCGTATGAATTAGTACCCCAAACGTACAGACAAAAATTCTGAAAATTTGACAATCAAACATATGTAGAGTTTGCAAGAGAAAAAGATTTATTTGATCAGTGGTTGAGATCTAATATAATTAATCAAGATTATTTGATGCATATCAAATAGTCCACAATTTACGAAATAAACCTGGTTCGAACTATCTCGCCGCATAGACAATTCCGCCTAACGGGAACGAGTTAACTTTTCATTCTGCTCAAACGTTAGATTGAACACATTGTGAAAAATAATCGACTAAAAGACATCCTTTGCCATCGTTAATTTAATATGTATAAGGTGTGACCGTTGGACCGAGCGAAGCATGTAATGGTCATTGGAGTGCCCCCAAGTGGTAATCACAATTCCGTTAAGTACGGTAGATTATGATTCATTCAAAAATATATTTTTTTAATGAAATTTTCCTTGCGCTAAAAACCCAGTAACATCTCAATATTAAAGGTGTTTATATGGGGAGAACAATTTTACAGGATCCGCCTATTCATTGAACGCGGGAAATAAAACGCAAGGCGACGTAAACTGTGCATTGTGACGTCACATTTAGACTCGACTTTTTTTCTTTTTCAAAGCAAACAATTATACCGAGCGAAGCTCGGACGGGCCGAAGGCCCGTCCGCGAAGCAAGGCTCTAAAGGTAACACGTATGTAAAAGAAAAAAGTCAAAACCAGCAAAAGAAAAAGAGATAATCTCTATATACGTTCACTGAAATTTTCGTGATCCATATGGGCGCCGCCATTTATTTTTTCATTACCTGCTTCAACAGTTATTCGTGTTTTATTTTGAATGCCAATAATAGAAGACTCTGACGTGCAATTCGTAATTTAAACACTCAGTTTGTTCAAAGTGAATAGTATAATTATCATTGTAACAGGTTTTAGCAAATAATTACATATAAAACCGTAATTCGACTTAATAGATGAACGAGTTCATGAGTTTCTTTGAATAAGTATATACGATAAAATTACGGTTACTTTTGTACCATTTTGAATTTATTGGTTAATTTTGTTTAGTTATATAACGGCCTTTTTCATTGCATACGGAATGTATTATTGTTGTTTATAATTGTTTGCTTTGAAAAAGAGAAAAAAGTGGAGGCTAAATGTGACGCCACAATGCACAGTTTACGTCGCCTTGCGTTTTATTTCCCGCGTTCAATGAATAGGCGGATCCTGTAAAACTGTTGTCCCCATATAAACCCCTTTAATATTGAGATGTTACTGGGGTTTTAGCGCAAGGAAAATTTCATTAGAAACATATATTTTTAAATGAATCATAATCTACCGTACTTAACGGAATTATGATTACAGCTTGGGACAATCCAATGACCATTACATGATTCGCTCGGTCCAACGGTCACACCGTATACATATTAAACAACAATAATACATTCCGTATGCAATGAAAAAGGCCGTTATAAAACTAAACAAAATTAACCAATCAATTTAAAATGGTAGAAAAGTAACCGTAATTTTATCGTATATACTTATTCAAAGAAACTCATGAACTCGTTCATCTATTTAGTCGTATTACGGTTTAATATGTAATTATTTGCTAAAACCTGTTACAATGATAATTATACTATTCACTTTGAACAAACTGAGTGTTTAAATTACGAATTGCACGTCAGAGTCTTCTATTATTGGCATTCAAAATAAAACACGAATAACTGTTGAAGCAGGTAATGAAAAAATAAATGGCGGCGCCCTTATGGATCACGAAAATTTCAGTGAACGTATATAGAGATTATCTCTTTTTCATTTGCTGATTTTGACTTTTTTCTTTTACATACGTGTTACCTTTAGAGCCTTGCTTCGCGGACGGGCCGAACTTTGCTCGGTAATATGTTTTACGACGTGACCGTGTTTGAGGGCGAAGCAACTTTCTATCTTTTTAGAAGTTTCTTTCTTTATAAACTGTCTTGCTGTTATGCCCTCTGGGCCCAAAATTGGAATAAACTTATCTTATCTATACCCAAAGTAGTTAATAAATGGGTTCGAACTGTGAAGATAAAATTTTTACATGTAGATATATTGGAATTTTTCAGATATAAGAAGGCAAATAAAACTGTTCAATGTAAAATACGCCAGTAGTTGGATAAAACATCCAAAGTCGGCACAGTCAAAGTTCACAACAACAATGGAAGAATTAACTGCATCCTCATTCCGCAGGGCAACAAGCCATTTTCAGCAACCCCTGAAATTCTTAATTGAGGCTAAGTGCCCATTTCAGCTCGAACAATGACAATTAAAGAGGCCTGTGCATATGTTGGGATTTCCCTCTTGGTAAGTCAGCATTATAGATTGAACAATTATGTGTATGTGTACCTAATACATGTACATTAGCTGTACATATATGTATTCATATACATGTATATCATTATGGATGTATCCAAGTTTATTATAACTTTAAAGTAACATTTTATGAATGAAATACAAATACTACTTAGGCTTCATTGTGATATTGAACTGCTAATGTTCTTTATAAACTTTACTTGCATCAAGTTTTGAATACTGCAGTACATCTATGTCAAAATAAGTATGCATATTGCAGTATAATACTTTCACCACTAATCAGAGCACTTGTAAATCATGCATATTTTATCAATACATGTAATGACATTTGCCATTTTAGAATGTGATGCAAGGGATGGTTCGCTGCACCTTAAAACAAAATTTGAATATTGGCATCAGATTCAAGGACAACATCACCTGAAAGACACCCAATGCTGTGATTTGTTAGTGTGGATTCCTAGTGACACTCAAATAATTCACATTGACAAAGATGTATCATGGTCAACCTTTTAAGTGTGATAGAGTTTAATTATAATAATGAAGTATTTTTGCAGTCTAAAACACACACATAACCACATGTACATATACTTTATTATGATATCAGTGGTGCATCTATCAAAGTTATGTAATTACATGTATATTTATTGAATAAACATTATAGACAGAGTTTTTCTTATTTTAGATGAACCAAAATACATGTATACATGTATAGACACAGTGTCCAGCTTTACAAAAATCATTCAATTACATGCATTTACTAAAACAATGGATTTTACTTCTTTTTTAATAATGCAGATTTGAAAACCTTCAGAATGAGAACAAAAGGCTTTATGTTTGATTGTATATTGTTTAACGTTCCTCTCGAGAATATTTCATTCTGATGGAGACGTTCCAAAGGGCTTTATATTCATATGAATATAAAAGGATTTATATTTATATAAACATGTAGAAAAGTTATATTGCATAATATATGGTATTCATTACTTTTAACTTTAAAAATTCATTGTGGCAGGTATGTGCAGATTTAAGGTATATATATATACATGCAATTAATCTACATGTAATAAGTTTGTAGGATTTATCTGCAATCTCCTTCAAAAAGGGAACCTGCAAATTCACATGATCCACACAAATCTGAAATATTTTGTCAGATCAATATCTATACTATGATAGAATATGGCTAAGGAATTTAAAAAAAAAAAAATATTCTCTCATTTTCCCATCCAACATGGATTCTGCATCTGGAAATTTTATAGCAAAGTTGTGCATCCTCTTTTGAGAAGTGGGATTTATTTGTAAGAAAGAAGTGTCATGTCATTTGGAAGTTTGTCAAATATACAAAATCCTTTGTCCGCCAGGAATATATCACCAACTTGCAACTTCTCTAAAATGCCACAATGGTTCACAATTGCCAAATTAGATTTGTATCCAGCATACAGATTGGAAATAAGCTGCATTAGGTGTAATACACATTAAGGTCTTTTCTTTGTGGCGACTCTTGTCATTACTGCAAGCGAAAAACTGGCTATTCATATCAATTTGGTCATATTAGGTCACTTCAGTTCTGTTGCATCCATTGCAATCTTCAATTCTTCTGACTTTTATATTTCAGTTGAATGGACACTCCCAACAGTGTTCATGATCCCTTCAAACAAAATTTCATGAATATATGAAAAATATACACACAAAATGGTGTATACAGCAACATTTATACTCCCTAAAATTACTAGGTAATTGAATATTGTGAAATCTGCGCTGACCTGTGAAATTTATAACTAGTCAGTGTATAGAAAGTGCATTGTTCATTTTTCCTTAATGAACCGCTAAAACATACCTTTCCAGGGTCTTTCAATTATGATGTTCCCAATTGTCAAGGATGGTTTCCTTTAATTAAGCAGGTATATTTCTCACTGCAAGTTTACAACATCATAGTCTTCAAGGGAAGCTGTAAGAACAAAAGCAATACCATTATAGTATTTGGTGTGCATATAAATTTAGATAACACTGAAATGAGAATGAAGAAAATACAGAAAAACCACCTGACACTAAACTTAACAACCGTTGTAATTTCCTGGTTTGATGTACTGGAATACTTGTATCGTACACTGTACCTTTTTAAATCTTGAGGGTTTGATGTTGTGTGCTCGTGATCATGTAGATCCACTTCATTGTTGTCTGGTACAGATATATTGGTAGCAGTATCAACTTCGGTTCCTACATGTACGTTTCAAGCAGATGCTTCTGCTTCAGCAGGTTTCGTAACTTCGTGTCTATGAAAAAAAAAGTAATATACCATAAGTTGCTGTTTTTATTGACTTAAAGTGGCTCACTACACAACAAAGTTGTAGTTTCTGAAATCAGCACAGAAAATGAGTGTTACAATCATTCTTTTCAAGGCCATGTGTCACTTTTACATAATTATACAATAAAGATATATGCCAGTTCTCCTGAAACACAATACAAAATTTAATCATGCAGGAGCCTATATAAAGGCAAGTAGTATCAAGGGTGTCCTGTCAACCCTTTCCCCTTTTCCTAGCAAGGTTATTTTTTCTATATTGATATAATAAATAAGTACAGAAGGGAGTTATGTAGTAAAAGATGTTAATAAATGTTGAAATCAATAACGAAGAAAAACTTACCCCCCCCCCCACCCCCACCCCCATTTATGAAATTGTAGTACATGTAATTTTTTCCTCTTATTATTTTATTTTTATCAGTTCGTCTGTCAAAATCTTTTGTAGGCCTACCCCCTCTGAAATATCTAAACAACACGTCCAGTATATTCTGTCAGTTTATAGACACGTGTGTTAATTTGACATGATTATTCGTTGAATTGTGATAATATTACGTACCTACATCTTTGTATCCACCGCTTCCTTACTGTAGCATCGACTAGGAACCTAAATAAACTACATGTCAGGGTTTTCCCAGTCTCATGTATGCAACCGATCGCTTAACAATACACCAAATTACATATTAGCGCCGATTCTCTGTTACGACTTCATATATTTCACATGTTGTTGTACCCGGAAGTAGTAAAACCGAAAGTGAAACCAAAGGAGACTTACAGACCCTATACGCAGCCAAACATGCAGCGACAAGATGAAGCCAAAAAGGGACAGATAGAAGCGATACTGATTGATTGGTTTCTGTTTTTTCCATGGTGATTGATTGATTGTACCTTGCTTAACGTCTCGCTCGAGAATTTTTCACTCATATGGAGACGTCACCAAGACCGGTGAAGGGCTTCAAATTTAGGCCTTTGCTCGGCACTTACGGCCTTTGAGCAGTGAGGGTTCTTTAGCGTGCCACACCTGATGCGACACGGGGCATCCGTTTTTAAGGTCATCTCCGAGGACCCATGACATTCACACCTGATGCCGAACGTTTGGCGATGGAACTGTCACTACATTGTGTCGCGGCCGGGATTCGAACCCCGGCCTCCAGCATGCGGGGCGAACGTTCTTTTTTCCCCCTCTTTTGGGGCGAACGTTCTAACCTCTCGGATACCACGGCGGTTCCATGCATGATGGTGAAGATAACGAACTGTGACCAATATTCCTATTATAAGCAATACAATAAAACGTCTCTTCCAAGAATGGAATCGTCACCACTGTCGGCGATGAATTGCCAAACTTTGGCTCGCTCGGCGTTTTTCGGCTGCTTAGCGGGGAGCCTCAGCCTCGACGATTTTTATCGTGCTACCGCCCCGCCTGCTGTGACTCGGACCCTCGGTTTAATTTGGTGTCCTGTTACAACCAGCAATGGGTGCTGTGGACCTTTCTAACCCGGATCCCCACGGGACTTGAGTCCGAGACTAGGAGGGCATGCCAGCCAAGGCAGTGAAGCACGGCAACGTTATGGTCACCCTCCCCCTCCCTTTTGAATGCAGGAGGTACCCATTCAGCTGGTGGTAGAGGTTTAATCCCGGTCGAACGCTAATCTCCTTTCTCAAGGTCAAACTGAAGAGAATCGTCACCACTGTCGGCGATGGGTTTCCAAACTTTGGCCTGTGCTCGGCGTTTTCGGCCGCTTAGCGGGGAGCGATTGTTATCGTGCCACCCACGCCTGCTGTGATTCGGACCCTCGGTTTAATTTGGTGGCCGCTTACAACAAGCAAGGGGTGCTGCGGATCTTTCTAACCCGGATCTCCACGGGACTGGAGCTCGAGACAAGGACGGCATGCGAGCCAGGCAGTGAAGCACGACAACGCTGGTCCTCCCCTGAAGGAGTTCCATCGCCAAACGCTCGCCATCAGGTGTGAATGTCACGGGGTCCTCGGAGATGACCTTAAAAACGGATGTCCCGTGTCACAGTAGGTGTGGCACGCTAAAGAACCCTCACTGCTCAATGGCCGTAAGCGCCGAGCATAGGCCTAAATTTAAAGCCCTTCACCAGTCTTGGTGACGTCTTCATATGAGTGAAAAATTCTCGAGCGAGACGTTAAGCAAGATACAATCAATCAACAATCCCCTGAAGGTAGGAGGTACCTATTCAGCCGGCGATAGACGTCTAATCCCGGACGAACGCTACTATCCCTTCTCAAGGTCAACCTGGTGAGTCGCTGCATTTATTTGATATTCCTTATTAATATTCACTTAGTTCAATTACTACCGGCAGTTCCGCCTTCGTAAAGCACTCGCACAACACAGCCCGCAGGGCGATACCAATACTCAGACTTATTTTCTGTATACATCTTCTGGCAGCTACCATATGTAAATTCATATTCTGGTCATGTCCTACACCACATAATATACCTAGCATCGCCGGTGCTCTATTAGTATGTATCCCAATGGCAAACCTATGACACAATTTTTTTTAATTCTATTTATTTGGCCAAAATGCCATTCATGATTCAAGGTACTTGGTTAACGTAGGTTTCATGACCTTTCAATAGGCATGGCTAGCGAGTCGGTCAAGCAAAGATCACCAGAGAGTCAAATCATGCTACAACGTTCCATTCTGTAATTAGTCCGTTATGTCGCGTTACTTTGTATTCATTCATTATGCCCCCCTTCAAAGAAGAGGGGCATATTGGTTTGCACCTGTCGGTTGGTCGGTAGGTCGGTCGGTAGACCACATGTTGTCCGCTCAATATCTTGAGAACCATTCACTTGATGATAATATTTCATATGTGGGTTGGTTATGAGTAGAAGAGGATCCCTATTGTTTTTCAGGTCAAAAGGTCAAGGGTCAATCTACTCTAGACAGGAATATAATCTCCGTTCAATATCTTTTGCTTGAAAGACATCAAACTTGGCACACTGGTACATCCTAGGGAGTAGATGACCCCTTTTGATTTTGAGGTCATATGGTCAAAGGTCAAACTGGGCATAGGAATATACTGACCATTCAATTTCTAGAGAACCCTTTGCTTGACAGACATCAAACTTGGTACACTGGTACATCTTCAAAAGAAGATGACCTTGATTTTGAGGTCACATGGTCAAAGGTCAAGGGTCAAACTGGACATAGGGATATACTGTCCGTTCAATATCTTAAGAACCCTTTGCTTGACAGACATCAAACTTAGTACACTGGTACGTCTTCAGGAGAAGATGATCCCTTTTGATTTTGAGGTCACATGGTCAAAGGTCAAGGGTCACACTGGACATAGGAATATACTGTCCGTTCAATATCTTGAGAATCCTTTGCTTGACAGACATCAAACTTGGTACACTGGTACATCTTCAGGAGAAAATGACCCCTATTGATTTTGAGGTCACATGTTTAAAGGTCAAGGGTCAAACTGGACATAGGAATATACTGTCTGCTCAATATCTTAAGAACCCTTTTCTTGACAGACATCAAACTTGGTACACTGGTATGTCTTCAGGAGAAGGTGACCGCTATTGATTTTGAGGTAACATGGTCAAGGGTCAAACTGGACATAGTAATATGCTCTCCACTCAATATCTTGATAACCCTTTTGTTTGACAGACATCAAACTTAGTACACTGGTACATCTTCAGGAGAAGATGACCCATATTGATTTTGAGGTCAAAAGTCAATAGTTGAACTGGACATAGTAATATATTGTCTCCTATATTTTAAGAATTATTTGCTTGATTGACACCAAACTTGGTACACTGGTACAGCATAAGGAGTAGATGACCCCTATTGATTTTTAGGTGACATGGTCAATTCACTCCTGACATAGGAAGTTATTGTCTGCTCAATATTTTGAATTGATGATACTACTATCAATTAAAAGATGTGTGTGTATAACCCTTTTCAATTTTGCACCATGGGGGGCATATGTGTTTTACAAACATCTCTTGTTTATACATGTCATACACATGTGTACCTGGATAACGTTCAGGTATACCTGTTTGTGCCAAAATGTCGTCACAGCATAGACCAGGCCTGGAGGCCACCAACGCTGAGATTTTCTCAAATCTGAGATTTCTCAGAAAATTTGAGTTTTTCTCACCCAACTGTGCCACCAAATAAATATTTTCTCAAACTCAGATATGTTCATGAGTTTTTTCTCACATTTGAGAATTTTCTCAAATGCGCGTGCCACCAAACTAATGTTGAACTCAGCTGAGAAAAATATTTGAGATTTCTCAGGAAACCCCGAGATTGGTAAATAGCAACCTCAAATAAAATCTCAAGTGTATTTACTCACAACAAAATGGCTGCCAGACGACTTCGTCAACGCAGACGTCGTAGAAATGCAATGATTGTGAGGACAAGGAGAATCCTTGACAGGTCCAATCCGTTAGAGGGGTTGAGCGATGGTGATATTTTTGACAGATATCGTTTTTTTTCCGTCACCATTTTCTTCATCGTAGATTTAATTAAAGAAAATCTGTTGCACAACAATCGGATTAAGAATAATCCTTTAAACCCCCTCCATCAAGTCTTGGTTGCGCTGCGATTTTTTGCCACGGGATCATTTTATATTACGGTGGGTGACACTCTCAATGTTTCTAAAAGCGCAGCAGGCAGAGCTATAAGAGTGGTAACGGACTTGCTGTGCCAGTTGGCGAAAACTTTTATTAAATTTCCAAGCCGTGAGGAACTTATACACATCAAGACAGCATTTCACAAGATAGCCGGTAAGGGAATTCCATGTTGTCTGCTACAAGCTACTTGTACCTAGTGACCGTGACCCTTACATTAAAGCGTATCTTCGAGCCCGAGTTCAGCAGCATGTATACATGTGTATATTCAAATATTGTGTCAATGACAGTCACATTACTTTTAACTTCTCTATAAAATTATATATTATAAAAATATTTTTAAAAACGATTAGTAAAATACATTATATTTCAAAAACAACTGCACACGATAAATGATAGTTGTGTTGTCATGATTTAAAAATGGGGAAATTCTGGGGTTGAACCTAAATACCATTTAATTAATTGTCATTCTGTGAAACACAAATCACCAAGGACAAAATCACTAAAATTCAACCTCAATCTGCCACGGTACATGTGGCCTGTTATAGGCATATCAACGAAAGACAACATTGTTTTAGAAGTTGAAAAAAAAAATAAATCGCATATTCATCACAGCGAGTTCACATTTTCTTTATTCAGGTTTTTTTTTTCGTCTTAGGATTTCCAGGTGTTGTGGGTTGTACTGATGGGACTATTATTAAGATTCAGGCTCCCAAAGAAAATGAAGCTGATTAAATATGTCGGAAAGGATATTATGCCCTCAACATACAAGTAATGTTGAATCATATAATTATTATAATATACATATATGACTTAAGAAAATTTACTTGCGCTTATGGAGGCAATGCAACCATTATAGTATGAAGTTACAAGTATCACATACTTCTTATAATAAAATTACAGATGACATGCGATCCACGGTATCAAATAATTGACTTGGTGGCAAAGTGGCCAGGCAGTGTGCATGATTCAAGAATATTCCGTGAATCAGCCTTATGCACATATTTGGAGGAAGGTACGTGATAAACTCATATGCACACAGAATAATAAGTTTTTATTTTATATGTAAATATAATGATAATGAGGCCCATGGGCCACATCGTTCACCTGAGTCACCTTGGCCTGTCACTGCTCAAATGTAAAACTGTTTAAAAAAGATTTTATCAAACTTTATGCTCATGAATATTTTTTACCCAAACCTAGCCCCAAATGATATCAACATAACTGAAAATGAATTCACATAACACAGAGATGACTCCAAATCAACATCAATATGAATAACATGGAGAATGATTGGAAGGGGGGGGGGGGGGTAGGGTAAATAAACATATATTGTAAAATAGAAATTAAAAGAATATAGTTGTCTTTCCAGTTAGAATATTAAGACATAAATGAACTATAATGATAAAAATGTGAAGTTTACCGACAAACAAACAACTGGTGATAAAGAAAAAGCTCACTTGAGCAAACTACATGTAATAACAACAGTGATGAGGTGAATTATCATCTACAGGTCAGATTCAGGGGATATTACTTGGTGATTCAGGGTATGGCCTAAAACCTTATCTGATGACCCCATACTTATCAGCAGAGACAGAGGCCACACAGAAGTTCAATGCAGCTCATTGCAGAACTAGGCAATTATCTATTCTATAATCATTTTATGAAAGTCAAAATTCTTTAAAAGAATATGGTTTGCTTATGGTAATACATATTTTTCTTTTTATCTCAGAGTAACCATAGAGCAAACGTATGGAATTTTAAAAAAAAGATTCAATGCTCTTCACTGCGGATTAAGAACAAATCCTGAGCGAGCATGCAGGGTGGTCACAGCATGTGTCATCCTGCATAACATTGGTCTAATGAAGGGGGATATTTTGACAGAGGTGCCCCCCATTACTACTGACTCCAGCAGAACATATGATGTTGTTATCCCTGATGATGCAATTGGTAGAACTGTGCGGGATCACATTAGAGACACCTACTTTCATGTTTAAATCTTATGGTACTTCAATTCTGTACAACACAAATAACGAACCATATGATTATGAACATCACTTAATACAAACATAAGCGAAAAAATTAAATGCATTACGATTGTTGTAAAGTAATATTCATAAATTATGTTCAAGACAATTACATATAACACACCTTGATATGTAATACAAGAATTAAGGAAAAGAAAGATGGCCATACAAACTCTTTTTTTAAATGTAAGGCATTATGTGCTTACACATTTTATTACATTATGATATTTATGAGTTTTGTCTATTACAGTTTAAAAATAAACAACAGCAACCAAGCTTTAACTTTGATGATAATATGTAATTGAGTTTATGGTTTACAAACTAACAATCTTTAAACTAACAATCTTTATCAGATTCAACATAATGCATGTATATCCTTCATCCATCCATCACAAATGCTAATACACACTTAGGAATGCAATACACACAAACAGTAAACATGCTTTTCTGTAACAGAAAAAATGACCATCCAAAATTTTGGTTATGAATTTTAGAAAGGAAATGCAATTAAAATGAAAGCCTTGTCAAAAATATTGATGCCCAAACTCACCTACATGTCATAAGGACCATAAATTTTAAGACCTAAATGATATGGCTAGGAAAAAAGTTGTAACATTCTTTGCTCTATACAGGCTGGGAAAATAAATTACAAAGTTGTACATGAGAAGAATATGACAAGAGGCCCATGGGCCACATCCCGCATCAGTTGAACTCTGGACCATTATAGTTACCCCTGCAGCTAAAATATTGATCACTTACTGTAAGGAAAAGATTCTTAAATATTATCCTACATAAACCTATTTCAAATTAAGCCATATCGGAGAAGTGTTCACACTGTATTTTACATCCCCCACCCCTCTTCGATCAATTATAATTTTAAGGATAACAATTGGGCCCCCGTTATAGCAATATGCACATCTACAAATGGTAATGAAGTATTGTACAGAGTTTCAAGTGTAAAAAAAATGTACAAAATGTTGGTGAAAAATAAAGGAAATCTATCGCAAAATGGACTTGACAAATAATTTAATGGGAACAGAGTTATTGCCCTTTGATTTAATATTTTGAAACATATAATTGATTATTCAAATACAACTTAGACTTTTGAAATATTTTAAGGCTAACAAGTTTTTTTTTACAATAACTATTGAAAAAGACTCCAACAAACTTTAAGTTCCTGCCATGCATAAATCTTATCAAATCAAAATCTTATGATATCACAGGAGGATGGAAATACCTTAAGTGATTAAAAACCTAGTTGATTGTAATACGCAAGTTCCGAGTTACACAAAAATTATTTCCCTTTGTCGAACTCTTTCGCATTTTATGACGTATGGTGGGTACACAATGTATACATTATATCGTAAACTGGCATTGTACATAATGATTACGTACGATTAATGTAATAAAAGCGTAACTTTTGTTTATATCAATCACTGGTATGTATATTCTGGCCATATCAAGCATAATTTGTTTGAATAAGATCCTCAAATTGGCTATTAAATCATTATTCGTTTCCTCTTCTACATGAGTGATGCTTTTATCTTAGAAAGATGGCAATTAACAGTATTTGTTTGAGCCATTTTGTTATCCAATACTCATAAACTCACTAAAGCTGCCTTTCCCCTGAGATAGGATGGTCTCAGAAACTCTGGATATCATCTTTTAAGAAATAATACAACGATAGTAATTAGCAAATGTACCCACTGTCATCATATTTTATGTCATAATTTACGGAAGAGTTCGACAAGGGGAAATAACTCTTGGGGAACTCGGAACTTCCGTATTACATCGTACAGCACCAGAAATGAACGTTAATATACAGCTTCTACCTGATTTTAAATGGACAAACTCTTACATTTCATTACTATGTAACATCTGCACTGCAACCTCTGGGTGCGAATTAACCAAAATTTGAATTTTAAATTCATAGAAAGATTTCTGTATTCTAATAAGGTCCCTCTCATCTTTTATCTTCTTGATTTCTTCCTGAAATTTTTCATTTTCAATGGTGAGGTTCCTTTCCTCTAACTCCAGGATGGTCATTTTCCTCTTCAACTTACCAGAATCTATTAAAACAAGTAAAGAATTGAAAGTGATGGATTTCTCTTTGTCACACACACATACACACAAAATTTTTATGATAGTGTGAGTGTACACTAGGCTGACGTCTCAATTGAAACCTTATCACATCAGTTTAAATATTATTGCTTCTTTTTCTACTATTTGCCTGTAAATATGCAATACTATCTCGATTACCGGTAATGGAAGTACAATAACATAATTTGTATGTATTTCCCTTTTTTTTGTCTGTACACATAAGAAGATATGATTCAAAGAATTCAGACAAATCTAGATCATAATTTCTGCATTTTAATCTGGATTACATTAATAATAAAAGTCCTCATTAGGGCCCTCTCTGACTGTCAGTTTACCAGTTCTCATTTATATTACCTTTTGCCTTCCTCTTTTCTGACAGGTTGGAGGAGGTAGAAGGCAGGTTTGAGGAGGTGGAAGGCAGGTTTGAGGAGGTAGAAGGCAGGTCTGAGGAGGTGGAAGGCTGGCTCTCAGACAGATCTGTGAAAATTGTCAGACAATAAATTTTAGTAATTAACAAGAGGCCCAGGGGCCTTATAGGTCACCTGAGTATCATGTAACAACCTTCCAATGTTTGAATTAGGTTTGTGTTTAAATATAAGAATTTTACTTTTGGATGGAAGAAACATTGAATAGCTATGTGGTCATGAAGTACATGTGTCATTTTTATGTTCAATCAATAATCCTTTTTAAAAAACCTAGGTCTGAGACATCATAAAGAAAAGGGTTATTTACTCCTTAGATAAAACCAATATAAGAAGATTTTCAAAGAATTTCTACATTTTCACTATATGACCAATAGAGCCCCACCCTAACACAAGAACCCCTGCCCCAGGGGCCATGAATTTAACAATTTTGGTAGAGGGCTCAACGCTCATTATAATTATGCCCAGTTTGGCTTCTTGATGTCCAGGAGTAAAGAAGAAGATTTTTTAAAATTACACTCATTTTGATGGTTTTTGCCCCACCCCTCAGGCCCCAGGGGGGCAGGGACCACGAATTTCACAATTTTTGTTCCCCTCCACCCACAGATGCTATATGCCAAAATTGGTTGAAATTGGTTCAGGGGTTTCAGAGAAGAAGCTGAAAATGTTCAAATGTTAACGCACGACGAACGACGACGGACAAAAACAGATAGCAATAGGTCACCTGAATGATTCAGGTGACCTAAAAAGTCATATTCATTTTCTTGGTGCCAATGCACAGACTTCAATAATCTTAGAATAAAAGTGCTCTTATGTTTGTCTTTTGTAATTTGTTAATTATTTTATGAATTATTGATCTATGAAATTTTAGATGTGAATTGGGATTATGTATTTTCAGCTGTCTAGTTGCCAAATGAATTACAATTACTATATTATTGTTAATACATGTATTAGTAAAACTGATGGATGCTCCCAGAACTACATCTAACCAAGGAACATTTATGATAAATTATATCAATTTCTGATGAAAGGTATTTAAGAGATAATAGCTTGCATAGACGAATGGATGGACAGACACACACTCCCAATTTTTTTCAAATGACAGAGATACATGGAAATGTATATGTATGTATCATTTGAAACACTATTAAGTGTTGTGTGAATAATTACTAGCTGTATCGATTCCTCCACATATTCCCTCCAGTGAAGGTCGACCCCCCAAGTTGTCCAAAATAGCCTTTTCAGCAGGAGATGGGCTCGAAGGCTTGGGACCACCACCTGTTTTTGGTCTTTTCATCTCTGACAACTTTCCTTTTGCTAGAAATCAAATGAAAAAAATTATATTGAGCTTTTTATAAATGTATCTACATAAACATTGACAGAATACACATTTCCAAAATATATCATAAAAACATAAAATTGTAAAATTCATGATCATCAGGAATAGCAGAAAAGGATGCATTAAAACAAGAGGCTCAAGGGCCACATCGCTCACCTGAGTCACTTTGGCCCATATTTAAAGATTTTCAAGAAGAAGATTTTTAAATGACCCCAACCTATTTTTGCATTTTTGTGATTATCTCCCCTTTGAAGGGAGCATGGCCCTTCATTTAATCAAACTTGAAAGCCCTTCACCCAAAGATGGTTTTGGCCAAGTTTGGTTGGAATTGGCCCAGTGGTTCTGGAGAAGAAGTCGAAAATATGAAAAGTTTACAGATGAACAGACAAATGACAGCACAGGCGGTCAGAAAAGCTCGCTTGAGCTTTCAGCTCAGGTGAGCTAAAATGGTGAATTTTGCAACCCCAAGGTTATGACTCTAGGATAGGTCTAAATTAGTCGTATCATTTAATGTTGATACAAAAAGTATATTATGTAATTTAGCCTTTCAACAGTATACGCACTGTTTAGGGCATTGATACTGTTGCTGAGTATTAGAATTTAGCTTAGATTTTTTTTTTTCGTTTCACAAATTAAATGAAGTATAAAAGTGTGCTAATTCTTAACATTTTACTCACACTTGATATTTATAATTTACAGGTCCTTAAATTACAAGTTTTGAGTACTTGATCATTAACTGTGAAACCTCATAATCAATTATCATCTTCTCAATTGACACCAATCCACCAAATTCTAAGTTTCTTAAGCAAAGGGTTCTCAAGATACTGAGCAGACAACACTTGGTCTACAGATCAATGGACTGATAGGTGCAAACTTTTCAAAAGGAGAGAAACAGGAGAAGTACATTCATATGTATATATAATAACCTCTCTGCTTCAAATTGCTGTACTGCTTTTGAGACTCTGAGGATGTTCTAGAATTTCCGGAACCACTGCCTCTGAAAATTGAAAATGATACTTAGCTACAAATTATACAAGGATAATGAAATAAAAGACTATTTATTCCCTTGAAATAAGAGAATATTTTAAATTTAAATGACAATGTAAAGTTTTCCATTACAAGGTTTAAATAGATTTATTGTATGTAAATATTGTCTTTATTAGGGTGTTTTTCATGTACATTGTTTTTAAAGATATCACAAACAGTAACAATTCCAACATCACCAAGAGGCCCATGAGTCACCTCACTCACCTGAGCAGCCATTTCTAACAATAAACAACCTTGAGCAAAACTATCATTATACAGACAGGTTGGGTCATACATAAAAAAAAAATCCAGGCACTGCAACCCCTGAACCTCCTTTAGGTATATTTATAATGTCACATGTAAAATATATATATATATATATATATATATATATATATATGTGTGTGTGTGTGTACAGTATGTATATTAACTCTACAGTATTTAGTTTAATATTCAGTGATTTTTTAAGACTCATTTTAATTCAGAATATCGGTCCTTTCCCCGGTATGTAAAACAATTTTTAAAGAAGAATGACATCAATTTGTGTTTGATTTCTTGTTTGATATGATATATTTAGCATATTTACAATAATGACAAGGTTTTCCCAATTTGACCAAAACATTGACAAGTTTTCCCAGTTTGAAAGTCACAGGACCCTTTTGAAAAATCACTTATATTATCATTACCGGTATACATCTCATATTGACAATGTGTAACATGATTGTGTGACAAGATGTTTTGTGATCAATAAATAATGTGTTTGATATCTTGATTTACAATTTCCATCATATTCGGAATAATATGGACTGATTTTTCAAAAATTTTATTTGTAAAGAAGAGTGTGGTTAATTTATTTTATTACGGTTCAGTTTTTAAACATATTCATAGTTTATATAAAACATTGGTGAAAAGGTTTGAAAACATTTATCAGAATTATTTGAAGAATGTTGTGTATAATCTTGTAAAATTTAATTTTAAATGCTCTCAAAATGTTTCTACATGTATAAATGTTTTCAAAACGTTTCTTCTAAATGTTCTCAAAACTTTTCTTAGAAATGTTTTCAAAACATTGCAGTACAATCTTTCCAAAAAATGTTATGCTAGACTCTAACGTTTAAAAAAACCACTCAAATCACGTTAAAATAACGTTTTAGAAAATGTTTTCATAACATTTTCACAATGTTTTTAAAACGTTTTAATAGACGTTGTTGTGCTAAGAGACCATAATATGTATGGTAGTCATTATTCATAGAATGTAAAAATATTACTAAGTCTGCTTGTGGCTCTTTACAATCTACCTAACAATTTGTACACGTGTATTGAACCTGAGATTGTACGCGAAGAGCCTATGAGTAATGAGGCGACCATTGGATCGCTTGTAAACAAAGATAATTTCATTATCAATAAATAAATCAACTTATCCGTTTTGAAGATCCCCATGCTATCGTATCCAGTCGCCATTTTTGTTGTTGTGCTATTTTTAATCTAAAAATCATGTGACACGAATAAACGGTATTTTATAAACACAACTTACCCATTCACGGCTGCGGCCACCTCGGCCCAGGCATTTTCTTTCGCCGTTTTCCCACCAAAACCGCCTTTAAATTTACCAAATAGAATGTCTTCTCTATTCTGCACCTCCTCGACAACTATTTTCTTTTCTATTTCAGTCCAATTCGGCCTTTTTCTCAGTAGAGGGGCGGGCGCGGATTTGGATATGCATTTATCGTTTGCGATTTGCAGCGCTACTTCGTAGTCTGACGACATATTGGATTATACTGTACTGTATATAATGTATATGTAATTGCAGACGACTTCTAAAGGTGACGTCATTAAATCGTAAGAAAATTACATGTAAAGTACATGCGAAAGCATTGTAGCTAATGTAAACAACAAAGTGAAAGTGGATCATTGAAAAGTAAGGCCCCTTGTAACAATGAAAACACGTTGAGTTATTTTGTCAAATCTCAACTCACGTGAGGTGAATCTGAGAAAGTTTGGTGGCACAGCATTTTAGCAAAATCTCTGCTGAGATAAAAAACTTGAATTTGAGTCTGAGTTTGAGATTTTTATATGTTGGTGGCCCCCAGGCCAGGGGCTCGGACCTCAACCTACCACGAGGTTCAATTTGCAATGTGACCAACCACTACATTATCTCGTCAGGTTTACTTGCTACGCATTATTGGGCCCAAAAGTTTCAGGATAGGCATTGCTATTCACGGCCACAGGGGTTCACGGGTTTTACTACATCACGATCACAATTTTAGGTACCAAGGACCTCACAGGTGTCAATTTATGCAGAGTTATTAACTTCATAGTACTTATCTATTATTAACAGTCCCTATGCAATTACGTGGTGTTACTTGCTATTTCAGCAATTTGCTTCTTTTTATTTTATGTAGTTTACAGATGATTCCGATAACGTAAGTGACGTGGAGCGCTACATGCTATTTCGTATACACGTTTCAGGTTTGTGCTAGAACCAGCCTCACAGCGTACGGGTCGCAGTATATTCTCACCTTGTCGTTCTTTGGATCTGTAGCACCTTCTATAGCACAGAGACCATAGTTCCATATCATTAGTCTCCATTAATTGCAGTTTTTGTTTCCGATAATTGTCGATAATCTCAATTTAAGTTCGGACTTGCAGATTGTTGATCGGTTCGTTGTTGTTTATTCTCAATGTCAAGCCTAACCAAAAGTTATTGTTTGGTTAATTTTAAGTCAATCACACTATCCATTCCATTTTTCATGTAAATAATTGACTGGTTTTGTCTCAGATGTATTCGGCGTTTACTTTTTTTCAGAATTCATTCAATAGGCATTTATTGGAATTTGGAATGGCTCTCGGAATTTGAATGGTACCTTGTTCTTCTTGGTGTCCAAATATCTACACCTTTAAATAAGATGGACGCCACATCATTCCGTCTGCTGAACTTCAGCACTTCAGCCCTATACTACAGATGCTCACTGCAGTAATTATATCTATATTAAATATGCTTTGGCCTTAATAGGGACAGCTGCTACCATATGTACTCATCTATTGAGGTGTACAACTAAGAATATCCTATTCTTTTCTATTTTTGGTTATATTGTGTACATAATGTGTTTTCCCCCTTTCTTTCTTTGTATGTACATGTATTTGTAATTACATTGTATATTGATGGAAATGTATTTTCTTCATAATCTCCTAAGGGAGGAAATAAAGTATGAATGAATGAATGAAAAGGAAGTGTCATCTTTGTTATCCAACATTTGTCCTACGCTTTCTAACCTTTACGTCATGTTTTAGTATAAAACGGGGATCTCGAGACGCTCGCTCTCTGCTGCTTAGGACTTTGAGGGTAAAGGCTTAGGAGTGTTAATGGGCTGGGTAATTTTCGTATTTTGGCTCAAGTAATCAGTCTTTAATTTTAATTCTTAGCTGGGTTTGGGTTAATTCTCACTGGTTTTGGAACGTTTGGATTAGTTTGACGAATTTATTAGGAATTTCCGGTCTTAAAAGTTTGATCCATTACAGTTTATTGTTTTATCTTAGGAATTGTCGAAATTGGTATTTAGCATTGTGCCATTCTGCTCATTACCTTAGTTTTTAATGCCTTTTAATAAGGACATTTTTTAAAATGGTAATTTCTAATCAAAACAAATTAAATACAATTTATACATCATAAATACACATGTTTATCCAGAAAATTTTTCTATTTGACCAAAATATTAAGAAGTATAAGAATGTCATATCGTATGCTTATAAAATTATCATTTACTATTCTACTGACATTCAATTCAGTGTTCTCACAATAAAAACAAGTATCAATAGAACCAATTTTATTGTAATAAATAGTGAATAAAAAATTATGTTGCTTTTAATGCAAAATGAGTCAAGAAAATCAAGATTACTGTCAGGTCTGCTTTATTTTTCGGCTCATAAATCATGTGATGTTCATAAATTAACTCATAGAAAAATGACAAATGGATTGGCTTGGGTTATTTTGTTGTAAATACTTGCAACAATGTATGATAAAGCAAATAAAATTAAATTAATTTTTTTTTTTTTTTTTTTTTTTTTACAATTTTCACAACCCTACCCTCCAAGTTTATAAGAACACTTTTGTTTTAAAAAATCTGCAAACATACATATTTTAACAAAACAACAATAAATTTACAATCTAAATGAAGAATTCATATAAAAACTTATCAAAATAAAATATATATTACATTGACCTTGACAATGACCTCAAATATTGACCTAACAGCTGATCTTCAATTAGAACATCTAAGACTTTTAGGAATATCTCTCATAGCAACAATGTTACAGCATTGGGAAAGTAAAAAGTAATTTTACTTTATATTCTATTCATTCCATCAACATAATATACAATGATACTGCAATATATCTGACACAATTCATGTTTCATATTGTTTCTCAAAATATTCCACAAGTTTTGGAATGACAGAATCCAGAACACGTTTTGTAGACGAAACTCGTGGCTGACCGTCGGATGTTTTTTGTGAAAATGTAGCTCTTAGTCCATCCTCACCATCTCTCTGAAATATTTTGTGAAGGTGTGACAATTTCAATCCAGAACCTGAATGTTTTCAGCTGTATTATGTTTCACAATGCCTTTTGCTGTGAGAACATGCAGTGAAGTTATGTTTTTTGATTTCTCCTTGCTGAAAAGAAGGCCTTGGTGCACAGCAATTGGTGGAAAAGTGAATGGTAAAATTTCAGGAATGGTAAAATTTCAGGACCTGATATTTTAGAGTGTTTCATCAACATTCCTAATGTTTTGACATCTTCTATTGCATCATGAGCGCTGTATGTGGTGTCTAGTAGTGACTTCACTAAGGTCTCCTGTTTATAATTTGGCTGGCCAGGAAATGCCTTCTTGAAAATACTAAGCGAGTCAGTAAATCCAGAGACTGCAGAAAGCAGCACATTTGTCAAATTCAAAGAACGTAATGTGTTCATAAGAACAGGAAAATCAAATTTCCTTCCATTATGCGCCACTAATATAGCACTGGGAAAATTCTTTAACCAGTTTGAAAATTCTGTCAGTCCAGATGTTATATTTACTGCATCGACTTCTTTTCCATGGAAAGTCATTTTCTGTAAATCTGAATTGACCACTATGCCAGTTGTATGCAGTGCTTCTTCTGTAATGGGCACCTTTGGGAGAATATAATTATTATACACAGATCCTGTCTCCATTTCAACTGCAGCCAGCTGTGTAATATGTGGCATCTGTCTTCCTCGAACTGAAATAGAGTAAAAATATTCTGAATAAATCATACAAAAACACTATCAAATTTTAGTTTTACTTATCCATACATTCACCCTTTTCTAATTACCCTTTTTTCTTTTTCTTTTTATTTCTTTATTTTATTTTTTGGTCAATATTGCCTCTGGCTGAGTCCCCCCCCCCCTTTATTTGGGGGGGGGGGGGGGCTTTTCCCCCATTATTTTGAAATGTAATGTTCTACAATGTATGCCCATAAACATGCAAGCAAACATTTTTTTTTTCAAACTTACTCAGATCTGTAGTCTCTAAATCAAACATTACAAGAGAAGGAGTTCCACTGGACAAGGTGACAGGCTTGAAAACACCACGGGGGACAGGATCTGGGATTTGTTCTGTGTCAATCTCATCAGCTAATCCAATCTCGGAATTTTTAAAAAAAAATTATATTAAGATTTAATAAAATTTTCTGTATTTTCTGATTAATTCACAAAAGAAAAACTTCTATAAAGTATACATGAGAAAAATAATAGTACCTGACTGATATGTGTCACCCTCAAGTGCCTGCAATGCACATTGTGTAACATTCCTCTCTTGTTTTAACTGTAGTCGCCTTCTCTTTGTTGAGGGAAGTTTTGACCTCTCTTCAAACTTCAGTCGCCGCTTGAACTATTTGTCTGCATACTTCTGGGTGTAGTTTCCAGGAGACAAACCAGCCTCTTCATTAACCTTTACTGTATTAGAAAAAATATGAACAAATTCTATTCTTGAGCACAATTTTCTTATGTCAATTATGTTTTTTAAATCCAGACTGCGTTCTTTGTTACCTGTAAGTTTTTAATTCATATTTATGAATTTACATTTGGCAGTTAAAAGTTAAAATTGTTAAAAGTTAAAATTGAAGAGTGTAGATTGTTGAATAAAATAATACCATGCCAAATGTAAATTCATAAATATGAATTAAAAACTTACAGGTAACAAAGAACGCAGTCTGGATGTCAGTCACTGAAACACTGAAATCAACAATATGCTAAAAAAAAAAATAATGATAACAGCCAACTTTGTAAAAGCTATAAACAATGAAACAAAACCCAAATTAAGGAAATTAACGAACAATAACTTGAAAGAATTCAACAAAAGAGTATCTTAAAATACCTTGGAAATGTAACCTTTTCCTTCATTTATGAAGGCTGCTGTAGCATGAACCCTAAAATCAAGTGCCTCAGAGTTGCCATAGTGGTGAGACTTCGGTACCCTTAGAGTGACTTCTCTGTTGGCATGTTCGCATTGTTGACTAGAGCCGAGGTCTACATACAGGGCTGCCCGTGCTGCTACTTGATCAAAGATGGGCTGGAGATGCTGGCGAAGTTTGTCGTCCTTCAAAGCAGATTTGTAGGGAAGACTTCTGTGAATATATTTTTCACCTGGATTTCGTTTAAACCCACAAAACCGAGCACGACACACAGAATGATCACCAAACTGATGAGGTAGAATAGCTCTCAAGTTCTCCTCCAGTTCCTCTTTGCACAGATTTTTAGGAAGGGCATATTTTATGCAGTTTTGCAAGTGAATAACAACATTTTTACTGAGTTTCACACCTTTGGTTCCATGTAGTATATAGAGTCGTTTTCCAATGTTCTTAACCACATTATTTTTGTCCAGTGGTTTTTTCATGGTAATTCCAAGGTCATTTTAAAGTTCCGTAATTAATGTATTGTCCCCATCTCCTTCAAGAATTTCTACCGGTGTACCCAAGTCTCTTAATTCTTTGACGCCCTGAGCACCGCTTACACTTTCCATTGAACGGGCACTTCCAGTGTGACTGTGGACATATCTGTGCTTTCTGATCTTTTGGCCAGGGGCCAGTTTCACAAAACTAACTTACGACTAAGATGTAACTTAAGACATAAATTTTTCCTATGTTCATTCCTTATCCGTTTCACAAAAAGTGTCGTATCTTAGGATTTTCATAAGTTCTTTCGTAGCTTTACGACAGGTAAGTAGGTGTCTTAAGTTCAAACTAAATATGGCGGCGGCCATTATTTTGCTGTGTTGTCGTCAACTTAGACGAGAAAGGCAGTTCAGAGATGGAAACAATCCTTTAGTTTATATGAACGACATGAAGATTGTTTCAAAATTTAAACTACCACTTCATTTGATCATCGACTTATGTCAAATGATGGAAAACGATTTGAAAATGCCCACTCGTAGGTCCCAATCATTGCCAACAACGTTACAAGTCATGGCTGCCCTCAGGTTTTATGCCACGGGGAATTTCCAATTGGTGACTGCTGATCTCCACAGCATCAGTAAGTCCAACGTTTCCAGAATAGTTAGAGACGTTTCTTTACTTTCAAACATGAGCCCTTAACTACATCAAGATGCCTGAAGGAGTTGCAGAGGGCTTAGTGGAACTTGAAGGTTCCTTATCGAGAGTATCAATCCCACCCGAAATCCCAGAAACACTCGTGTTTCCAATTATAGCTTGGATTTTGTCCTCTATTGGAGTGATTTCTACTTCTCTGGGCAGGGGGCCACCGCCAGTTTTTCGCTGTTCTCGTCTATTTAACGCTATTCATCAACTGTCCTTTTCTGCGTTTACCTTTGCTGTAATTTCTTCCCGTTGTCTTTTTTAGCTGAATTTGTAACGCTGGAATTCTGTTTGGAAATAACACTTCTTTTCTTTTTTCTACCTCCTCAGTTAAATTTTCTATTTCTGCCGTTGAGATATTAGGATTTCTTTTTGACTGCAACATGTTTACATTTCGAGCATGGCATGGGTTGTGTGGCTCTATTTATTCGTTGAATTGGATAGTGAGTTGAACAATAAAATCATTGAAACCTGACAGACCGTCAATTATTGGAAATGTGTTGAATTTCTACATGTAGTTGCAATATCGGGTTGAAACAGGTGACAGCCCCCCCCTCTCTCTCTCTCTCTATGAAACTATGTACCAATGTCAAACTTAATTGTTTGTAGTGTGTATCTAATAAGGTTTTATATCAATTATCATGTTTTAATGATTAATTTGTACAAGCCATTCATTCACTACCGGTATTTAAACTGTAAATGCAAAATCTGAAAACACTGATTACCTGTTTTGATATACACATATTTAAGATATATCTTAGGAAAAGAAATTTCTTATGAACGTTTCATGAAACAGTTGTGGATATTCTTAAGAAATTCGTAAGTTAGAACTTAAGAATATCTTACGACATATCTTAAGATATATCTTAGGAAAGTTTTATGAAACTGGGCCCTGGTCGATTTCTTTGCCACCACTTACAAGTGCCACATGTTCTGTAACATACCACTGTTTTCACGACTTTCCCCCCATACTTGGCTTTACTCATGAAAAATATATGTGTTGCAAAAAGAAAATTTATAATTATATTTTAATTCTTATCAGGTAAAAATATTGATAACAAGTAATGTTTGTAAACTAAATATGCACATTTACATAATGTAAGGATTTTTATTTTTGTGTCCAATTCCTCTTAACATACAATGCCTAGTGCAGGGTTCTCAATAAGTTTAAAAGTAGGAGATGAAATTGAAATAAGTGACGTTGGCGAGCATCAAAGGTGCGAGCCCACTAGAGAGGCCCTTGGACAAACATGCTACCCGGAATAATTTTGAAACGTGAAGAGCTCTTGTCACACGGTGACACACTTTCTCTGTTTGTTATTTCAAGCAATATAAACATATTTGGTCGCTGCCACTTATACTTGCCCGACCATCCCACTTCAAATCAGGCCAAAATAAAATATATGTGTGTTTCCTATTTCACTTCTAAACAAATTAGGTAGGGTAGGTTGGTAAAACATTTGATTTTACAAAAACATTTTATTCGTAATCTTAGTTTTAAGGCACTTTGAATACAGATCTAGATACATTACAAATACCTTTCAAATATTTTGAAGATCATTAGTTCTCAAAATTTAAATTAAAGAAACTCCAACACAAAAAGAAAAAAATATCGGTAAGAAAATTCTAAATTTTCATTTACATGTATATACCGGGAAAACGGAAAGCACACATATTTTATTTTGGCCTCATAGAAAGTAAGGGAATAAGAAAGAAAAGAGAGGAGAGCTTGGACAGAACTCGCTTATCCTAACGAGTCCATACCCTCTTGCTAGATAGTAATTAACCAAATTTTTCTTTAGCAATTAGTATATTCAACTAAACCTATATTAATTCTATAACAGTAATTGCAATTCCAACTAAATAAATACAGCTTCAAATGAATTGAGCACATTACCTAGTCTACATTTCTTTGCAAAGTAGCCTGTTATTTTCTTCATATTGGGAGGATTGGGAAATCAATACTTACACGTTACAGCTCAGGATAGGAATTGCAGAAAAAACGTTAATGTCTTTAACATGTGTAACAGCACAACTTGTTTGTATTTGCTATAGAAAGTAGGTAAGGTAGCGTTTCTGCACAAAGTAAGGGTGGAGGGGCAGAAATCGCCAATCGACGGTTCTTATGAGAACCCTGTAGTGGTGTATTCTACTAGGGACTTTGACTTGACAAATCAGAGTCAGCTAAATAAAATCCAAGGTAGCTGATTGATAATATGCATAGAGATATACTCACAGGTAAGGCTATTAAAACCACGTTTGTGCCATGCTGTATCTACTGCACAGGACATTCCAGTTCTAGATTTTGTTGGAAATTTTGACATAATCCTCATCCTGCACTTTAAAGACTGGTGCTGTGATGGAAGACAGGAAATTCTTTTTTTCAACTTTGCTCTACCTTTTCCCTTCGGTGTGCTGAAAATTGTGAAATTCAAATGTCAACTAAAAGATGCCAGAATGAACTAAAATATTTGAACATCATTTCCGGAACATATGAAATACTACTTAGCAAAACTATACAAAGTTATAAACATTTTTTTCTACAGTACCTTGATGAACTTGATGCATTGTTTGCATTCTTGAAAAGTTCAGATGATTGCAGGGCAATGGGTTCTTGATGCACCAGTTTCCTAAAATAAAACCATGTTTATAATTTCCATGATACTTTTACTGCAATGTGTTGTTGTATCTTTCTACGATATATTCAAAAAGTGATATTTCATGAAAAAAATCTGTTCTTGGTCAGCAAGATTTTTTTGGGCTACTTATGCACAAAGTTTTCTACAGTAAATATCAGGGGGGAAAAGAACACACACATATATAGGCATGTACTCGCACACACAGTAAATTAATATCATAGTTAAATTGTTAATAACATGTGTAACTTATCAATTGTCATAACTCAGATTGAAAATGAAACTGGTGAAGTTATATTCGGCATTCTGATTTTTCTTTATATATATATATATATATATATATATATATATATATATATATACTGTGTTGCATTAATTTACTTAGAATTTACTACATTGCTAGCCATTTCAATATAAACACAAAATAAATGACAAATCTTACTTTACACTTGGAGATGCATCATCAAGAAGGCTGACACCTAGGCCATCAATTTCCTCTCCCATCCTTTCACGTGCATGACTTGATTTCTCATTACCAACATCTCTATTTACAAAGGGAACAATAATGGTTGTAAAAATCAATCTAAATTTATGTTATTAATCTAAAATGATATATCCTAATTCTCAATGTATTATCATTAATAGTTGAATAGATTATTCACTTATAAATACTGATTTCTTACTCCATTTCAAGTTGGAAGGAATCCTTTGCTACCTTAGTCATAGAGGACTTGGCGACTGACTCAAAAAAATTTCCTGCTCGCCTCTCTATCAACTTCAAATTTTTCTGACTGATAGGTTTCAAGTTTAATGCTACCAAAACATTATTCACCCTGTCTGGACCACCTAATCCATCAATCATAGCTGAAATAATAAGTGAAAATATGACATTTATCAAAAAATGTTTTCATATTGTAAGTGAAATGTGTAAATAAGGCCATATTCATTAGTGTGCTCTAATATATGCATTACTGAGTTGGGGGGGGGGGATGTTTGAAATGTAGGACTGGAAAAAACTACACATTTAAATGTGTGTCCATAACTTCATAGTAAATATATAATTGTATCAACTTACCCGTTCCGAGTTTCGTATTGACAACAAAGCAGGGCATGCCTCTTTCTTTAACACGGTGTGTGCTGCTATAGGGAACTCTGTTGATATGACCACAGTCATGATTACCGCATTTGACGTATAAATATCCGCCAAGACCCTTCTGTAGCTCACCCACCACACTTCCGTATGTCAAAGCTACAGGACCGAGACGACAGGCCTCACAGTGTTGAAGTTTGGAGAGGAGACACCAAATTCTACAATCCGTCTGCCCTCCTTCCACGTGTTGTCATCAGGATAGTCCGATTGCGATACATTTGACACATTCACAGAAGATGCAGAATGATATGAATGTTCTTTACTCAAATAACGCGAAATAGGAACATTTTTCTTCTTTTTGTTGGTAGTGTAACGGCCTTTTTTATCTCGAAACTTTTGTGTGACAGTCGCCATTTGAGTACGTAAAGACCAATAACACTATCACTTCCGGTTTACAAGAACGCTAACTCTGTCACCTTCCGAAGTTTACCGATGTTTCAATCATCGGCATTCCTCGGGGAAATAACCGGAAGTTGTGTATTAGGGATCGAAATCCTTAAGGAAGTTTTTTGGGACTTGTAGTTAGATTTTTTTTTACGGAACATTTCAAAGTTATTCTAGAATTTTCTGCTGAAAATCTTCAGAATCAATCGGAATCCTTTAGAGGTATATCAGTTTCAGTCATGGCCCATGGGACGTAACTTTCCTCCAGTAGGACTGGGAGGTGGTTTTCTAAATCAGTGTTAGGAAATTTTGTCAAATTTTTGCTTTCCATCATAGGAGTTGTTCAAGAGCTGACAAGTCTTACGGTCCGCCTGAACTGCGACTACTTTGTTGTTTTTATTACCTTTGAGATTACACATTTAGAAATGGTCATTTCAGAATTGAGTCTAGTGTTTAGTCAGGAATCCTGAAGTTTTAGATATTCCCATGAAAAATGCAGGAAATTCAGATAATTTACAACTTATAATCACTATCAAAATGTGTCAATTTGGTGATGCCTGTTACCTCATGGTTAAGTAACCATTGCTTGAGAGTACGCAAGGGGGTTCGAAGGGGGTAGCATAGAGATGAAGGCCCTCCCCTCGTGCTGCAGGGGGCCTGGGTGACGGACGAGAGTGCACGTCGCCCACCCCGCAGAATTAAGACTACCTTGTTAATTTATTACCTTTGAGATTACACTTTTTGCAATGATCAACTTCAGAATTCAATCTAATTACTGGTCGGGAATCCTGAAAGTTTTAGATATTCACATGAAAATTTCAGGAAATTCAGGTAATCTACAAGTTGAGAGTGATTATCGAAATGTGTCAATTTGGTGATACCTTGGTCATAGTAACCATTGCTTGAGAGTACACTAGGGGATCGAAGGGGGATCATAGGGATAAAGGCTCTCCCCTCGTGCCTGCGGGGGGCCTGGGTGAGGGACGATGGTGCACGTCGCCCACCCCACTATTTAAAGTACCTCCAATTTCGAGTATGCATGGTGAAAGAAAACAAGAGGCCCAGGGGCTTTATAGGTCACCTGAGTATCATGTAACAACCTTCCAATGTTTGAATTAGGTTTGTGTTTAAATATAAGAATTTTACTTTTGGATGGAAGAAACATTGAATAGCTATGTGGTCATGAAGTACATGTGTCATTTTTATGTTCAATCAATAATCCTTTTTAAAAAACCTAGGTCTGAGACATCATAAAGAAAAGGGTTATTTACTCCTTAGATAAAAACAATATAAGAAGATTTTCAAAGAATTTCTACATTTTCACTATATGACCAATAGAGCCCCACGCTAACACAAGAACCCCTGCCCCAGGGGCCATGAATTTCACAATTTTGGTAGAGGGCTGAACGCTCATTATAATTATGCCCACAGTATGGCTTCTTGATGTCCAGGAGTAAAGAAGAAGATTTTTTAAAATTACACTCATGTTGATGGTTTTTGCCCCACCCTTCAGGCCCCAGGGGGGGGGGGCGAGGGACCACGAATTTCATAATTTTTGTTCCTCTCCACCCACAGATGCTACATGCCAAAATTGGTTGAAATTTGTTAAGGGGTTTCAGAGAAGAAGCTGAAAATGTTCAAATGTTAACGCACGACGAACGACGACGGACAAAAACAGAAGATTTTCAAAGAAATATTGCATTTTCACTTTATAATCAATCAGCCCCGCCTTTGCACCAGAACCCCTGACCCAGGGGCCATAAATTTCAGTTTTGAAAGAAGCATCCTTGATCATCATTATCATACTATTAGTTTGTCTACTTAATACCCAGCAGCAGAGGAGAAGATTTTCAAAGAAATAAAATGCATTTTCACTATATGATCAATAGGGCCCCATCCTAATACCAGAACCCCTGACCCAGGGGCCATGAATTTCACAATTTTGAAAGAGGCATCCTTGCTCATCACAACCATGCTATTGGTTTGTCTACTTAATACCCAAGGACAGAGAAGAAGATTTTCAAAGAAATAATGCATTTTCACTATATGACTTATAGAGCCCCACCCTAGCACCAGAACCCCTGATCCAGGGGCCATGAATTTCAAAATTTTTAAAGAGGCATCCTTGCTCATCATTACCATGCTATTAGTTTGTCTACTTAATACCCAGAGACAGAGAAGATTTTCAAAGAATTTCTACATTTTCACTATATGACCAATAGAGCTCCACCCTAACACACCAGAACCCCTAATCCAGGGGCCATGAATTTCACAATTTTTAAAGAGGCATCCTTGCTCATCATTACCATGCTATTAGTTTGTCTACTTAATACCCAGAAACAGAGAAGAAGATTTTCAAAGAATTTCTACATTTTCACTATATGACAAATAGAGCTCCACCCTAACACAAGAACCCCTGCCCCAGGGGCCATGAATTTCACAATTTTGGTAGAGGGCTCAACGCTCATTATAATTATGCCCACAGTTTGGCTTCTTGATGTCCAGGAGTAAAGAAGATTTTTTAAAATTACACTCATTTTGATGGTTTTTGCCCCACCCCTCAGGCCCCAGGGGGGCAGGGACTACGAATTTCACAATTTTTGTTCCCCTCCACCCACAGATGCTATATGCCAAAATTGGTTGAAATTTGTTAAGGGGTTTCAGAGAAGAAGCTGAAAATGTTCAAATGTTAACGCACGACGCACGACGAACGACGACGGACAAAAACTGATAGCAATAGGTCACCTGAATGATTCAGGTGACCTAAAAAAGAGGAAAAAATTAAGAAAAAGAAAACGAATATCAAATTTGTTGTGGGGGACAATGTTCCAATGTCTGTGGCGGACTGGGGAGTGCGTTGGGATAGTTGATCACTAATTCTGCGCCCAAACCGGCTCTCCTCCCACCTACTACTAAAGCAGGGGGCAGGTATTTCACGTGTACCCTCCAGACGACCACTAAAGTAGGCCAAGGGTCAGTGGATATTCATAGAAAATACTAATTTCTTGCATAAGTTGCTAAAGTTTAATTTGTGGGGCTCTCAGCTAGTTCATAGCTGGGGCCACATCCACCTCCTACTCAGGGAGGGGATGCTACAAGCTGGTGCATGTTGCGACAACTGTAGGAAGGTCTACAGCTTTCTCCGCACTTGCTAATTAAACCAGGTAGCACACAGGAGACAGGTGAGATGCGCAGAGATCTCTACCTTCCTTAGAACGTGGGGACCCGTTCAGGTTCGGGCACCTATGTCCACATAGGGCCCCATGTGTTGCCCCTACTTTGGTAGTCAAACTGGCCGTCTCCCCAGTTCCCCACAAAAAATTTGCATGCGACCCTTTCCACCATATATGTAAATGTGCATCCTGTTTTTGATTACACTTAATAAATATTAAACTTGTATCACTCTTGTTAATCCAGCTGCTAAGCAGCCTATGAGGGATTACAGAGCAGCCAGTTAAGCTTCGACATACCTACTGGTCTATTAAGATATTAGGTCAAGGTCACTATTCAATTCAGGCAGTAGGTCAAATGTCTTGCGGCTGGTTGTGCTGTATATTAAGTTTAATTTAGCACAATAGCTCCTAAGTAAATTTAACATACCCTAGGTCAGGTCATGGTCATGAAACCAATTCTTTCATTAATGCCAATTTCAACAACTTTCGTCAACTCATCTTAGTAGAAGAGTTTAAAGAGTGTTCATCAAGATCTAGTTTTCCTTTTAGCTCTTACATGTTTTTTGTCATTCCAAAATTTCGGCTTGAGCATCACTGAAGAGACATTATTTGTCGAAATGCGCATCTGGTGCATCAAAATTGGTACCGTATAAGTTTTACATTTAGAAGATAAGAATGTGAGAACTCTTGAGGAAGCCGCAGTTATTTCAGATACTTATATTCTCTCTCATCAGAAAAAAATTTGTAGCAAAATCTCAAGCTAGTAGTTCATCAAAGAATGTAGACTCAGATAAAAAGAGTGCTTCAGAGTTTTAATCTAGTTCCCAGTCACCACCTCACAGTGGTTCTACGTCTAGTCAAAGGTCAGGACGTTCTGAAAGTTCCTCTGGTGTAGGATCGCTTCCTACTTGTACTTATTATTAGAAAAAAGGTCATCTGATTAGTGAATGCTTTAAGCTTAAGAGAAAAAATGACCTTGACAAACCATAGCCACATGCTTGTACAGCATTTAGAAATGACAGGAAAGCCTTTGTTTCGTTTTGTTCTGACACTCCTGATGTTCAGGGTTGAAAGTCCAGTTCTATTAATTCTATGGAGCATTATAAGCCCTTTGTATCTCAGGGATTTATTTCACTCAATGGCTTTAGTGAAATTAAACCTGTTCAGATTTTGAGAGATACTGGTGCTGCACAGACTTTGTTGTTAGAGAATGTTTTGGCTTTGTCTGAGCAGACATCTACTGATGGGTCAGTTTAATAACAGGGTGTTGAGCTAGGCGTCATTGATGTTCCCTTACATAGAATTTATCTGAAATCAGATTTAATTACTGGACCTGTTATCGTAGGTGTTCGACCTACCCTTCCTGTTCAAAGTGTTCAAAGCTGGTGGCAAAGTTATGCCAGATCCTATAGTTTGTGAGAAAATCACTTCCAATGTCGCGTCCGATGTAGAAGACGACGACCTATATCCAGCCTGTGCTGTTACTAGATCGATGGCCAGAAGAAAAGAAGTCGAGGCTGACCATGTTCAACCACTCAACACAGCTGGTTAATCTCATGAAATTGAACTCAGTGACACTTTCCTGTTATACCTTGATGGCAGTTCAAATGAAAACAGACAGCCATATAACAGTGAGTCTCCACTGAAAGCCAGTGACAATGATGGTCCCATTATTCAGTTAGACCAGGAGAAGGACACCCTCAGTAGAGAGCAGCTACTGTCCGAGCAAAATAAGGACCCTGATACTATCCAACTGAGCAAGAGGGCACCTCCACCAGGAGCGGCAGCCAAAGTTGGAGAGTGTTTCTATACCAACGAAGGGATCCTTATGCGAAAATGGCGACCACATGATGCCCCACCAGATGAAGTATGGCGGGTCGTTCAACAGATAGTGCTCACGATATACCAATGGCAGGTCATTTAGGAGTCAATAAGACTTGTAACAGGATTTTGAGTCATTTTTATTGGCTTAATAAACCTAATAAGAAAATTCCATCTACCCCTCTACAACCCATTCCAGCATTTGAAGAACCATTCAGTAGGGTGTTAATAGATTGTGTAGGACTCTTGCCAAAAACTAGGTCAGGGAACCAATATTTACTTACTATCATGTGCACGTCCACTCGATTCGCGGAAGCTATACCTCATAGGAATATTAAGGCATAAACCATAGCCAAGGCCCTTACCAAGTTTTTTTTAGGAGTGCCTAAGGTTATTCAGTCAAACTAAGGTTCAAATTTAATGTCGGGGTTGTTTCAACAGGTCATGCATTAGTTAGGTGTTAGACAATATAAGTCTACTGCTTATCATCCCGATTCTCAGGGACACTTGAACGCTTCCATCAAACCCTCAAAACTATGATGAAGACCTATTGTTATCAGTATGATAAAGACTGGGATGAAGGGGCTCACCTTGTTTATTCCTGCAAGAGAGGCACTTCAAGAGTCTCTAGGATTCAGTCCCTTTGAATTAGTGTTTGGCCAAACAGTTAGAGGTCCTTTGAAATTGCTGAAAGAAAAATGACTAACTGACACTAGTGCTCTTAATCTTTTGGACTATGTATCTAATTTCAAAGGAGAGACTTCATAATTAATGTAAATTAGCACAAGAAAATCTCAAGATTTCTCAAGTCAAAATGAAAGTTTGGTATGATAAAGATGCTAGTAACAGAGTTTTTAAACCAGGTGATATGGTTCGTGTATTTTTGCCTGTTCCTGGTCATCCTTTGCAGGCCAGGTATTATGGTCCAATTGAAAGCAAGCTTAGTGTTGTGAACTATGTAGTTAAGACATCTGGCCGGAGTAAAGAAAAACGAGTTTGCCACATTAATATGTTGAAAGAGTATTTTGATAGATGTGACCGAAATTCTGTAAAATCAGTTTCCATTTCAGACATTATAAAATTGTACCGATAATGAAATTAGTGTAGAAACTTGTGAAAAAGACTTCAACCAGAATGTCCGTTTAAAGAACTCTGAAATTCTTGCCAATCTGGATACCAAATTTGGACATTTGAATATTCTCTGGAGAGAACAAGTTCAACGTATCATGGCTAATTATCCTTCAATCTTCTTGGATGTTCCACAAAAGACCAGTGTTGCTTATCATGAAGTTATAGTTGGTGACACTTTGCTCATAAGCAGTATCCCTATCGTTTAGATCCATTAAATTGCAGTACTTAAGAATAGAAGTGCAGTACATGCTGGACAATGACATTATCAAACCAAGTAAAAGTGACTGGAGCTCACCTTGCATTCTAGTACCAAAACCTGATGGTACCGTACTACCGATTATGTACTGAGTTTAGGAAAGTGAATTCTGTCTCGAAAACAGACTCTTATCCGATTCCTAGAATTGATGACTGTATTGACAAAATCGGAAATACCAAATTTGTCAGTAAATTTGACCTGTTTAAGGGTTTCTGGCTAGTGTCATTGACTGAGAGAGCCAAAGAAATCTCTGCATTTGTGACTCCAGATGACCTGTTCCAATACAAAGGGATGCCGTTTGGTATGAAAAATGCTCCAAGGACTTTCAGCGGATGATTCATTACCTTCTACATGACCTTCAAGGTTGTGAAGCCTACATTGATGATGCTATCATCTACAGCGACACATGGGAGGAACATCTCCAAATCATGTGCGCATTCTTCGGCATTCTGGCAAAAGCAAATTTAACAGTGAACCTTGCAAAAAGTTACTTTTGTCATGCTACTGTAGAATATTTAGGTCATAAAGTAGGTCAAGGTTATGTTACACCTATTATGGCTAAAGTGGAGGCTATTGCAAAGTTCCCGATTCCTACAAACAAGAAAGAGTTAATGAGATTCTTGGGCATGACAGGATTTTACAGAAAATTTTGTCCAAATCTTTCTTCAACAGTTGGTCCACTTAACAACTTATTGCAAAAGAGGACTGAATTTGTATGGACAAAGGACAGTGATGAATCATTATGTAAAATTAAATATATTATCATGAGTAGTCCAGTTCTTGTAGCTACATGTTAGTGATGTAGGATCGGTGTTGCTTTGTTTCAAAAACATAGTGAAAATGTAGATAGAGTTGTTTCATATTTTTCAAAGAAACTTACAAATTGTCAGCAGAATTATTCAACCATTGAAAAGAGTGTTTTGCTTTGTTGTTACCTTTGCAACATTTTGATGTTTATTTGAATGTTACTGTACATCCAATTCTTGTTTTACGGATCACAACCTTTTTGCATAAAATGTCAAACAAGAATCAAAGACTCACAAGATGGTGTTTATTATTGCAAGAGTATTATATTGATATCAAACATATCAAAAACAGAGACAATGTTATAGCACATGCAGTGTCTTGGGTGTGTTTTGTTATTTTGTTGTTGCTTTGATTGATATGCATGTATATATCTATTTTAGTTTTCATTGTCATTCAAACTATATAATGGGGGAAGTGTTGTGTATTGCTATTTGCAATAAATTGAACTATATTGTTGTAAAGAAGTGATGTTCATAATTTTTGTGACACCTGTGACCTAGATTGTTCTAGATCTCAATATATGCAAGTTTTAGTAGAAAGATTACGTAATGTTTGCATCATGGTCTTTCAAGATTGTACTAGACAACCCATTCCTATTATATATCCATTAATATTCTTTTGATAAAAAAGAGCTCGGGTTAGAAACTTTTTATGGATTTTATTTCCCTGGGAACTACGATTTCGGAATTATTGTTTTGTGTGTGTATATTTCTGTTTGGAATTATTGTTCACCTACCGTAAGTTAGTATTTTGCTAGTGTTACAATTTTCTATCAATTGTTAATTGTAAATAAATCTTATTCATTGTATAATTGTCTTTGGTTAGTAAATTCTGCTGCGCTATATTAAGGGTTTGTTCTGATCCATAACAATATCATACGCAGGTTTAAATGCCCAAGTCAGCCGTTGATTGTAAAATTCAGCATAATTACTTGTCAATAAATATCTGGATAGCAAAACTTAATGTCACATTCTTACGGATTCAAAGGACTTTGTTAAAATCAATTTCATTAATTCAACAGTTTCTTATTGAAAACATCTACGTAGCCGGTCTTCCAACAGTCTGATCCCATTGGCAAGAATTGTGCTCCTTCATAAGCTGCCATGTTTTTGCATTCTTACAAGGAAGAATTTATTCAAAAGCTTCTTTTTGTTTATAAGCTTCAATTACCCAAAACTCTCTGCTCACCGTAGCTCGTTTTTGCTGTCATTTAATATCTGAACAAAAAGATATGAGTGATTGAGATTGAAAATTGTCATTTATTACTTACCAACTGACGAAAAAAATCTTCAACAGAAGATTCTGGGGGAAATCAGCTAAAACAATTATACATCAAAGCACTTGCAAAGTTAAATTACCCAAAGTCTGAATTCCCCCAAAGAGGACAAAACCTTGTAATAACATAGGCGTAATTTCTACCAACTGGTAGATTTAGAAAAATTTTAAAGATAAAAAATAATTGAACTTTCAATTATGAATAATGAAATATTGTATTTCCTAACTTTATATTGAATTATAATGCTTTTTTTTTAATGAATGCGTAACAATACATGCAGTGTACATACGTATTTAGCCTATGTTATAAACGTCGTGCTATCACTTCCTAACAATGTGTAGATTAAAAAAAGATAAAATTGCTTGATTGAAATAAAGTATTGTGATTTCCACTATAAATTTGAAAATTTTTATTTATATTATTTTTTCGCAATGCACCCTCGTTGTCAATTCAATTCAATCTCATATTGCAATGATACGAGGTCTGTTCGATATGTAATGTGTATTGTACCACAGCGAGATAACGCTTTACACGATTTCGTGGATGATGATACTCTTGAATAGCTATATTCAACACCTTTCCAACGGTATAAACACGTACCTTCAGCTCCACATAGTTTTAAACTTTTAGTCATTTCTATAGAGTCAGTCGTTGACCACTGTTGTAAAAATGGTTGGGAAACGGGTTGAGAATATTTAATAGGGTGTCCATTGTGAAATCAGGCAGAGGTCGACACATGCTATCTCTCAGATTTTCATGAAACTTTGTGTACAGGTTCCTACTGACCCCAATATTGAATTTGCCAAATAAAAAGTTTCTATCATGTTTCGTTTTGGTTTAACATGAAATAATTACTCTAAAATCATTTTTCGGTGCAAAAAGGTCACGAAATATTGAGAAAAAGTGCAAAGTTTGAATAGCTCTAAAATATCATGTAATCAAGAAATAGAGAAAAGCAATATTTTTTTATGTTAGATATACACTATATGCAATAACTAAGAGGGTTTTTGTGTGCATGTTCATCCAATGAATGAATTTATTAATGGTTAAATTTCCACATATTTCCTATCAATATATTCTACAAGATAATGATCAAATTTTAAGATTTCATAAAACCCAATACAATGTCACCAAAGAAATAAATTATGTATACCCACAAAGTTGAAGAGGTGTATTCTAAGTTACAAAAATAAATTCAGTGGGAAAAACAACGTTGATCAAAAAAAGTTGAACTGAAATCTCTAAATTTTCAATTAGTGCAAAAAGGTCAACAACTTTAATAAAGGTCGATTATCTACATAAATTGTAAAAAATATAAAGTAGATATAACCAATCAATGATTAAAAGATTAGAATTCATGACAAAACTAGAACCTATAAAAATTCAGTATTAAATTTCAATTTTTATATACAATGTACATTGTATGTAAAACAATGCTTAGGTAAATCAGTCTATAAAATTCTATAATGTTAATTAGTTTTGGGTCATTTCTGTATATAGGATTTAACATTAATCAACACACACTAATGAGCACACACATAATATCAGTAAAGCAATTACACAACACAAAGAATCCTAGGTTATATACATTCACTCACACTACCAATTTATTAGCATTTGTCTTTATTCCTGGTACTTGTTTTGGTTTGCAAAGAAAGAACTAGCATGCATACATGCTACTGACACTTGTTTAAAACAAACTTGTTTTTCCAGAAATTATGAAAATTGATGGAATTTATATATAATATGTAGATACAAATCATATACTAAGTACTATGGATATAGTATGGAGTCTTATTTGCCCCCCCCCCCCCCCCCGGCTCTCATTTTATGTATTATGCCCAGTATATAAGGAAAGGTAACATCATAAACTTTGAACATTACATGGAATTTGAATTTTTGAAAATTTCATATTTGTTCTAATTAAAACCAGAATTGACAAATTTAATTATGCATATTCCTAAACGTGTGCGAGGAATCGCTCACAAAATGAAAATACTTGCTTTTATTTTCCTGGGGCCTCCGCGGCCGAGTGGTTAGAGCATCGCGCTCAAAATCACACGGCCTCTCACCTCTGTCGGCGCGGGTTCGAATCCCGCTCGCGCCGGTAAGTGAGAAGGTTTCCCAGTTTACTTTCGGAAGGTCGGTGGTCTCTTCCTAGGTATATTGTATCTGGGTTCTCTCTTCCACCAATAAAAACTGGGTGCCACCAGATAACTGAAAAATTGTTGAGTGTGGCGGTAAACATCAATCAATCAATCATTTATTTTCCTGTTGTTAAAATGAATGCAAAAACTCTTGATCAACAGACTACACGTGATTTCATGTGCACGCATTTCACATATATGAATAATTTCGCCATATTAAGTACTCGCATAAAATAAGGAATCTAAAGTATATATCAACTGATGTTTGTATTTCTGTACTAATATGCAGTTTGATGCATTACTTGGGACTATTATATTCTACATGCAAATTGACTGTATTAGCTTATCTTCATTTTCTTGACATGCAATTTCATGAATAATGTCATTCAAGTCTTCATCAGTCTCTTCTTTAGGTTCAACAACAAAATTTGATTTTTTGTCAAATCTACAAAACAGTCCCTGGACTTGCTGGGAACTCAGCCATTCCTCTGGTGAAAATGTTCTGCTTCCATCCTCATCTCTTGCTGTTCTTAATTTCTTTGAAGCCTCTGTTGGTGTATATTTACGCCCTGTCCTTTCTCCTTCTTCGAAGAGCTGAGCAACAAAGTCCTTAACCTTCTTATTGAACCGTTTACTGGTTCTTTTGCCTTTGAGAGCCCAGCCCTTCACTAAACTTCTCTGGGCACATGCATTTTCTATTTCACTAAGAGAGGGATGCTTGGTGACTTTCTCTTTGATGCCAACACATTTCCTGGTCCACAGAATTTTCACATGGTCAGATGATGTCATATTGTGGTTGCCGATGTCTTGATGGATGTTATAGTCTTTCAGAGAAGTAAATGCAACACCACATTCACCACATGTGTATTCATCTACCACGTCTGTGACTTCATCCTCAACATCCATCACTTCATTTACCACATGTATAGAAGCTTCCTGGATGAAATATAAATATCAAATGATTTTGTTTTTTGTTTTATGATACATTACGTGTATACACCGGGCTTTGTGGTATCAAGTAACTAGTTTCTAAAGAACAATTTCAATATTAGTGATGAAGATAAGACCTTTTTTCTTGTGTATAAAATGTACACATCACTAATCATAATTTTTTTCATATCTTCATTTCTTGCATAGATAACAGAAGTGTTCAGTATTTTAACAGGTTTTGGCTGTAATATGAATTTATCCTATGTGTACATGTACTTCATACCTCCTGATTTGGGAGAGTTTCTTTGAACTTTCTTTTCCTTTGGCAAGTGTTACCCCTTTTTGTCACCATTGGATGCTCCAAAATCTGTAATTTCACAAGAATAACAATAAAACTGATGGATGCTCCCCAAACTGCTTCTATCGAATGAACTACTTCATAAGAAGGATGACTTGCACAATGATCAATAACTGTTAAAATACTGTGGATTGATTGATTGTATCTTGCTTAACGTCTCGCTCGAGAATTTTTCACTCATATGGAGACGTCACCAAGACCGGTGAAGGGCTTCAAATTTAGGCCTATGCTCGGCGCTTACCGCCATTGAGCAGTGAGGGTTCTTCAGCGTGCCACATCTACTGTGACACGGGTCATCCGTTTTTAAGGTCATCTCCGAGGACCCGTGACATTCACACCTGATGCCGAGCGTTTGGCGATGGAACTGTCACTACCTGTTTTAACGACTTAGGTTTGTCGCGGTCGGGATTCGAACCCCGGCCTTCTGCATGCGGGGTGAACGTTCTAACCTCTCGGCCACCGCGGCGGTTGAAAAAAAAAATACTGTGGAAGCCAAGGATTTGTATATATATAATGCATATGTTGTGTGACCTAGACCTTTACTAAATGACTTTGATTAACCTTTGTCTGAAAGTCATTTGCCTATTATTTTATTTGTGTGTCATAATATGAATACCTGTTCAAAAACTTGCAATAAGGAAGTTTTTCCTGATTTAAGGTATGTTCTGATCTCTGTTTTCTTGAGAGCAATTGTAAATGCAAGACAATGATATAATTATATTCTGTAGTAAAGAACGGATTGCTACAAAATCTAAAAGAAAATGACTACGTCCATAAAGTTAAAAAAAAACCCATGTGAAACGAAAATATCAATAACTTCCTTGAATGTTAGAGAATCTCAATAAAAGCAATAAAAATGACAAGTGCACAACTTCATTATATACATAATATATACACAAAGTGTGAATCAAATCTGTTCATTGGTTTCTGAACATTGACAATACCCCTTCAAAATGGAAAAAAATATCCATAAATTTCTTTAAAAATCTCAATCAAAGTAGCAGGTGCACATTCAACATCATTATTCATATAAGATGTATATATCAGCTCATTAGTATTAAAGATATTCTGGACCAATTATGTTTACAGACAGACAGACAAACTGAGGGACAAGGTGATTCCAGTATACTTCATTTGGAATGGGACTTGATTATGTCATCTTAAATCATTTGCATGATATAAACTTACTGTAAGATTTGTGTCTCCTTGAGAGGTAGCTGATAAACTGTTATAAGAAACGAATTTTCCCTCTCCAATACCATATCCAAGCCACATTCGTATACCAGTTTCTTCAAATCTGAAGTTATTAAACATGTTGATGCCAGGAATAGAGCATTTTTTCACATTCTGATGATCGAAATTGACTTCAGCCGTGTACACATGTGAATCTTGAATGCCACCGTAACTCTCGAGGGCAATTTTCAACTCCTCAGCTGTGGTTATACCATGCCCTTCATTGCCAAAGCGTTTTGCATGAATTTTCATAGGAGCTGTGCGTCTGTCACATATGTCTTTGCCACTTTGTGCCTCACTAAAGTCATATCGACAAATGTTAATTCCTGTTCTTTCGGATATGCCATGGATGCATGCTATCAGTGGACTACAATGGTAACAAGCAGCATTGTCACTTCTGAGATAAACTTTTGTTATTTTGTCGTTCTGGATCCAGTTGCACGAACGTTAGTTAAAGTTAACTGGCCGTTAAAATTTAGTTAACGCGCCGTTAAATTTAACGGCAAGTTAAACAGGTTGCACGAAATTTAACTGACGGTTAACGCTCCGTCAAGTTGCTAATTTAACAGACAGATTTAACTGAGGTACGGGAGGTACATTAAACTATTTAACTAACAGTTAAAACAGGAATGGCGGACTTTTTATTGTTTAGCAACTTGTGGGAGGAAAGAAAAGAGCGGGTTTACAGAGAAAGACAAAGCATGGAAGACCTCAGCGATAAACAAATAACCTCAAGATTTCGATTTAAGCGCGAGTCTATTGAATTTATCTCGGACCTTTTGCGTAATGACTTAATGAGAGCAACGGGACGTAGCCAGTCCATCTCGGTTGAGATGCAGGTAATTTTTTTCTTTCTAACTTTCATACTATAGATAGTTTGAAGTTACCAATGTACAGTGGAATTCCACATTCAACAACAACAAATTAGCATATTTTTATATGACGGAATTGAAAAAATTAAATTCAAGTGACGTTGATTAACATGAAATATTATGAACACATAACCTCAATAATACAATATTTAGTACAATGCTAGCTTGTACAGTTAGTGTAATTTAGGCCTTTGTTTCATACTATGACAATTACGAATATATGCATGTCGTACCTTCATTTCTTGTTTGAAAGCAGTTTACGTGCACATATACAACATTTGAAATTCCATTATAAAGGGGTCTTAGCAGACTGTGTATTACCTTAGAAGTTCATGTAGCTTATAGTTAAACGATATTTTGAACAAGTCAACCGTTTTGTTTTTGTTTGTTGCAAAAATATTACGTCACTTTGAAGTGAACAGTGACTTCACATGTGACGTAACAATTGTACTACCTTGTAAGCTTATGATCAAATGTACTTTCTCTTTTTCTAAATTACTTCATAAAACGTACCCGATCAGACTATCCTTAAAAATTAATCAGAAAAGGAGTTGAGGGGCTGTAAACCAGAATTTTCCCTTTCCACGTGAAGTTGAAGTGAAGTGTTTGTGCTTTACAGGAATAATTGATCACAGGCACCTGCATGGAGTATGGATATTATCCACCCCCCCCCCTTCCGATTTTTTGCGGCGATAATTTTCCCCTATTTATTTCATTTCCATTCGTATAAACGTTTAACGTGTTGTTTATTGGTGTTTTGTTTTTGTTAAGCTTTAGAGATTAGCTGGGAAGCTTCAAGATATCTTTCTATGAAAATGACTAAACTTTATCATACGTTTAAAATTAACGGAAATTAAAGAAAATAAACCTTGCCCCCCCCCCCCCCCCCAATCGGAACTCCTCGAATGTCTCGCGCACTCGACACTCTATGTTGAGTGCGCGAGACATTCGAGGAGTTCCGATTGCCCCCCCCCCCCCCCCCCTTACAAAAATGTCTGATGCCGGAATGCAAGGTGGTCGATATAAATGACGTCACAATTTTGTAATATGTGAGGTGATGATGAGTTGTTTACTTGCACAGTGTAGGCCTAGTCTGAAGCGAATTAAAGACCTTTGAAGGTTGATCTCATCGAGAATTTATTCGGAAATGCAGCAGACAGAATGTTTATTTCGTTTGTGAATGAAATAACTGGATTTTTCTAACAACATACTAGATTATTACACAGCTCTCAAGTCTCAATGCAGTGAAAGGGGTTTTATAGAGCCTTGCAGGTTTATAAAGGGGCTATGCATACATGTATGATACCAGTCTCACTACCGTAAGTACTCTTAGTTTGATATCGATATAGATCTGTAACGTGCCGGGCGTCTACCGTGTGTCTAGGCTCGTGCCCGGTTCACCCGAGTTTTATTGAACAATGATAAGCCCTATCTGGAGTACAACTAGTTGCAATATATACATATATTATTGACACCTGTCTGGTGCTTAACGAAATACAACAAGTTAAACAATTTACAAAATATACATATATTTTATACACCTGTCTGGTGTCCTGAACCCCTGGTTATTCAACTGGTCTTTAATTTAAACAACTTGTCTTGTAAGTCACTGGCCTAACCACTTGCATATGCCAACTGTCTATAGCCACTTGCATGGGCCAGTTGCATATGACACTTGCCGTATTGCCACTTGCATCAGCCAGTTGTAATGCCACTTGATATATAGCCACTTGCCGTATTATGCCAGTTGCATATCAAAAACCCACAGTGCTAATGATTCTAACACTGGAAATGAGATACGTTTTAACTATAGCTATGAATCACTTACTCACAAGAGCACCAATGTGATACTGTCAATAACTATCGGCTACTTCTATCAATTAGACAACGAACGAACCCTGGATCCAAGTGGCTGCTCACTATATATGTGTTCCAGCATTCACATATTAACAGGCTACAAGACTCTACATACCACAATCTAATTAGGGGGTTTAAAAAGTCTACCTGACTATCTACATATGCATAACTATTTTTGTTTGTTTTATTCTTTTATGATATTAATTCTTGTTAACTCTTTTTAATCAACAGACACATTAATTACAATATTTACAATTATTTTTGATTATACAGTCAAAGGGAGATAATTCACTGTCTGTTTCACTTCCCTCCCCTTAAGAACATGCGTCCCGCATGATCTAAGTTACACTACAACTACATGCTCAAACAAATCAACACCATGAAAAAGAGTATTTACAGTCACAACATCTTCTCTCTTTTCACTGTCACAATCTTGCGACCATGTTCCTTTACAATAGTTGTCGTCTTAATTGATTTAGTGTACAACACAGGGTCGGTTTGAACACCCTTATCTACAGTCTGAACTGGAACTGCAACATCACCTATCACATTCTCAAGCCTTGGGGTCTTTGTCCTGCTGGGAGTATAAACAGGCAGTGGCTGTGTTCGTTTTCTTGTGGTTGCATCCACTACCAGTCGATCGTCTTGATCCTGAGGGCGTTGAGCAGATGAACATTCATCGGCGTTTTTGCTTTCAGTACTTTCTGGCTCCTCTTCAATGGCTATGTCAGGTTCCTGTGACAACCACTCCTCTTCGTCCGATGATTCTGGTTCATTGGGTTCTTTAGATGAACTTGTCCCACAACTGTCTGAGCATCTACCAGTTTGCTGGGCACTGCTCTGGTTCCCATCAGGCTGCTCTGCGTGGTTCCTCTTCAGGTGTCGCAAGTAGTTCACTTTCTTGTCTGTTGAATAGTCGCATTTTTTACAAAAGTATCTTTTCTCATAACATTCCGCCATGTGGTCCTTCCACTCAGAATGAAGTCCCGTCTTGAACGTACAAAATGGACACTTCGTCAGTGGCTCACCACCAGTTGTTTTGGTTTTCGCCATTTCCCTACAAAGAGAAAGAAATTGTGTTACACACTGTTTACCACTGAACAAAATCACTCAACCATTTAGGCTGTCTTCTAATTCTTGTACTGCTTGTACAAGTGTCAGTTTCACTTAACACAATGTCATTGTCAACTTGCTGTATCTCAGCTTCCTCACTACCCAAAATATCACCATTTAATACCAATTTATCAGAGGGGTCTGCGTCAACCTGGACCTCCTTACTGTTCACTAATTCGCCCCTTAAGACCTGTTTGTGCTTTAGTCTTAACCTGTCAACATGTACAACTTGGGGTTTGCCCCGAAGTCCACAGTTAACCTTGTAGGTTAGATCTGTTAACTTGCTGATAATTTTGTAAGGGCCTTGCCAGTAACTCGTGAACTTTGGTGAACGTCCCACTTTCCGCAGAGGAAAGTAGACATATACGTAATCTCCTGGCTTAAACACTTGCCATGAGAGCTTCTGATCATGATATCGCTTTTGTCTCAACATGGCTGTATTTATGTTCTCTCGAACAAACCGATGAGCTTCTTCCAGTGTCTCTTTCAATTGCCAAGCCCACTTGTTATGTGGAATGAACTTGACAGACTGCGGCATTTCATACATTAGATCGAGTGGGGTCGAGACCTCTCTGCCAAGCATCATATAATTTGGAGTAAACCCTGTGGTTTCGTGAACTGATGCTCTATACGCCATCATAACATAGGGCAAGTAGTTGTCCCAGTCTGAGTGATGCTCGTTGACATAGGCACTTAACATCGTGACCAGAGTCTTATTAAAACGTTCTACCATCCCGTCACTCTGAGGGTGGTAGGGCGTGGTGCGTGTTTTCTTTATATGCAAGCCACGACACATCTCAGTGAAGAGTTCACTCTCGTATTGGCGTCCTTGGTCAGAGTGGATACTAGAGGGGACGCCAAATCTGGCAACAACTTCTTCAACAATTATCCTGGCTACTGTTGCAGCTTCCATGTTGGGCATAGGGAAACTTTCTGTCCACTTGGTGAAGTAGTCAGAAACCACCAAAATATACCGGTTGCCCTTTTCTGTCATTGGAAGTTCCCCAAGGATGTCAGTTGCAATCCTGTCCATTGTTATGCCACTCTTGACCAATTTCATAGGCGCCCTCTTCTTCATCTGCGGACCTTTCCTTTTGGCACATTTTTCACAACCAGCAATATAAGTTCTTGTGTCAGCCTGCAGACCTGGCCAGTAGTATTTCTGTCGAATGCGTGCCAAAGTCTTAGTTACCCCCAAATGTCCTGCCGTTTCAACATCATGACAATACTGTAACACTGTTCGGCGTTCACTACACGGCACAACTGCCTGTAGCTGGGAGGATTTACCGGTACCAAGATCAAACTTTCGATATAAGATACCATCATCTATAACAAGACTATCCCATTGTGACCAAAGAGACCTTATTACATACCCAAGCCCACTAATGTCATCATATGCAGGTCTCTGTTTGCTATCCAGCCAACCTTTTACTTGTCTTAAGTCATGATCATCATTTTGTACATCTTTTATCTTGAGACACAGGTCGTCTTTCTCAGTTCCTAATTTGTTCACATTGACAGAGGTCACTGAATCCACCTTGTGTTTGTCTTGTGCATCTCTTTCCGGCCCCTGGCTTTCCAACACAGGGTCAAACCCACATTGTCTACATGGTATACGGCTTAACGCATCTGCATTTCTATGCTGCGTGCCTGGCCTATGTTGTATTTGAAACTTATAGGCACTCAGGGTTTCTAACCATCTGGCTAGCTGGCCCTCAGGGTTTTTAAACTTAAACAACCACCTGAGTGAACCGTGGTCACTGCGAATCAAAAACTCTTTTCCATATAAGTAGTGCTTGAAATATTTTACAAAATGGACCACCGCCAAAAGCTCTTTCCGGGTAACACAGTACCTACGTTCACATTTGGTTAACGTCCTACTAGCATAGGCAATGGCAGATTCTTTGCCACCAACATTCTGCGACAATACAGCTCCAATTGCTTGGTCACTTGCGTCTGTGTCCAGTATAAACGGTAATGTAAAATCTGGATGGGCAAGTATTGGGGAGTTAATCAAGTGGCCTTTCAACCGTTCAAATGCCTCTTGACATTCTGAAGTCCAAGCAAATGGCTTTCCCTTTTCAGTAAGACGATGTAGACATTTTGCTACTGCAGAAAAGTCTTTGATAAATCTACGATAGTATCCGCACAAACCAAGAAATGACCTTAGTTCAGTCACATTGGAGGGTTCTGGACACTCCTTTACCGCTGCTATTTTGCTTGGATCTGTAGCTAATCCTTTCTCAGACACAACATGCCCCAGATAGACAACTTGCTTTGCAAACAGGCAACACTTTTTGGCCTTCAGCTTCAAGTTTGCATTCTTCAACCGCTCAAACACTCTCTTTAAGTTTTCTAACATTTGATCAAATGACTTGCCAGTGACAATAATGTCATCCAAGTACACAAGACATATGTCCCATTGCAATCCAGCAAGGACACTTTCCATCAGGCGTTCGAAAGTGGCTGGGGCGCAACTTAATCCAAACGGCATGACGTTGAATTCAAATAAGCCGCGCCTTGTTGCAAAGGCTGTCTTTGGTTTGTCGTTAGAGTCCATCTCTACTTGCCAGTAGCCTGAGCAAAGGTCTAGCGTTGAAAACCATGCAGATCCCGACAACTGGTCAAGTGACTCATCAATCCTCGGAAGAGGATATGCATCCTGTATAGTGCAGCTATTGAGATGCCTATAGTCTACACAGAAGCGGTATGAGCCGTCCTTCTTTTTAACCATGACTATTGGCGACGACCATGGGCTGTTTGAGGGTTTGATGACGCCTTTTTCCAACATTTCATCTATGTTTTTGTCAACTTCTTCCGTTAGATGTGCTGGTACCCTTCTTGGCTGCTGCTTGATTGGTCGATTGTCCCCTGTATCAATGCGGTGCTTGACAACACCTCTTCGGCCTAAGTCCAAGTTGCTCTCGGCAAACAAAGATGCATACTTCAAGAGGAAATCTCTTGCCTTTTCTTTCTGCACCAATGTTAGGTTTTTCTCAGTCTTCTGCAACAGTTCAGCTAAATCTGCCCGAAGCTCATTTGAGCACGGAGGCTGTTCCTCTGGCGATGAGGCTTCTACATGATCAATCTCTGACAGTTGTCCTATGACAGTTCCTGAATGCACAACTTTGGCATCTTCCTCTGTATTCATCAATCTTACTGGAACAGTTTCTCTAGGGCTAACAACTGTTCTTGCTGTCAGTGCACATTCGTCTCTACTTTTACTGTACATTGGTTCAACAATACTTTCATACAAGGGTAAGGTAGAACCTTCTGGCACGCACACCTTGCCAGGTACAATTATTTCGCTTCTTGGCGGTATGCTTACTGTTTTGACAGCTGTGATTCGGTAGCATCCAAGGAAGCCTTCTATGGAGAGTCTTTTCTCCCATCCATTAACAACAAGTACCTCATTGTTAACATCAACCGTACAGTGGTGTGCCTTCATAAAATCGAGGCCCAATATACCATCTATCTTCAGTTTTGCAACAATTGCCTCACTGTAACATGTCATCTGGTCAATGCAAACGTTAAACTCAGCCTTTCCATGTACCGTCAGTGCAGTACTATTGGCTGTCATTATGGTCTGTGTTACCCCATGTAAGTTAGGTCTTACAGACATTGGTAACCTCTTGTATAAGCCTTCTGACACTAGAGTAACAGTAGCTCCTGTGTCTACCAGAAATCTTGCTGATTCTCCTTGGATCTTTACATCAACATACAATCCACATTCCTCGACTGATGATCCAAGTCCAACCGACACACTTGGCCCGGTTGTAGAGTTCTGATCCCTACTAAACTTGTTTGCACTGTTTTTACCAGTTGGTCTTTCCTCGTTCTGCCTGTTGTTTAGCAGAGGGCAATATCGTTTGATATGACCTGGCTTGCTGCATTCAAAGCACACTTTCTCCTGTCTGTTGCTACCTCTTTTGTCCTTATACCATCTGTCACTAGTCACCCTCTGTCTGGATGTTTTTAGCTGCTTCAGCTCCTCTGTAATACATTTCATGCCTTCCTCTATTGATTTCATCCACGATTCTAGTTTGTGGTCATTACTTGTGTCAGTTGTCGTGTGTAGCTCTTCAGCTGTGGCTGTTCGCAAATGTCCTCTGAGCTCTCTGTCGCGCTTTTCAACTCTGTTGTAAGCCTCAAGTTCCACTGCAAGACTAATGGCTTCGTTCAAATTGGCAGGTCTGGACTGCTTGATACGAATGCGTATGTCTGAATCGATTAACGCGTCAATAAACTGATCCTTAGCTAAGGTCTCACGAACTTCTCCAGGTGCTGTTGGGTAGGCCAAGTTAGTCAACCGTCTTATGGCCTGGCCTAACTCTGATAGTGTTTCCAAAGGTCTCTGTCTTCGCTCCTTAAGCTGTACTCTGTATAGGTCAGTCTGGTTAGGAGGTGAAAACCTTTCCTGTAAGGACCTTACAAGCGTCTGGTAGTGTTGCCCTCTGTCAGTAGGCAAGTCACCTAGTACTGATTGAGCTTGGCCTCGCAGGGATAGAGCCAAAAACAAGCCCTTTGTCTCTTCATTCCAGCCATTGACACTTGCGCAAGCTTCAAAATGACACTTATAGTCAAGCCATGAACTAGACCCGTCATATGTAGCTGGTTTGATAGTCACCTTGTTGTTTCTTTCTTCTCTACTTGTCTCAAAGGGTGCTCTCCTTGCATCAATTTCAACAGGATGCTGATGAACTATTGAACTAGACGACAAATAATCTAAAGGCAAGCCGTGATATTCACCCTCTTTGTGATTACTGGCAAATCTAACCTTTTGCCTTGCTCCGCCATGTGACGAGAACATTTCAGTGGTTCTGTTATCGCGGTCATGTTGACGACTTTGTTCTCTGTCAGTATGCAATGGGTCACGGTGGCCTGTTATGGTGACACCCTCGTCATAGTCAAAAGTGTAATCTGAAGGACGTGTGGCATGTCCACTGTCTGGTGAGGGCACTTTACCATAATGACCACTGGTTGGGGTAGACTGGTCAATGCGGTACTTCTTCAACTTGCTCTCCATCTTATCTAATGTTTCCTTCAGACTGGCATCTACGTACTTCTTGTCTCGGTCACTCATCATGTCCAATAAAATCCCGACGCTGCCACCAAAATCTTGTAACGTGCCGGGCGTCTACCGTGTGTCTAGGCTCGTGCCCGGTTCACCCGAGTTTTATTGAACAATGATAAGCCCTATCTGGAGTACAACTAGTTGCAATATATACATATATTATTGACACCTGTCTGGTGCTTAACGAAATACAACAAGTTAAACAATTTACAAAATATACATATATTCTATACACCTGTCTGGTGTCCTGAACCCCTGGTTATTCAACTGGTCTTTAATTTAAACAACTTGTCTTGTAAGTCACTGGCCTAACCACTTGCATATGCCAACTGTCTATAGCCACTTGCATGGGCCAGTTGCATATGACACTTGCCGTATTGCCACTTGCATCAGCCAGTTGTAATGCCACTTGATATATAGCCACTTGCCGTATTATGCCAGTTGCATATCAAAAACCCACAGTGCTAATGATTCTAACACTGGAAATGAGATACGTTTTAACTATAGCTATGAATCACTTACTCACAAGAGCACCAATGTGATACTGTCAATAACTATCGGCTACTTCTATCAATTAGACAACGAACGAACCCTGGATCCAAGTGGCTGCTCACTATATATGTGTTCCAGCATTCACATATTAACAGGCTACAAGACTCTACATACCACAATCTAATTAGGGGGTTTAAAAAGTCTACCTGACTATCTACATATGCATAACTATTTTTGTTTGTTTTATTCTTTTATGATATTAATTCTTGTTAACTCTTTTTAATCAACAGACACATTAATTACAATATTTACAATTATTTTTGATTATACAGTCAAAGGGAGATAATTCACTGTCTGTTTCAGATCTATATATTTATATTCACATTTGATGCAAGAAAATTTAAGTTTGTGTTATAATTAGCTCTGAAAATACATTAGGCCCTAAATGGCACCTCCATGCTCTTTATATGACGTCATCAGTTTGTGTGTTTTGTCAAACGACAACGTAAATAGAAGATAGACTGTCAACATTCTTATAAAATGAACTTGTAAATAATAATTAAATGCAATTTCAGTGCTTCATATATAAGAATTATTTTAAAATAATTCAGAGTTTAATTGCATAGGCCACGAATGCGTATATTACGGTATTACAATGTATATATATGTACCTGCAGGGGGTGGCATTGACGACTCGAATTAACAATTCCCAAATTAACATGTACCTATTAACATACTAGTTCAATACTAAATAAACAGTATGAAAAACGGTTCATTCCTAGATACTATAATCCATAGACCCTATCTTTATATGATATATATACAATCTTGAGTTAGTAAATATAACTTTCAACATAAAAATCGTTGTCCACATTTCCATGTCTCACACAATATATGTAATGTATGGAAGCCCATAAAAATGTGTATAATCAAGAAAAAGAAAGCACATGGATTACGTTTGAGTATACAATGCAAAAATGGGGGAAACCCTGATAAATAATGGCTCGACTATTGAGAATATGACATATTACAAACAATAAACTAATTTATGAATAATTTAGATTAATGAATTATATTAATCTACAATTGTAAAATAGATAAATATATTGTCACATGTAATATTGAACACCTTTTCAATTTTCAGCTTACTTATAAAGATGTCACATAAGACAGAGTCCCAAGAATAATAAAGGCATAGATTGTTTACTAGCTTTAAATGCTGCCTTGCATTGTTTCTATCGCTGGTGTTATAATAATTTACAAATATTAATTAGTTACTAGAAGTAAATCTTGAGCATTGACGAATTGTGCTGAGTCAAGTGAAATGTAAGACTAAGAGACGTTCACTCAACCTGTGTTCACTATCGACACTTTTCCCCGCCCATAAATGTCTGTTCTGTAATGAAGAAATTCAAGTACAAGGAAAAAATAAAAACTTGTTAAGTGTGTGACAAAAACAGTAGAAGCCATTTAAAAAAACTCTGCATACAATAAAAGTGACTATAACACAATAAATTAGTTGGTTGATTGTATATTGTTTAACGTACTGCTCGACAATTTTTCACTCATATGGAAGCGTCACCATTGCCGATGAAGGGCTGCAAAATTTAGTCCTATATGCTCGGCGCTTACGGCCATTGAGCAGGGAGGGGTCTTTATCATGCCACACCTGCTGTGAAACGAGATCTCGGTTTTTGCGATCTCATCCAAAGGAGCACCCCAATTAGTCACCTATTACGATAAGCAAAGTTGCACTGAGGACCTATTTTAACATGGATTCCCACGGGACAATGGTTTCCTTGCTCCATTATTCGCCTCTTACGAAAAGCAAAAGGTACTGAGGACCTATCCCTTCTAATCCAGATACCCACGGGACAACTAAAAGTAAAGTTCAGTATATTGATTTGGTTGCTAAAGGGGGAAATGTTTTATCCAACTGTAGAAAAACATACACTAAGTCCGATGATCTAAACAAGTCAGAACCTAAAATTGATATAATTCTTGAGCAACATGGAAAGACATTTGACTTTATCCGAATATATGGAGATAAATATCGTGTAGAATTATGTGGTTGAAAGTATGACAAAGCTCAGAGAGAGATACTTGTCATTTATCCCGATTCATATAACAGTGATTACAAAACTTGAAACCTAAATAGAAAACACAAAGAAAATTTGGTAGCAAAATTGAATTTCGGAAAACTCCAAAGGCGAACTTATATAATCTGTGTTGCTACTGAATTGAGTCTGCATTTGCGTTAGCCCTTTCAAGTCAAAGAATCTGCTATGATAATCAAAAGGCAGATTTCTGACTGCCACAAAATTGCCATGCAATAATTTACCATGGCCACCTCTCCATCATCTCTGAATACATGTGTATATAATATCTCATTGCATGTCTCTCTAAAGTCGTATCAGACAACCCATCTTATTTTCAATGGCAAAAAGGTTTCCCAAATCGTACTCTCAGGACATATGTGTCTCAGCTATGGATGGCAAATGGATATTACCTAAGCACCTCATGTTTAAAATGACTATGCACCATCTAACGAGAAGTACTAAGTTAATTACACTATCAAACATGTTATGTCACTGTAAATTGATTGATTGTATCTTGCTTAACGTCCCTCTCGAGAATTTTTCACTCATATGGAGACGTCACCAAGACACGGGACATCCGTTTTTAAGGTCTCGTGACATTCACACCTGATGCCGAGCGTTTGGCGATGGAACTGTCACTACCTGTTTTAACAACTTAGGTTTGTCGCGGCCGGTTGTAGAAGTTACTCACATACTCAAGAGTTTGAAACTACTATTTGCAATGCGATTACAAATTCTGGATTAATATTGCATGCAAGAACATCTCTTACTAATAACTCAGTAATTCATATACCTCGCCTTAATGTCAAACAACTTGATATATAAACAAGGGGTTAAGTTCTATAATGCAAAATACATTTTTGCAAATGTCCATATTGTGTTTGTAAGATTCTCGAAGTTTTTCCACTTTTAAACAGTACTTTAATTACAAATTTCATGAGTTTGCCCCAAAACTTGAAAAGGTCCCCTTGCATTAGTGTCAAACAATCTTTTTCACAATTCAAGGGTTACATACTTTCAAAAAATAATTGTTTTCAAAGATCCATATTATCTATAAATGATCTGAAGAACTTTTCCATTTTCCGGCGATTTTTAAAGAAAAAAATGTTTTAGCCCCAGAAGTCGTAAACGTCCCCAATTATTTATGTCAAACATCTTGTCAATCAAAGGGTTACATAAGTTTACATAATACTTGTTTGTAAATGTCAATGACATCTATATCGAATGTGAAGAGTTTTTTCCCCCAGTTTTCAGCTATTATTTTTACAAATTTTTGGTTTTTGCCCCCAAAATCTAAAAGGTCTTAATGTTGACAATCTGATTTATAGTTAAAGGGTTACAGACTTTTAGAAAATAATTGTTTTCAATTGTCCATGTCATCTGTATAGGATCTGAAGGATTTTTATATTTTTCGTCGATTTTTAAAGAAAAAAAATCATGTTTTAGCCCCCAAACTCGTAAATGTCCTCACATATTCATGTCAAACAACTTTATATATAAACAAAGGGTTATAATCGTTCAAAAAATACTTGTTTGCAAATGTCAATGACATCTATATCGGATCTGAAGAGTTTTTCCAGTTTTTGGCTATCATTTTTACAAATTTCATGTTTTTTGCCCCAAAACTCGTAAACGCCCCACGTAGAAATGTCAAACAACCTGATTTATAATCTAGGGACTATGTACTTTCAAAAAATACTTGTTTGAAAAAATCCCTAGGGGGTCCCCTATTACCTTTACTAGCCCATGGTCTACCTGTAGTTGCCAAAAAAACCCATAAGCACAAAGAATGTTCTTTATTGCATATTCTTCTCATGTGATGGTATAGCCGTACAAATTCCGGTGGCGAAGTGTTACAGGTCGGTATTAACGAGATGTTATACTTAAAAAGCTCAAGAAATATTATCATAAACGACGCCCTGTGTCAGGATTTAGGCATGTTCGTCTACTTCATGATAATGCTCTATCACATACATCTGAGCTTGTGAAGCAATTTTTGAAGTCGGAGAAGGTTACCGTCTTGCCACACCCATCATACTCTCCAGATCTAGTCACATGCGACTTTTTCCTTTTTCCAAATTTAAAAAGTTCTTATCTGGTCGTCGTTACAAGTCCCGACAAGCCCTTGGCTCAGCCATCAGTCAGTGCCGCAGAGGTCTACCTAAATCAGCCTACCGTGATGCACTTCAGAAATGGATTCAGAGATTGAAATTATGTATTTCAAACCGTGGAGAATACTTTGAAGGGATGTAATGTTCATTTCACTATTTGATCGAATGCTTTTGAGATATCGTACAATACACATTACATATCGAACAGCCCTCGTATTTTTATTTTAAAAAACAAACAGCGCTAAATACAGATACATGTATCTAAAGGAATAATATTACCAAGTGGTGTTTAGACAACGACCCCATGTAAATATTATTTCCTCGCTTTCCTCGCTACATTCGATTCGCTATTTGTATGAACTGGGGCTAAAACATATAAGACTCGGGAAATTTGTCAACATCAAAATAAATGTTGTCCATGGTGAATAAATTAGGCCCCTAAAACCCAAGTTTTAAAAATATCTAACCCTACTCTTACAATAAGTTGATCAACGAAGGTCGCATATGACGTCACCGTACCACGTGACTAACCAACTAATTATCTTGACTTTTTGAAATGAGGTATTAGATTCAAGCCCGTATTGTGGTTAATTATCGCAATATTTCGGCGAATGAATATTAAAATTAAAATGTATAACAATAGATTTTCATTCAAATCTGCAGTTAAAAAACATTTACTCAATAAAATGAAGAAAATGGCAGATAGTGACTTCTTGTATTATTGATCCACATTGTCTTGTTCATACATTGTTATTACAGTTGTTATTTATTCCAACAATTTTCAATACTCAGCACTGTTCAAATGTAAGATATTTAATGTATTCTTATGTGTTTCAAATCGATGTCTTTCAATATATTTTTTGTTTGCATTGTTTTATTATGCTAATAGTGATAATATATTGTGTATTTGATATTATAAGATCAGAAGGACCCCATTGGAAATAAGCCATATGGCTTTCATGGGTTATCCTTGGCATAGGCATATACATTAATTTACTCACTGTGCTCTTAAAGTCAAATAGCTGTTAAAATCTACCTTTTTATCTTATGTATTTAACAACAACTTTTGTTTTAACTATGTGTTCCTCTGTGATATTGTCTTGTATTTATATTGTATATGTGCCTATTCCTAAATAAATAAACTAAAAATAACGAAACTAAATTACTAGAAGCATAAGAAAGACAAAATGCAAATAATTTTGCTCTTTGAAAACACGAGAAGCTTTCTGTTTCATGATGACAACATCTCTGTCCTTGAATAGAAGATTAGTCCGCTGTGCATCTGCTTCCAGTCGTTTCTTAAATAAAACTGAACTTACATTGGACGATGATGATGAACCAGATTTCTGTTGCATTCATACGAGAATCGCGAATAAAAGATTAGTCCGCTGTGCATCTGCTTCCAGTCGTTTCTTAAATAAAACTGAACTTACATTGGACGATGATGATGAACCAGATTTCTGTTGCATTCATACGAGAATCGCGAATTCTTTTCTTTAATTCTTGAATGATCTGTTTTCCTTTTTGAAAGGAAGTTCTGTGGGAGTCCAACTCCTGCAGACTTTCGACAGTGTTTGTCCGTGTAAGGTATTCAAGGAATGACACGTTCTCATATCTTTTCCCGAGATCATCAAGAGTAAAACTAAGAACACGTAATGCTTTTGTATTGTGATCAATGTTTTCAATCTCATCGGAAATGTTTTCTATATCACTCCATATTGATTAAATTCTCGAGGTACATTTCATGACTTCACTTTCAAAAAGTTCTTTACCTTTTTCTATCAACGTTCTGATACGCTTCTCGCTTGTTTCTTGTTGTTTGCTGTCTGTTTCATATGTCGGAGTAGGATCTGTTTCTGTTTTGAATGCGTCCTCGGTGGTGTTTTGTGGGGCCTTATGTCCGCTTCTACTTTCCCTTCCGACATGATGTCGTTGGAATAGCTGTTTACTGTAAAGCCTCAGCCAGTGTTTATACAGTTTATTTTATTGACCGAAAGTGGTAAACGCTACAAATAAGACCAAAAAAAAAACCAACAAAAAAAACCCACCCCAAAACCCCCACTGAATACATATCACAAAACGTATTAACACGATAACACAAGTTGACAATAAATTCTACCTTGATATGATAAAAAAATAGATAATTTGGCAGTCTTAGATTTAAATAGTAGATACAATACATGATAATTCGTGAGTTAACTTACTCTATTATGCCTCTATATCAAGATATGATGATGTAAAGTAGGTGTAATAAACGATTTGATGCTTCAATTTGATTCGTGGAACGCGCGAGACACACTGAAGTTACCAGTACACAGAAAGTTCGTGAACGGATTTAAACGGAAATGATCATAACGTTCTGACAAAACGGAAAACACAAAGTTCATAAATATATAAACACAAGCCGTATAACGGCACAGTCTGAGTAGATCTCATACTCACATTCACAGGTGTCTTCTCCATACTGCCCGGCATTGTTATAAGTTATTCCTCAAAGTAAACACTTTTCAAAATATATTTTCGGTTATTCACTATCACACATTCATAATAAAACCTCTTCTAACCTTTCCATGCACTCTGTGTGGATCAAATAATTCAATAAACACTCTTTTTTCTACCACAGGTACGAGATCGCTTTCCAACGTCCGACCTGATCGGCGTCCATTTTTTTTCTTATGCTCAGACAGAGCAGCCGAATTTATACGAACCTAGAAAACTTCCACTAATTCAAAATGCTCATGTCTTAATAATTGTGTACGAAATATTCTTGTTTTGCAAGTTCAAATATTAATATCAAGGAAATAACTTTTGGTAAAGTGACGTCATAAGAAAACTATCTATATTTGGAATATGTTGACCCAAGCTCTTCATAGAACTTAACCTACTCGGTAGCTTAGTGGCTGGGGCATCGCTTCGTGACTTGGAGACCCGAGTATGATTCTCGATCTCGACATCGCGTTCAGCTTTTAAAAGACGTTTAACATAGGTAATGACTACTGCTCCATTGCCAACCGTCCGGGATTAGATGTGATGAAAGTCACGGGTCTTTCAGATATGACTTTAAAGACGGATGAATTGGCAAAAATAAAGTATGGAGGGTAATCGTGTTTAAAATCCAAGCATGTAAACTTGTTAATCCAAACATGCAACCGTGTCAATTTCTCAGTTTCAGTTATGTGTATGTGTAACTCGGGAGGTGCAAGTTGTGTTTCTCAACAAGAGGCCCACAGGCCTTATCGGTCACCTGAATACTAGTCAAAAAGTATCACTACTCCCATGTGCTATGAAATCTAGAAAAAATTTCCTGTTCTCAATATCTAAGCTAAATTCTAATGTTCATCAACCGTATAAAACAAGATGTGTTCTTAAAACTTAACTGCCCTCAAAAGTGCAGCTTTAAATAATAGGTGTATTAACATTAAAACATCAAAATATATGACTAATTTGGACTCATCCTCAAGTCATAACCCTGGGTTGTGAAATTCACCAATTTTGTACATCCTTTTCTGCTATTCCTAAGTATGCATTTAAATTTCATACAGTATCAGCAAACTTACACATTAATACTATATACTAAGTTTGGCCCCACCCTGGGGTCAAAACCCTTACTCTGGGGAAAATCAAATTTACAATTTTGGTAAAGGACTACCTGTTCTTTCTAAATATCTATTTATTTTCAATTTAGTATCAATAGCACTGAAGAAGATGTCATTTAAGTGTTTTACACATAAACACTATATAGCAAGTTTGGCCCCGACCTGGGGTCAGAACCCCTACCCCGGGGATCATGGAATTTACAATTTGGTAGAAGCCATCCTGTTCTACATCACTATGTATTTAGTTTTTTTTTTAACATGTGTGTGGTTCTTGAGAAGATTTTTGAAAATTGGTCAATTTTGGGCAGTTTTTGCCCCGCCCCTAGGGCCCCAGGGGTGCTGGAGTCCTGAAATTTACAATTTATGTCCCCCTTGTCCCAATGATGCTTCCTACCAAATTTGTAAAGAATTGGATTGGTAGTTATTAAGAAGAAGTTGAAAATATTCAATTGTTAACGCACGACGCACAACAACCAATTGCAATACATGTAGGTCACCTGAATTTACTTGTTTTCTTATCTTACATTTCTCTTCATAAAAATGGGTCATTGTTTCTTAAGTTATACGCGATCATCCCTTCCGTACTTCTGTTTGGTATTTACATATTTGTAGGATGTATATTTAATTGTTGTTATAAAATTTAGAAATTCATTTCAAAATTAAGGATTATCTCCCTCATGCATAGCTCTTATCCTTAGACGAATTTGACTCCACTTTTTTGGCACGCTGTTTTTGGCTATATTTAGCTCTAAAACTTCATTGTTATTTCGGATTTCAAACAATTTGGTTGAGCATCACTGAAGAGACATTATTTGTCGAAATGCACATCTGGTGCATCACATTTGCTACCGTATAAGTTTTACATCTTACAACATCGCATCTGACACGTCACAAGTAAAACAAATGTCAAGTCTACATGTTTGTAAATGAGCAATTAAATTAAATTTCGAATCTTAATGGCCTACATTTTTCATAACGTTATGCGAGTTATTTCCCCCTGATTACAGAGGGCGCGCAGCAAATTGCGGTCCTCAGTTGACGGTGCCATGCAAGGTGAAGATAACGAACAGTGATCAATCTCATAACTCCTTTCATATATAAGGAATAAATAGAAATTTTACAATTTTTGATTGCAATCAATTGCCAGTTAAGGAATTTTTCTAAGAATTAAGTGTAATGACTTAAAAATAGTATAATTGAACGAAATATTTTAGTCACTAATTACATTTATATGTGTCCCAAGTGTGGTTTTTTCGCAAGCAATGCATGGTTATGATGTAATAAAGTATGTAAATATCACCTAGTCCTCGATTTCTTTAGATCAGAATCATGATGTCCTTAGTATGCAAGGTGAAGATAACGAACAGTGATCAATCTCATAACTCCTATAAGCAACACAAAATAGATAGCTGGGCAAACACGGACCCCTGGACAAACCAGAGGTGGGATCAGGTGCCTAGGAGGAGTAAGCATCCCCTGTTGACCGGCCACACCCGCCGTGAGCCCTATATCCTGATCAGGTAAACGGAGTTATCCGCAGTCAAAATTAGTGTGCCAAGAACGGCTTAACAATCGGTATGAAACACGTCAGGCAGCATTTGACCCAATGATAGGTTGTATTGACGAACTAGATCGTTATAACGACCATAGAATTTACGAAATACTGACTTCAATCGAGACTGTTGAAACCCCTGTACCATCAACTTGTTTGTCAGTAGCTTACCTCGATTTAAAAACTGACTATACGCAGAACAAGCTCTTGCATATCGAATCAGTTGAGATATATAAACACCATATGCAGGTGATAATGGAATATTGCCACATAAATATGGGAAGTTGACGATGGAGAAGCTGAAATCATCCCGTTTGTCATACAGTTGAGTTGTCAGTTTTCCGTTAATGTCTACTTTCAATAAAATATCTAAGTATGAAGCAGAAATGGACGACTCTGTGGTGTACTTTATTTCGAGCTCACAGGGATATATCAAATCGACATATGAATGAAAGTTATTATTGTTAATAGACAAAACGTCATCGATATATCGAAATGTCGAATTGAAGGCCACAGCGAGAGATTTTTTCTTCTCACGTAGAAGTTTTTGAATAAATTCTGCTTCATATGAATTTAGAAACAGGTCAGCTAACAAAGGAGCACAATTCGTGCCCATGGGAATTCCAACAGACTGTTGGAAGACCTGATCACCAAAGACCACGAAGATATTGTCAATGAGGAACTCTAGCATATTTTTTATTTCAACTTCAGAGTACTTGTGCGTGGAATCAGAGTGGTGTTTAACAAAGTAAGTTTTTGAACGACTGATCACTAGATATGTTTATTTGTTTTCCATTTTTGTTGAAGAAACAACTGTCTATGATATCAAAACGTCTATTCTTTAATTTATCGTGAGGAATGGTCGTGTATAGTGTTGAAAAGTCATAGGTTTTAATGTTATTGATTTGGGAAAAATTCTGCGATTTCAAGTTTACTAAAAGTTCTTTAGAATTTTTTAGAATCCACATTTGATTAACACCACTTCTGGCATATGTAGTCGCACAGTAAGTTTGAAGTTTCTCCTTCACAGCTGTTAACATTTTCGTGAGGAGCAAAGATAGGGGCTTGGTAGAGCACTTACTGGATCCAGCAATGTATCTATGTTTGTAAGGGTTTTATGTAGTTTAGGAATCCAGTATAGGTACGGTAACTCATATTCATTCGACCCATTGACTGGGATATTGAATGTGTCTAAACCTGAAGCATGGTTTTGAAGAACTTCATCTTTTGAAAGGGCAGTTGGAGTATAAGTACGATTACCAAAAGTGGAATTAATGCCACGTTCGTTGAAAATACAGTTGTAACAAAAGGTACTGTGAGCAATGCTCACTAAAAATACCCCCGCTTACCCCAATCTCCCAAAGGGTGTTGTTAATAGGTATAAATTACCTCTTTCCTGAGTGTAAAAATATGGTTTGCCTTTGTAGAAGAAAATGGAAGATAAAGTCCAAACACAAATCCATGGCATAAACCTATAATTTTGACCTTGAGATCAAAGGTCAAGGTCATAAAGAGGTCATGAATGTACATGACACATAGTCTCATGGTGATACACCCATGTCTTATGGTATGACTATGTCAAAACCCTATAATCAATTTTGAGCTTGGGGTCAAAGTTCAAGGTCATATGGAGGTCATGAAGGTACCCGACACATCATCTCATGTTGATACACTCATGTGTCAAATATGGTATGCCTATGTCAAAGAACAAAGAAGTTATGGCCCGGACATGAATCCATTGTAAAAAAAAACACCTTTAATTTTGACCTTGAGGTCAAGGTCATATGGAGGTCATGAAGGTACTTGACACATCGTGTCATGGTGATCCACCTGTGTGCCAAATATGGTATGCCTATGTCAAAGAACAAAGAAGTTATAGCCCGGACACGAATCCATTGTAAACAAACCTTTAGTTTTGACCTTGAGGTCAAGGTGATATAGAGGTCATGAAGGTACTTGACACATCGTCTCATGGTGATCCACCTGTGTGCCAAATATGGTATGCCTATGTCAAAGAACAAAGAAGTTATGGCCCGGACACGAATCTGCAGACAGACAGACGGACGGACAGATAGAGTGATTACTATATAACCCCCTAAACTTCGTTCGGGGGGGTGGGGGGGGGGAGGGGGTATAATAATGAGCCTTAGAAACAAAGACAATGTTGTTACTAGCTTTGTCAGCTGGAACCAAAACATATTTCTCATGCAACCTATCTAATTCTTTTATCACTTCTGGTTTACTAAACACAGAAGGATAGATGGTACGTACTTTTGTTTTCATATGTCTAATACGGGATTTTAATATTCCTCTTATGCTTTTAACCCATTCTGACAATGTATCAAGTTCTTTTTCATATTTAGTCCATCATCTGACATAATCTTCGACAGAATTCATAATAGAGATGAAGTTCTGTCGCCAATTAAAAGACCGAGGTTCTCTGTATTTAGGACCTTTTAGAATAAGTGATTTGAGGTCCTCATTTTCAACTATATCAACATCACCAGTAATGGCATGTCCAGCTGGCCTATAGTTGAAAGAATATGAAGAACAAGAACATGTTGGTGGATTACGTATAAGATGGTCTATATATATAAGCAAGTCAATATATATATGCAAGTCAAGATGTTGAGTGGACAATATCTTCCTATGTCCAAAATGGACTGACCCTTGGCCTTTGACCATGTGACCTAAAATAGATAGGAGTAATCTATTCCATAGGATGTACCAGTGTACCAAGTTTGGTGTCAGTCAAGCTACTGGTTCTTGAAATATAGGAGACAATATATTACTATGTCCAGTTTGACCCTTGATCTTTAACCATGTGACCTCAAAACCAATAGGGGTCATCTACTTCTTAAGATGTACCAGTGTTCCAAGTTTGATGTTCGTCAAGCAAAGGGTTCTCGATATATTGAGTGGATAGTATATTCCTATGTCCATTTTCACCCTTGACCTTTAACCATATGACTTTAGAATAATAAGGGGTCATCTACTCCTTAGGATGTTCCAGTGTACCAAGTTTGATGTTTGTCAAGCAAAGGGTCCTCAAGATATTGAATGGAGAGTATATTCCTATGACGTCCAGAGTGGACTGACATTTCACCTTTAGACCTAAAAATCAATAGGGGTCCTCTTCTACGCATAACTAACGATCAAGTGAATGGTTCCCAAGATATTGAGCGAACATGTGGTCTGCTGACCGACAAGTGCAAAGCACCCCCCCTCCTTTTGTTCTTTGAAAGGGGGCATAAGTAATTGTTTACAGAATCTCATATACATGTATATACAGTCACATAAATTTAGAAATATAGATGAAATGGGTTTTCGTACTTCGGAAAAACGTAAATACTGACTATTACAATGACATTAATGGGCTTCCAGAATTCTAGAAAAAACTACAATCGGAATAATGCATTATGGTTATTAATTTACACTCGTATTTAACCAAATGTAATACGCACTTTTTAAATTTTATTTATGTGAAGGGACACATTATACATACCACTAAAGGTTTTTGACTCATTTTGTTTTAGTCAATGCAATGTGCACTTACAATTTTTCGCCGCGTTGTTTACCTATCTAAAAGCGTAAAATTGTTTTGTTTTTTTTAAAATTATCTTACACCCTGTATCTAATCATTATGAAACAGCCAATTAAAATTTTTCATCGTGCAATTTTTAAAACTGCCATGATATTATGATACCGTGACTTGTGTTCACGTCCTTTGTCAATTGATTTTATCAGATTTCTGCATGTTGCACGTTTTTCATGGGTCTGGGAATATGCGATTACTTTTGAGTTTTAACTTTCCTTTTGCAGTAAACGACTGATGTACTTACCCATCTAAATGCGGCGAAATTTTAGATGGTTATATTTGAATTCTTCATTTAGTACCAATTAAATTACTGGCTTTGATTAGTGATATGTTTATAATTACCTAGGGGGTCGTTATATCGCACCTTGGTACGTCATTTTTCGAAGCTTGGGTGATGTTTTGATTACAAAACATTGAACGCTCGCATCGGCTATTTAATTTATATATCATATATATATATATATATATATATATATATATATATATATATATATATGACGTGAAAAATTCTCGAGCGAGATGTTAAGCAAGATACAATCAATCATATATATATATATATATATATATATATGAACTTTAAACAAAGAAAATATCGAGTCTGTGAAAACTTTATTGCTACGAACTCTCGTGCTTTGCTGAAATTAACATTATTTCTCCGAAAATACTGCTATGTAGTGTGTATAAGGACAAGATTGCCGTTTCCTTAAAAAAGAAATTTGCTGCACTGTATACAAATTCTAGTGCATGCTTTTTTGAGAACCTGCACAAAGATTTCTCGTGAAGCTAAATGCGATTGTACACACGAACAATGGTATTTCCACAATTTGTCACATATTTACAGTGATTTTCTTTTGTTGTTCAGGTATTGTATGTAAGGGTTAATGTACAAGTATCGCTCCATTCCTTAAAAGTAATGGACCGAGGCCCCGAAGGGGCCGAGGTCCATTGCTTTTAAGGAATGGAGTGATACGAGTACATTGACCCCTTAAAATCCACCTTTGCTAAACTAAACTTTGTGCATTTTAATCATGTCTTACGTTTTTGGGAGTTGAACTATGTTCAATCTCCCTGGGTCATCACGCACTTTTCTGCGCAGTAATTTGTATTGATTTGTATAGTGGTCGTCAGCGGGGGTTCTGTGTCAGCTGATTTACTCCTAGGTAAATCAACATAAACTTTTATAAACATCCGCCATTAAATAATCCATGTAACTTTTCTGAATTAATCTAATTTTGATAATTGACATGTAAATAAATGCAATGATATTGTATTCAAATCAATTTGAATACAAGATTTCGATCAAATTGATACTGATAGACATAGAAAAATAAAATATAAGGTTGAAAATTGTCGTTTGTAGCACAGCGTCACCTATAAACATTGATAGGGAAACGAACGACAACTGCACACAAGCCCTATTGACACCGTGGCGCGAAATATCGAATATGGTGCGAAACCTCAGAAAATTTACAAGAAATAACTCTACAACTTTTTTTTTAATGTGATATAAAAAATGCTTGATGTTACATGTAGATTGAATTAAAACACGTCATTCCCAGTCAACAACTTTCGATTGGGATCGGAATACGAAATAAAATTTCTTATATCCGGTGGCAAAGTGAAACTGCTTCATGCTTCAAGTTATTGAATTACGTAGTAATTGCACGTTACACATTAGAGAACTGTTCCTTTTAATAAAGAAAGTCACAAAATAGATACAAAATGAGTGTACCTTATCAATTACTGTTACCGAGCTTTCGTCGACTATAATCTCGAAATGGCGTGTTTCGCTGCGCTTGATGATCTGACAGTAAGGTCCACATTTTCTACGTGAGTAGTGTGATATTTGTTTATGAATTTTTTGCGCATACATGGTATGTCTCGGCTAGGAATAATGGAAACTTTCTCACCTATGTATGTAAAGACATATTAATCTCTATTTTTAAAAATGTAGAACACTTTTTATCAAATGACAATGTTTGAAAACGCTTAGAGCCCCGATGTCAGAATTTCCTTTTCCAAGACATCAATATGTCAAATTCATTATCCTTTTTGAATAGTATGTACCATATTTTGTACCAGTTATCCATTTTGAATCCCCTATTACAATGGGATTTTGCTGCACTCTGTAATGTTTGAGTGGATGTCATGAGTGTGTGTCAAACAGAAATTTTAAGAGCATGGGATAAGGTGCTGCCATGTATTACTTCACTATCAAAGTTTAACCCAGTTGCCACAATGTTGAATTTATGCTGCAAAAAGGATTGGAAATTGCTCTGGTCAAAACACATTGTTTGTTTGTTTACAGATGAAAGAGACATGAGGATTCTCCCTCACAAACTGAAGAAAAAAAGTTATGGATCTTGTACATGTATAGTTTATTAATCACTATAGATTTCCAGCATCACAAGTCTGATTCCACTATATGCTTTCCATACTGTCAGGTTCATTCACCCCCTGTTTGATCCACAGTATAATATCCCAAATACCTTGGCAATAAATAACATTATTTGACTAGTGTTTCATTTTTAGCGGAGTTGCGATGAAGTCGAACTCGGCTTATGATCTGATGAAGTGCCTTTGGGCGGGCAGGCGGGCACGCATCAACATTTCATTTCCGCACCATAGCTCTTGAGCAAATTATAGGATCTCATTCAAACTTAGACGGATTGTCACCCTCAGTAAGATGAGGAAGTCTATCGATTCTGGGGTCACTAGGTCAAAGGTCAAGGTCACTGGCTATAAATAGACTGAAATTTGGAAAAAAAATTGTTTTCCGCACCATAGCTCTTGAACGAATTATAGGATCTCAGTCAAACTTAGATCGATTAAGTAAGACAAGAAGCCTATCGATTCCGGGGTCACAAGGTCAAAGTCACAGTGGCTATAAATAAAATTTTGTTTTCTGCACTATAATTTTTTAACAAATTATAGGATCTCAATTAAACTTAAATGGATTATCATCCTTGATGAGACAAAGAAGCCTATTGATTTTGGTCAAGGGTTAAAGGTCAAGGTCACAAAGGATTTAAGTCGGCTGAAATTTATGTACGCAAAATTTTGCTCCTTGCTTGATAATTCTTGAAAACTTTTCTGCCGGTTCCCTCTATGCCCATTCCTTGCGCAACTCGGCTTGTGCATTTCCGATGCCCGACAATTTTTAATTTTTTTGCATTTCATTTATTTTGAGTTATTATACAATTATTTACCATTCCATTGATCCTCTACAGGACTGTAGTATACTCAGGTGACAGTTTAGCATATTGGACTACCTTTTCAAGTAATGAATCCTTAGAATTAACTATAACTAGGATTAAACTTGAATGTATATATACAGGGGAAAAACTTCTTCATAACTGCAAGGCATTGATAACCATATTGATTTGAATGTTTGGGCCATAATATGTGGTCACATTTTTCATGAGAATATAAAGGGGTGAAATTCTAGAAAACAACAACACGACTTCAGTTACTCGAGGAGCGTTGTGGCCCATGGGCCTTCCATTATCCATGTTTGCTGTTGTAATGCTTTGAAACAACAACAGTTGATTTGTATCTAAAATCATGATAATATTCAGTCATTTATCCCCATACCCTTCCAGTACTATCTTTTCTAACTGAATTTCCACAATGTTCAACTCCCACGAGTACTTTAAGTACTTTGATTCATTCTTTTGTTGCATGCATTTATATCTACTTGTATAAAGGTTGACCTACTTTCCGAACATTCCATTCCTGAAAAATAAGGGAGTGTTCGAACAAAAGAATGACGTCATAGGTGGATTTTAACTTGTTATCATCAATAGGGTTTTGTTATCGCATACGTGATAAAACGAGCTCCTCCCACCTTGTTATCGCATGGGCGGTATTAACATCAGAATTACACAACAGAAACAAGACAGGGATAATTCAGTTTTCGTGAAGTTACTTTTGCTGTTTCACGGGCGAAGCGTGCGCCGATCGATGTCTGGAGCGTTGAAACAGACGAGGTGTTATGTAACACATACATGTATACACATACCTGTGACCGTTTTTGCAGTCAGTAATGTTAAATAGTTCTCTCTCTCTCTCATTTTATAAAGAGTTTGCTAATACAAGTCTTTAATCCTTTTCCCACTTTAATATTTGTGTTATACAGCCACCAATATGTGATAGATACTGCCAGGGATAATCAGTTTTCGTTAAGTTAGTTTTGCTGTTTTACGGGTAAAGCGTGCGCCGATTGATGATGGGCGTTGAAGCAGACAGGAATTGTTATCTAACAGATATACACATACCTGTGACCGTGGTTTTTTTCTTCAGTCAGTAATGTTAAATAGTTCTCTCTCTCTCTCTCTCTCATTTTATAAAGAGTTTGCTAATGCAAGTCTTTAATTCTTTTCCTACTTTAATATTTGTGTTATACATGTTTTCTTAAAACATTTGTACAAATACATGTATAGAATTAAATTCCTGAAAAATTATTTATGAAGCCACCAATATGTGATTGATACTGACAGGGATAATCAATTTTCGTTAAGTTAGTTTTGCTGTTTTACGGGTAAAGCGTATTAAATTTTATATACACATGCATCTATGGCAATCTACCATTGTATTCTATGTATGGTTCAATAAATGTAAAATGAGAAGCTTTTGAAATATGTGACAAGTCGATTATCTTCTAGCATCCTCATAAAATTCACATTATCAAAGAGATGGGCGGTCCTTCTCTCACTCGTGCGCTCCGCGCACTCGTGACAGAAGACCGCCCATCTATTTGATAATGTGAATATTACTCGGATGCTAGAAGATAACCATTACTTACAGGCCCCCAAACTTGGCAAAAGGGGATGCGTATTAAATATATTCGGCAAAATACGGTAAATCACCGTAAATGTGATTATCTATATCTGACTGTAGAAAAGTCTGAAAGCGAAAACATATATGTAACAAACTGAACATGCGTTCCTCGTCTCACCGGTAGATTCCCGCAGAAATAGTAACACGGTTTAAGCTCTGACACACTTTCGAAGAGGCCTCAACGGGGAGTATGATCGGTCGTAATATACCAATACCATTTTCAAATATTTACTATGCTTTTCCAACTTAAGAAAGCGAGATATTACTTAGTTCACTATGAAATATTTACTTACAAGTTATTTATTTCATGTTCAGGAATCTATTTTTTGTAGTTGATATATTTATACACACGTACGTCGCATGTTTAATAAAAAAAGTACAATCGCCTGTTGCTTACATCATGTATTCATGCGCACTATGTTTAGTTTCTTTAAACGTATTGAGGGGACTCATTTAAATTACATAACATTGTTATAAGAATGTCAACATACATGTATGATATGTCTTCAAAACTTAATGAAGCTGTTCAAAAAGCAAATGAACAATTTTTGAAGATCTTTGTGCGCGGGATTTATTTGCTGTCGGTGTAAGAATAAACAGAAAGTTTGTGAGACGCGATAAATCCGCACGCCGTTGATAGCAGGGAGCATCTCGCTTCGTGAGCCGACTCAAAAACCCCATGCAATTCGATATGCCTAAAAACACATACAAAACCAACGCATACATGTACATTATCAATTTATCGTTTCACACTGTACAAAACTACTTGTTGCTAAATGTACACTAGGTGTCAATAAATAAAGCATGTTAATTATCTCGAATTGGTATGTCTAGTGTGATATTTTTGTTAAAATATTTTTTTCGCGTGTGATTCAATCTTTTGAAAGTTAGATTTTGTGTACATCAACTTACACCTCTTCTTGCACTTCAATTACTCAAATGAGCACAAAAACAATCATCAGGCTCCTAGCAACAATGGGTGTGCCTCCTCTTATTATTACATACAAACTTGGTTATTTTTACGCGCAGAGATAGATCTATAGTCGGATAGGCTGCCCCCTATATAAAAAAAGCATTGTCGTGAATGGTAGTGGAAATGTAAAATTTAACCGATGAATGGAATTGAAAAGCCAACCCTTGCCGCCTTCCTTCTCGAGCTTTGGATATTTTTTTTATGAAATTTACTTGTCAAGAAATTTTAGGCAATATTATGAAGTCACCCCTCCCCTTACGATGCTACGTGCCTGGTTGTATCGCATGCTTTCATTGTGCTTTTAATTCTAGGTGTCTGTTGCAACCTGTTAAAACTTGGTATACTAAAGAATTTGGTAACGTAAGCTTTACTATACACTATTTGTTAATACTATTTATGTGAAGCTTAGGACCGCAATCGTAAGCACGCCCCCAATTTCCGGTGTAAGGGGAGTAACTGCAAAAATATAGGCCATTGACCCTGATATTCTCATGATGTATCTATATACCAAATTGTGTTTGAATATACACTTCTGTAGATAGGTAATGAAGAGAAACTGAAATATGACTGAATGATGCAAGGATGGAAACAGTTAAGACTAGAGGCTCCAGCCATTTCATGGCGGGCGCATATAGTTGAAAAGGCCAAAGTAAAGACTGCTATACCCTCATATTTGAGATGTATAGAAGTTTTTTTTTGGGTCCATTATACTTCACTGAAGTGTTGCTAATAACCAATAGCTTTCAATTTTAATATCAATTATAATCATATATGTAGCATTTTAATTCCGATACTCATAAACTTCATATTGCATAAGCTATAATAACAGACATGACTCTGAAATAAGTAAAATCAGTTTCCCATCGTCGATCACAATCAGTTAATCACAGATCATGGATAACAATCACAGGTTCTACAATTCATATGAATTCCATATGAGAATCATAATCTTAAATCACGTTTACATTGCCCTATTCAGCAGGTGCTATGGCATATATTGGCCTTCATTTCATTTGCCAGGCTGGTCAATTCTGTATATGGAATCTGCCAAAACAAAGTAGCCTCGGTATTCCACATCAGCTGGGGTGACATCATAATGGTAATGACCTCCCTGTCCATGGTCACTGAAACAGTGGAAGTGCTCTACCCTCAAGTCGAAGCCCTGAAAATTTGATTAGGACTTTAATCCTTCAACCAACATTTATTTGCTATTTGTCAATAAGAAAGTCGTTCATGAAAAGTAATATTTTTGATTGATTGATTGATTGATGTTTTCCGCCACACTCAACAATTTTTCAGTTATATGGTGGCGCCCAGTTTTTTATTGGTGGAAGAGAGAACCCAGATACAATGTACCTTGGTCTCCACCGATCTTCCGAAAGTAAACTGGGAAACTTTCTCACTTACCGGCGCGACAGAGGTGAGAGGCCGTGTGATTTTGAGCGCGATGCTCTAACCACTCGGCCACGGAGGCCCCTAATATTTTTGAGAAAACAAACATAAAATTTGTGGCTAGCAGCAACCAATTTCTAAGGTAGCGACGGATAGCAACCACGTGATCAGTAAATATTGTGTACTTTCAAGTGAATTTATTTTTCGGAATTCCTTACTCCGTCATAGAATAGTCGAAAAACAAAAAGGGGTTCCGAAAGTGTTTTGTTGCTGTGACTGACTCGCCTAGAGAAAATCAGCACATATCACATAAGTATACGTCAATGTCTGTAATAATGGTAGATCAAATGTTTCATCTGTGTGAAACTTTTTCCCAAACGAAATGTTAAACCAACCACCAATCCATGCAATAGATGCGCTACGTAAACAAAGTTGTTGATTGATGCATCGTAATGTCCGAGTGCTGCATGCTGCGAGATTAAATACTGTTTATAGTCATTGAAAGGCTAAACAAAGTTTCTTGCAAGAAGAGGAATTTGGTGGATGCATTCAACTTGGACAACGAAATCATAGTTTCGTTTGGTGAGTGAAAAAAATGCCATAAATTTGTATTCAAAAGTTCAACTCACATTTCCTCTGTTATTTCACAACGCGATTTATAATAACATCTGTAAGTTTAAACATACCACATACAGTAGATGTATTATTTTGTATTTATATATGTATTCCATGCGTGCTTAAAATATAACTCCCACCTGTGCATGTAAATGTAAACGGATGTCATGTATACCACATTTGTAAACATGGGCTCTCACAACTCTTTTATTAAGAAAATATCGTTATGAAAATAACCCTTACGAAAATAGCATACCTTGAACTACATGTATAAAAGTGATGAAAAACAAATGTTTATATAGATCTGCTATCTAGGGGTATGGGAGAACCGGATAGAAAGTGGAAAGGGGGGGATGTGTTGAATTATAATTCCCTAGACTATATTATACATATACTATTACTTTGAAATTTCAGTGACCTAAGAAATATATCAAACCTGAGGCTTCGTGTTTCACACAAACATGTAGGTTGGCAAAACCTTTTTAAAAATAATGTAAATTATTCACAAGTCTGCATATGCCCTCTCATAGGCAAATGTATGCATTGTATGTATAAGTAAAATATGTATACTACACGTATGTACTTCTCTTGACCCACATTTTGTAAATAAAACAGATATGATGAGTCTATGGCAGTTTATGAAAACATATATGTCATCTCATATTGCCATTTATAATTTTGAAACATCAGTATTTTAAATTTTCACTGAATATGTGTTGAGACACAATTTTAAAATTCACATTGTCTGACGCAGTCTAATTACTCAATGGTATGATATAGAACTAACTGTGCAAATATCAATTATGATGATCTTTTTTCTAGGCATCAGCCTGAGGACCATCGCAATGGAGGTTAAATAGGACCAGTGCAGGTTGAAGTGGGTTTCGAGTCAACAAGTTTAACAGCAAGAGAGGTACTATATTTTCTTTTGATAAACATCAGGCAGCATTTGTAAAGACAATTATGAGTATATAAGATATTCATCTTTTTTGCTATATTTAAATATATTTATCTATATTTTGAACAGGTACTCCATTTACAGTGATGATGACATATCCACTGGACCCCCACAACTCCACAAATTTCAAAATGTTTGATCAAGTTCCGAAGATTAAAGAACTACTGCAAAATTTGGGACTTGGATGAAAAACATTAATTCACTTATGAGCTCAGAGCAGTGGATGTTGTACAACATACTTTAAACTAAATTGTGAATTTAAGGGAAAACAAGTACATGTACTCGTGTATTACATGTACATGCCTTTTGAAAGACAATAATATTGCATAGATGTAGAGGAAAATTCACTGTTGATTATTCTTTCTCAGATATATTATTAAAAAATGTGCACATGATAGAATACCAATTTTATAACTTCAATCAATTTTTTTGAATTTTCCTTGTAATTCAAAATTTAGTTGAAACATACATCATTGATACATTAATGTACATTAAATGTTTAGAAAAGTTTCATAATGGAACTAATTCACCCCCCCCCCCCTATACATACAGTGAACATAGACCTTCACCTGGGGAAAATTACAGTTAGTTAATGCAATATACATGCATTCTCAGTTATCCAATAATGAGTTTTTGGTTCATTGTGAAACTACAATTAGGAATCTTAAATTTATGAAAGACACACCTATCTGTGAGGGAAAGATGGCTCAGATGGACTTGGTGATCCATGGGCAGTCTATGGGTCTCTTTCCATTGATATTAATTATTTATTGAAATATGAAATGGTTATTTAAACATATTTGGTGTATTATACTGTATAGTGATATCAATTTCTATCAAAAAATGTGGATAGGTAATATATTGAGTCCAGTTATTACAAGAAATTATATGAAAAATAACTAAATATTTTGGCAATCATTGTGAGTGCAAAAAGGTCAACTGCAATAGCACACACTATAGATCATTCTTAAGGCTCATAGAAACTTCTAGTATTGTGATGTTGAATGCTCAAAGTGGTAATTTGGGAATGCTTAATCATTTAAAGTCAATAGTTTATCTCTGCTGACTGTATCTCTTAAAATTCATTTCTGGAAGGGAGGGGGTAGGGTTACAAAATCTGACAGTTTCAGATTAAACCTCATTTGGTATAATTTTTTCTATTCAATATTCTAGATACTACTTGACTTATTGTAAAAATGAAATAAAATCAGAAATTTTATGAGCAGAATTTTGTTGTTGTCAAAAAATTTATGCCCGATAGTGTTTGAAAAACGCCATATTTAGGGTAAATTTGGCCACTAGCCAAGTCGAATCATCCCAATGTTTTCCTTAGATGCATTTTGAATTTCTAATTAATGTTGATTTTTATCTGTTTGTGTTTAATTTACATAACTTTATATGACAAACAATATTTCTGGTGTCAATAAAATTTTTATTGGCTTCTATGTTAATTTGCTCAATTTTGGCATTTTTTGTCCTTTGGGGCTGCAAAAGAGGGGATTTCAATCTCGCTTTCCTAAAAAATTAACCTGTTTACTTTTGTTGATTTTTTAATATGTTTTAGGATAAAGTCCAAATATTATAATAAATAAAATTAAAAAAAAATTCAACGAGTGTTTTTTGGGGGGCTAGCTATCAGTAGCTACCTTAAAGGTAAAGTGCTGCTTTTTTGCAGATCTATCTCTCTCTCTCTCTGATGATAAATATATATACCCGGTAAATGATGGTGTATCGGTACTTGCATGTAGTAATGCATCAAAGAACTTATGGAAGAAAGCTCAACATTTGTGTACAACCGTATACAAGGTCATGCTAAAACTATGTAGGAACTAATTACACCATGGATTTGTTACTTAATCCTATATCCAGTTGAAATTATTTATGTCAATTCAAATCTTTGACCATTTAGGAGAAAACTTGCGGATAAAACCCCACCACATTTTGAAAACAGAAAATTGGCCGTAACTCGCGACCGGAAGTGGCGTCGGCAAAAATATAAAAGGGCAGGTCTAAAGGCCGGAATGGAGGTAGTAGTACTAAAAAAAGTACTAATATCTCCGCAAATACTCGTTGCATTTTTATTCGGTAAAAAATCCCATAATCTATTGGGCAACACCTTTCTGAATATATATAACAATTTCAGGGCGTCAAGTGAATTTTGGTCCAAAGAATATAGGACATACATGTACCTCATGAACCGGTTATGAATTGCACACCTCGTAATTAGGTTAACACCTGTTCACTCGTTATACTTACTGAAAACTGACTCTTCGATTTCGACATGAAAATGTGCCTATTCTTATCCGTTCCGGCAGGATTTTCATATACTTACCATCAACAAAAACCATATATAAACCAAATTTCAGTAGTCAGAATTACTGCTCAGCACGTGCAATCATGTGTGCTGATTTCTGATTGGACGATATCAAAATCGCTATAATTTTCTTATATTTGATGCAAACATTATGAAAATCTTACTGTGGGTATATGATACAAAGGCCTGTTGAATGACATAAACAAAAGTACGGAATTATACTCGCGTGCGCATGAATGCACGTGAATTGCTTTCTTTTATTTCTTGGTACTGAAATAACCATATTAAACGTACTAAAGGCTAAAATAAAATGATTATTTGCTATAGGTTTACAATGACACCACTTTTTAATTGGGGGGGGGGGGGGGGGGGCATATGTAACGGTCCCCGTTACAATTAGCACTAGTTAACTATGTTACCTGCATTACCTGTACGTTTTTGTAAGATTGAAAAATTCATTGTAGTCATTTTTCTTGTGCAAGTCAATCGAAACGTTGATAATTAAATCTAATGAATCAAACATGTAAAAATTAAAGCTCGATAAATTTATCTGATACAAATGAGAACGCTTAGGCAGAATATTCTTTATTCTAAGTTTTCTTGTATCCATTTAACTGCCTCCGTCAGATACCCGGTATCCGACGATGGACTGCCAAACATATACATATAGTTTCCAACGGGAATTCCTGCGTACTGTGGTAGATTTTCTGGCTATGTACCGATCATCGTCCCACGCTCCGTGATGACTACATGTATATATTCCAAAACTGCTCAGAAAGTTTTATTCAGTTTGAATAATTTTTTCTGGAAGGCACACCAGAGTTGTCTGTGTGACTCGTCCATAACGCATGGCCTACAAAACAGTCAGGACATTCGGATTTTCCGACAGTTTCTTCGATAACTGGTCCAGACGAAGAATTTGTTCTTCCTCTGGATCCCAATTCCAACCATTATATGCAAGAAAGAGCCCTTATAGCGGCTAACAGTAAACTTCTCTTCCGATAAGTTGACAGTTACATCAATCTAATTAAAATTAGATATTAGATCCGCTCGCGTACTCGCATACATATGTACGAGAGGATTTAACGTCTAATTTTAATAAGATTGCAGTTACATACACGTTTGTCGCCATCTTTCGAGGGAAAATTACGCTTACATATTTTCAAATGAGTGTAAACCAAATTTCATTAACGTACAATGTATTTACTCATAATTAATCTGTTTAGCATAAAATCGATGTCCGTGTAAATTATATTCTAACAATCCATAATAATTATTATCAATCCCATTCCTAAGCATACCCTACTATATTCTATTATAATTGATGTAATTGTATGCAAATTTTACTACTATTATTGTATGACTATCTCTACATAAAAATTCCCTCTCCAGTTGGATTACGCGGTAAGCATCAAAGAATTGCACGGGCGCCTCGATCGCCTGATAAGATAGATAAGGTATACCCAAAGACTAGTAACTAAATGTCCATCAATTTCTAGCTGCTTATTTTCTCGGTCTTTAAAGTTGGTGGTCTATATATGACACCAACAAGAAACTTTTTATTACTAGATTGTATCTCTGCCCATACAATCTCTATACTGGGGTCATTCATTAAGACTGATGTGTTCCTTTTTATGTACATGCATTTCTTTATGTGTTTCATCATTATCTTTTGAAACGGAATTTTACTGCCCAACTTTAATATTAACAAGAGGCCCATGGGCCACATCGCTCACCTGAGTCACCTTGGCCCATATCTGAAAACTTTCCATATATATTTGCATGTAAAACCTTAGTCCCCCTTGTGGCCCCATCCTACCCCCGGGGGCCATGATTTGAACAAACTTGAATCTGCACTATGTCAGAAAGTTTTCATGTAAAAATCAGCTTTTCTGGCTCAGTGGTTCTTGAGAGGAAGATTTTTAAAGATTTTTCCTATATATTTGTATGTAAAACTTTGATCCCCTATTGTGGCCCCATCCAAATCCCGGGGCCCATGATTTGAACAAACTTGAATCTGCATTATGCCAGGAAGCTTTCATGTAAATCTCAGTTTTTCTGGCTTAGTGGTTCTTGAGAAGAAGATTTTTAAAGTTTTTCCCTCTATATTTGTATGTAAACTTTGATCCCCTATTGTGGCCCCATCCAACCCCCGGGGCCCATGATTTGAACAAACTTGAATCTGCATTATGTCAGGAAGTTTTCATGTAAATCTCAGCTTTTCTGGCTTAGTGGTTCTTGAGAAGAAGATTTTTAAAGTTTTTCCCTATATATTTGTATGTAAAACTTTGATCCCCTATTGTGGCCCCATCCTACCCCCGGGGGCCATGATTTGAACAAATTTGAATCTGCAATATGTCAGGAAGCTTTCAGCTCTTCTGGCCCAGTGGTTCTTGAGAAGAAGTTTTTTAAATGACCCCACCCTATTTTTGCATTTTTGTGATTATCTCCCCTTTGAATGGGACATGGCCCTTCATTTGAACAAACTTGAAAGCCCTTTACCCAAGGATGTTTTTGGCCAAGATTGGTTGAAATTGGCCCAGTGGTTCTGGAGAAGTCGAAAATGTGAAAAGTTTACAGACGGACAGACAGACAGACGGACGACGGACAAAATGTGATCAGAAAAGCTCACTTGAACCTTCGGTTCAGGTGAGCTAAAAACCAAATTACCTGTGATTAGAATACAGTTATTGACTGGGTTCGAGGACAACAATATATTCTGTTTTGTTTGACCCGAGAACGGGTCTGTGCTGAGGGCAACAGATCCGTTCGAGGGTCAAACAAAACAGCTGTTGTCCGAGGACACAGTCTATAACTGTTTTGTTATACACTTTCAATTTTTAGGATGTTTTACTAGATGTATATGCCATGTGACATGGTTTGTTGACTTCGAACTTTTAACATGACAGAGGAATTGTATACATTTATCAACGCTTCCACTAGTGTAAAAGAAAACCTGCGTAATATCCTAATTAAAAATCAATAATTACATTTTTCGTGTTTCTGTGCTGTGCTCCATCTATTAAATTCTGTATCTTCATCAGTCAAATCAGTGAACCTCGCCATAGCAGCAGAACGAGAACCACGTGACTTACATAGCCAATAGAAATAAAGCAGACTATTGCCCGGTCAACAGTTCGTAAATTAATATAGAAATCTTTTAAGGTGTATAACAAAATTACATTATTGACTTACAATGCTAAACTTCGTATTTTCACAGCTTGTACAAAGAATTTCCCCAAGTTATTGAGCTCTTTAGTATTGTCTACACTAAGGAGCTTAACTAATTTAAAGACACTTGGTTTTATGTAATAAAAACCCTTAATATATTTTTTTCTCTCAAATCGTTGTAAAATGGACATTTCAGGATAAAATGAAAATCATCTTCTTGTGATGTGTTACAAAACAGACTATAGGTTACCTGTAATTATTTGCCTTTGTTCTTTGACACCCTTACCTGTGCACCATTTCTGTCTAGCTAACACCAGTCACCCGTACAGATTTCTGAATTTTAGTTAAGTGGGAAGACCACCCATTTTTTCACCACATTTACTCATTCCGGCAGGATTTCCGTGTAATAGAAATCATTTAAATGCCACAAATTTGTTATATTCTGAAAGTACTTGCCCCATAGATTGTGGGAAAGTTTACCAAGTGAGAAAATAGATATTTTAGGAAATATAAAGAAATATGTGACACTGACTACACTTGGAAAACACGAACATTTTACAACCTTCGTTCATTCCGGTAGGATTTCCATATTCTTACATTATTAATTGTGTCACAAATAAAATGTTAATATCTTATCAGTTTCTGAAAGGTGTTGCCCCATAGATTATAAAAAAAAATTACCGAATGAAAATATGAGTATTAGCGGAGATATTGGCACTTTTTTTTAGTACCACTACATCCATTCCGGCCTTTAGTCTTGCCCAATATAAATTGTGAATATAGTTCATGTTATGGTACATCTTTCCTGAAAGTTTCATGAAAATGTATTGAGCCGTTTTCGAGAAATCGTGTCCAAAATATCGGGTGAGAAAAAGAATAATAATAATTAGAAACTCATTACATGTACTAGTAATGAGTAGGTCTTCCGTTACTCTAGTTCCGGTACACAGCTTCTTGTTCATGGGAGAATCATTCAAATATATCTGAAAAAGTGTCTTGACAAAAAAAAACCGGGAAAACAATGATCTAAATTTGAAAGGGAAACTAAAATCTATAATAAATGGTGTGAACGAGCACTTCCGATGATGTTTTACTCTTAAATTTCAGCGTCTACCTATTGACTATAAGCCCTGAAGTTTCATGTCTCTAGTCAAAAGCGTTCTACACAAAAAATCGGTGGACAAAAAAGGTGATTCGAGTATGCCTACCGGAAGTGACGTTTTCGTCATATCTTGAATATAATTACAAGCCAAATAGTTGTTTTTTTTTTTGCTGATGACAAATTTATTGAGATGTGTGTCACAAGTAAGTGTACAAATGCATACACATACATATATTAATGCAAGAGGGAGATAGAAAAAAGAGGAGTGGGGAGAGAGAAGGACTGGTGGAGATAGACAGAGAGTGGTGGTGAAAGAGAAAGTAATATGACATCATTTGATACAAGTATGGTAAATCGTTCATAGCTAGGTTGTGTTTATATAAAAGAGCAAGATCAAAATATAAAGTAAAATATAGATAACAATAAGTGTATTTGCCAATCAGAGTCTGTCAAAGAGAAAAAACCATGCATTCCTCTGATTTATAAATTCAATGAATTTACAGATGGAAAAAGTTTATGAAAGTTTAAAAATTCATTATCATATGACAATGAATTTCTTAAAACAACAGACGATACTACCACAAAATACATGAAATCAAACAAAAATATACATTACCTGTATACAATATCGATTATATAGACAAAATACCAGATCATAGTAAATGATCAACTTTTTCTGGAAACCTTACTAATGGAAATCAGGGGTAAATGTATCTCATATTCAAGCAACATTAAAAAGAAAAGTACTGAAAAGGAAAAATCACTGCTGGCACAAATAAACCAGCTAGAAGAAAAATATGAAGAAAATATTCAAACAATAATTTTCAAAAAGAAAGAATTAGAGAATAATAAAAACCACAAACTTATGGGAAATATAGTAAGATCTAAAGCAAAATGGACCAATGAAGGAGAGAAACCAACAAATTACTTTCTTAACTTAGAGAATAGACATTTCACAAAAAAGATTGTCCCCAAATTAATAAAAGAAGATAAAACCTTGATGAAATCACAGTACAAAAAGATATCCTTCTGGAAATAGAAAATTATTATAGAAACCTCTATCAAAATAAGAGTGATGTATGTGACTTTGATTTAAATGAAATCTTATCGGAAACAAATACATGTAGTAATATTTAACGATATGCAAAAGGGTTCCCTGGAGGGTGATATTTCATATAATGAAGCAACATGTGTATTGAAAAACATGTCCAATAATAAGGTCCCTGGAAGTGATAGCTTTACTGCAGAATTTTTCAAAGTATTTTGGAAACAATTAGGACACTATGTAATTAGGTCACTAAATATAGGATAAAAATTGGGAGAATTATCTGTAACACAAAAACAAGGTATAATAACTTGTATACCAAAAGAAAGGAAAAGTAAATTTTACACGAACAATTGGAGACCAATCTCTTTAGTAAATGTAGTGTATAAGATTGGATCGGGATGTATAACCCAAAGAATTAAAACAGTAATCAGTTCAATAATCAGTACAGACCAAACTGGATTTGTTCCAGGAAGATATATAGGTGAAAATACACGTCTTATTTATGACTTAATGCAGTATACTGAGAATAATGACATACCAAGTTTATTACTAATGATAGATTTTGAAAAAGCCTTTGATACAATGTCATGGAAATTTATCGATAAAACGCTTCAATTTTTATTTTGGACCACCTTTTAGAAAATGGATATCAGTGTTTCAACAAAACATGTCTTCATCAATCTCACAGGTGGGTCATCTGTCAAATTTTTTTTTAGGCTAGGACGTGGATGTCGACAAGGTGACCCAATATCTTCTTATATTTTTTTGTTATGCGTCGAAATTCTAGCCCTCAAATTAAAAAGTAGCCAAGAAATAAAAGGAATTAATATTGATGACACTGCATACTTTTGTCACAGTATGCTGATGACACTCTTATTATATTAGATGACTCTGAGAGGTCTCTTAGAGAAACAATTAAAGAGGTAAACAACTTTTACAAAATCTCTGGACTTAAAATCAATGTATCAAAAACTCAATTAGTCTGGATTGGTAGTAAAAAATACTCATCTATCAAATTATGTGAGGATATGAATTTTTAATAGATGCATACCTTTAAACGTTTAGGGATAAACTTTGATGTAGACTTAACGAACATTCCCAAGCTTAATCATGATAGGAAACTAGTGAAAATTAAGCATATCATAAATCAATGGAGTAAACAACATATAACACCACTTGGTAGAATAACTCTTATCAAATCGTTGCTTATTTCACAGTTGAATCATCTTCTATTTCACTACATTCTCCTTCAAATAGCTTTATAAAGAATCTTAATGAAATTCTTTTTAACTTTTTATGGCAGTCTAAGGTTGACAAACAAGCCAAATAGTTTATGAAGTCTAAAAATAGGGCACGGCTAAACCGATACATAATACGCCCGCATACATTATTGACCCAGGAATTTGAACATGTAAAAAAGGATTATCCAAAAAAGGATTTCGTCGGAGTTGCAATAACAATGTATTTTGCATGAAATAAATCTAAGCCCAAGGGCTGTAACTCCTTCACAAATAGTGGGACAGCATTCCCCTTGTAATATGAACATTTACACATTGTGACCTTCCTTTGTACTAAGTTTCATTGAAATTCCCCAAAGGGTTTAAGAGGAGTTGCGAAGATAAGGTACTTCCATAAAATAAATCTAAGTCCAAGGGCCCTAACTCCTTAAAAATAGTGGTGCATCATTCCCCTTGTAATATGCAAATATCCACAATGTGATCTTTCTTTGTACCAAGTTTCATAAAAATCCCTCAAAGGGTTTAGGAGGAGTTGCAAACTAAGTATTTTGAATAGAATAAACAAGAGCAACGTCAACGTGGCATAATACGCCCGTAGATTTTGCTCAAGGAAAACATATTTTAGTGGGATTCATATTTTAGTGAAGTTAGCACTGTCCTCTGTGAGCTAATTCATTATTATGCTTGTAGAAATGGATATCAAGATATAAAGAGGGATAGACTTAGAATGCGCTACTTCATAAATATGCTAACGGTTCGGTTTGTATCTTGCCCACAAGGTTTTCTTAATAAGTGATACTACGACCTTGACCTTTGACCTTGAAAAACAATAGACACCTTCCTCTCATCATGATGATCAAATATACCAAGTAATAATATCCTGGAGCTTACGGTTCGGTTTGTATCCTGCCCACAAGGTTTTCCTAATAAATGATACTACGACCTTGACCTTTGACCTTGAAAAACAATAGACACCTTCCTCTCATCATCATGATCAAATATACAAAGTTATAATATCCTGGAGCTTACGGTTCGGTTTGTATCCTGCCCACAAGGTTTTCCTAATAAGTGATACTACGACCTTGACCTTGAAAAACAATAGACAACTTCCTCTCATCATGATGATCAAATATACCAAGTTATAATATCCTGGAGCTTACAGTTCGGTTTGTATCCTGCCCACAAGGTTTTCCTAATAAGTGATACTACGACCTTGACCTTTGACCCCTGACCTTGAAAAACAATAGGCATCTTCCTATCACCATGGTGATCAAATGTACCAAGTTGTAAAGTCCTAGGGCTTATGGTTCAGTCTGTATTCTGCCCACAAGGTCCGGACAGATGGACAGACAGACAGACGGACAAAATTGTAGAAAATCAAAATCCATCCCACATGCACATTTTCAATACCCATACAAACACTCCACAAAATAAGAAGGCTCTCACTTGAAACCTGTGGGAGGAATAGGGCAGACAAATTATGTACCCTCCATATAATAATTATTTCCAAATAAAGGGGCAAAACTCCTGGAAAAAAGGTCGAAATGGATCAAAATTGCAGTATGATCTAGAGTGACCCACAAAGAAGTTACACAGCAAGTTTCAGCATGATATGTGAAAGGGAAATGAAATTATAAAGAGAAAACCCCGAACGGACGGACGGACGGACGGACAGACGGACGTAGAGACATCGCTGTACCATAATACGTCCCGTCTAAAGACGGGCGTATAAAAACGTGTAGGAGATGACATCTATCAATTTTAAAAAACATCCGATTCTTTTTCATTCAGTTCCGGTATCTCAAAAGTCCTTAAAAGAACTGAAAATTCCACATTGAGCATGCTGGAATTATCGAAACGATGAAAATAACTTGTTTTTACTACTTCCGGTTTGGAAGAACCAACTTCAGGTGGGAATGGTATGGCTTGAAACACTCTTTAAAACTATATTGTGAACAAAATAAAAAATTGCATAATTTTAAACTACTTCCAGTTGATTGTATATTGTTTATGGTCCTGAATGAGAATTTTTCACTCATATGGAGACATTACAATTGCTGGTGATGGGCTGCAAAATTTAGGCATATGCTCAGCGCTTATGGTCTTTGAGTAGGGAGGGATCTTTATCGTGCGCCACACCTGCTGTGACATGGGACCTCAGTTTTCGCAGTCTCATCCGAAGGACCGCAGCATTTAGTTGCCTCTTACAACAAACAAGGGGTACTGAGGACATATTCTAACCCGGATCCTGGACAATGGAAGTGACGGCAAAATTGGAAGATGTATGTCACATTTACAAGTGACCATTTATCATACCTAAAAGTTTCAAGACAACAATTAACCATTTATGAGAAAACGAACTGGAAAAACCACATTCTAGACAAGCAAAATCCACCGTAACTTGTGACTGGAAAATCGAAAAAAAGAAAAAACAACAAAAAACCCCACAATTTAGTTCATCTTAAGATGCATCTTTCCAGAAAGTTTCATGAACATCTATCGAGCCGTTTACGAGAAATATTGTGCACAAAATCGGTAAGAAAAACAATAATAATCATGTGGGCCATAAAAAGGCCCCAAAATTTTCTCTCTATAAAATTTGTCTGGAATTAACCTTAATCAGCGTTTTAAGAAAATAAAATATATGCCAGGTATACTATGTCAACAAAATCAGAATGATATTCCTAATTGGATAGCATTATGACATCATGAATAAGACATTTCCTGCGTTTTTTCAAAATAAGCCTGAAAACTGTCAAATGTCAAACAGGAAAAGATGTGCGCATTTGTCGAGTAAAATGAAAATGATATATATTGTGTATTATATTAAGATGAAAAACGTACTTGAATATGAATTTGCTTGACGCATGCGCTGTATGTTTTCTGAAAGGAAAACCACCTAAATTTGTGGATATTTTCATTGAAATGGCATTTTTGCAATTTTATGCCAACTTCTAGCTCTCGTCATATGACACAAATCATTTTGCTGATCAAACTGAGCGGATTTTGGGTTTGCTAATCCATTCCTTATTTGAATGCCAGGGTTTGAGCTCCAAGTGAAATCATTGATATTTTGGGCCAAATGACTTTAGAAACTTTGTGAGCCTATTTTTGACATCGTTTATAGAGAACACTAACTTTTGTTAAATATGTCATATTGAATTTTATTTTTTCGAAAAAAGATTTATAATTTTGAACACTAACTTGGCTGTTTAGGTGAGCCATGAGGCACTTGGGCCTATTTTTCGACTTTTGATGACATCATATGTAAATCTCAATAAACTGAACAAATTTTTTTAAATATGCTATTTCAAAGTTTCTCTAGAAAAAGTTATTAAGTGGGACATTAATTCAGCTGTCCAGGCCTGTTGGCTTATTTTAATAAATAGTTCGACAGATTTTTGGAAACTGAACAACTTTTGATCTATATGTTCTATAAAAAGTTTCTTGAGAAATAAGAGGACTATGGTTCACATCACTCACCTGGGTTACCTTGGCTCATATTTAAAGATTTTTCCCGATATATTCACATGTAAAACTTTTATCCCTATTGTGGCCCCAACCTACTCCCTCGAGCCATGATTTGTACAAACTTGAATCTGCACTATGTCAGGAAGCTTTAATGTAAATGTAAACTTCTCTGGCCCAGTGGTTCTTGACAAGATTTTTGATGATTTTCCATATATATTTGTATGTAATACAGATCCCCTATTGTGGCCCCATTCTACCTTTTGCACCGTGATGTTAAGAAACTTGATACTGAACTATGTCAGGAAGCTTTCATGCAGATGTAAACTCCCCGAGGGTAGGGTGGGGCCACAATAGGGGATCAAAGTTTTACATACAAATATATAGGAAAAATCTTTGAAAATCTCTCAAATTTTCCCATATATTTGTATGTAAAACTCTGATCCCCTATTGTAGCCCCACCCTACCCTCGGGGGGCCATGATGTTAAGATACTTGAATCTGCACTATGTCAGAAAGTTTTCATGTATATCTAAACTTCTTTGGTCCAATGGTTCTGGAGTAAATTTTGAAGATTTTCAAAATATATTTATAAAACTTTGATCCCCTATTGTGGCCTCACCCTACCCCTGGGGACCATGATTTAATCAAAGGTGAATCTGAACTATGTCAGGCAGCTTTCATATAAATTTGAACTTTTCTGGCCCAGTGGTTCTTGAAAAGAATATTTTTAAAGATGTTCCCTAATATACTCACATGTAAAACTTTGATCCCCTATTGTGGGCCCCACCCTAACCGAAGGTACCATAATTTGAACAAACTTGAATCTACACTATGTCAGGAAGCTTTAATTCATGTAAATGTCAACTTTTCTGGCCATAATGTGTCCATAAAAACTGTACAAAGTTTGAGGAATGTTAAGTTAGAGGTGTGAGAGGAGTTGATTACACAAAGTAAGTATACCCTATTACAAGGACGCCCGCCCTTCAACATACTATAAGCCAGATGCATGTTGTGCAACCCAGCCAAAAACTAAGAATTTAAGATGATATATTGTCCTGAACCACAATGACACTGCTTTTTAAATGGGGGACGTTTGGGGAACATCTGTAACAGTCCCTGTTAAAATATATAGAAGGTAAAAACAATGAAAATGTAAATATTCAAATATAAAATGCATAACATTACTTACAGGGTCATGAGATACTAGCTCCCCAACACATACAAGAATGGCATCCATCTCATAGTACTTCAACCAAGAATCAACCTTCTCTTGGGAGTCCAAAGGTTTGTCCGAGAACTCTGGCTGTAATAGAGGGTTACCATCATCAGTACAAAATATGCTCATCATATGTGTGACTTAATTGCATTATTGTGATTTTTTCCCCCCAATGCATAAAATATCAACCCAAGGTCTCAATCAAATGATTGTTACTTTGGCATTGCCGACCCACACCTGAAACTACTGGGTCGGTAAGCAGGAAAATTATTATCATTTTTTTGTGATGGCGGGACATTACAACAAGAGGACCATGGGCCACATCGTTCACCTGAGTCACCTAGGCCCATATTTTAAGATTTTCCCTACAATTATATTCGTACGTAAAACTCTGATCCCTATTGTGGCCCCAACCTACCCCCCGGGGGCAATGACTTTTACCAGCTTGAATCTGCACTATGTCAGGAAGCTTTCATGTAAAATGTAAACTTCTTTGGCCCAGTGATTCTTGAGAAGGAGATTTTCAAAGATTTTCTCTGTATATCTGATCCCCTATTGTGGACCCCATCCAACCCCCGATGGCCATGATTTCAACAAATGTGAATCTGCACTATATCAGGAAGCTTTCATGTAAATATTAACTTTTCTGGCCCAGTGGTTCTTGAGAAGATCTTTAAAGATTTTCTATATATATTTGTATGTAAAACTTTGATCCCCTATTGCGGCCCCATCCTACCCCCGGGGATCACGATTTTAACAAACTTGAATCTGCAATATGTCAGAAAGCTTTCATGAAAATTTGTACTTTCCTGGCCCATTAGTTCTTGAGAAGAAGCTCTTTAAAGATTTTACCAGAATATTTGCATGTAAAACTTTGATCCCCTATTGTGGCCCCATCCTACCCTTGGGGGCCATGAATTTGACAAACTTGAATCTGCATTATTTAAGGAAACTTTCATGTAAATTTGTACTTTCCTAGCCCAGTGGTTATTGAGAAGAAGATTTTACCTATATATTTGCGTGTAAAACTTTGATTCCCTATTATGACCCAATCCCACCCCCAGGGGCCATGATTTTAACAAATGTGAATTTGCACTATGTCAGGAAGCTTTCTTGTAAATTTCAGCTCTTCTGGCTAAGAGGTTCTTGAGAAGAAGATTTTTAAATGACCCCACCATATTTTTGTATTTTTGTGATTATCTCCCCTTTGTATAAACTTGCAAGCCCTTCACCCAAGGATGCTTTTGGCCATGTTTGGTTGAAATTGGTCCAGTGGTTTTGGAGAAGAAGTCGAAAATGTGAAAAGTTTACAGATGGACAGACGGCAGATAACGGGCGATCAGAAAAGCTCACTTGAGCTTTCAGCTCAGGTGAGATAAAAACAAATTGACCTTAAATAAAACTATTTTGTGATATCTAAATGTGGGTTGGCAACGCCAAACCAACAATTATTTTACATATTGTTTAATTGTGGCCTTATCTAAGGTTTCTTGTTTGTGTGGCACGTTACTTTGAATAGATCTTGCGTGTTTTTGAAGTTGACCCAGGCCTGCACTTAAACTTTAAAATTCACGTAATTAATGAATACAGAAATCAAACCCATATGGAATTTCAATACTTTAGAGTGGGTCTGGACAATCTAATTAAAATTAGATGTTAGATCCGCTCACATACTCGCTTCACAAACATCTAACAACATCCCATAGAGGATCATGCCAGAGGTCAAATTTGCAACAGCCATTCATATTTCCTGCTTTGTATTGATAGGGTATTATCCCACAATTCCATGCATTGTTTACGTAAGGAAGAAAAAAAAATGGCGGCACCCACGATCGTGTCTTGTTTATCGTGTGTTTTTTGTTTCTACAAAAAAGAAGACATTTAAGTATCTGTTCTTGTTCATTTTTCAAAGCCTCGAGATCAAATATCTTCAAAGCGGTTTTAATAGCTTCCATTTCTTCATCGGTCGCCATCTTTAATAAGTAACCAAATACAGTATACAATGAGGATTCTCACTGGATGCCGACGACACTTCCGCCTTTGCATTGATTGTTTAGTTTTTCATGCAAATTTGACCTCTGACGTGACCCTCTATGGGATGTTGCTAGATATTTGTGTAGCAAGTATGTGAGCGGATCTAACATCTAATTTTAATCAGAATGGGATCAGGATGGAATACAGTAAAACTCTGATATAGTGAATTTCTGCGGACACTCTATAAAAATTCGCTATAAGCGTAATTTGCTATACGTTTTTAGCGAATCCATAATTCAAATATAACGAATTCGTTATAAAACTGATTTGTTCTACATGTATATCAGTTGTATAAGAAAGCAGCAATCGATATACTTGGGGTTTGTATTGTCTCTAAGAGAAATTAAGCCTATATATTTTCGAAAAGAAATATTTTTATACAAGAAATATACACACTGATTTATATATGATAATTTATCTTGATGGATTATTAAGTCACGCAAGCACATGTCGAAAGAAAAATGTCAAAAAAATTATGTGCAATACATACAAACAGTCTATCGCAGTTGTCATTTACTTGTTGTTTTACACAAATAAAAGATTGTACGATAAAATACATGCAATCAAACTTCAAATTCAAGAATAGTAAACAATACCGATAATATATTTGCTAAACGCATGTGCAAGTATTGTTTTGTGTTAACAACCTCTTTTGAAAAAATACAAACAGAAATTTCGTAATAAGGGTGGATCCTTTATGGCAAAGGAGAGCAATTGTTAAAAATCACAATGAGTTTAAAATGAAAAAAATCGCTATAAAAGGTGATTTTACGTTCATTTTTAATTCAAGGGGAATAGGAATTTACTTCGTTATATCCATAAATTCGCTATATCCGTGTTCGTTATAGACGCATATTTTTCTATAGAATATATAAAGAATTTGCCAGGGAAATCAATTTCACTTCACTATAGCCGTAATTTCGCTATATCCGTGTTCGCTATATTCAAGTTTTACTGTATGTCGATTTATTTTTTAACACAAAATTTATTGACTTTAAAATATTTATTTAATTTGTGAAACATTTACGGCCTATATTGTCTATCGAGTCCATGGAAATTCTGCTTGACACGATACTTTTCCCATCAACCAATATATTTCAGCTGAGAGTTATACCAGCAAACTCTGGTTTACGTTCGGTATGCCTGCCATGTTGTTTGTTTATGTATAGTACACATGCTCAATGGGTTTGCGACGTTTCGGGAGTTGACATATGCGACGGTTCTGGAGTTTAGCGTCAACAGTTCGGTGACAACGATCCGGGATTTCGGTGATGACGGTTTGGGAGTTGGGATTTTCGGAAAAGAAATTTGTGAATTCTTGATGGGTGCGTGACGTTTTGGGAGCACTATGGTTCGGGAGTTGGCATATGTGACGGATTTTTAAAAAAATAAATGTGTGAATAAATTTGATATTTAGTGTAATTTCTTTTATCTGTTTTAGAATTGACATGAATACTTATTTTTGATATTTTAAATTATATTACGTCCCATAATTAAATTCTAAACAACATCAATGTTTACCCAAGGGGATAGCGCAAGTGATAATGAAAATTGGCTTTCCTCTCAATCCCCCCTCTGGGAGAAGAGCGATAATTAGGAGCGCTGTAATTAAGATTGGCATCCCCTCAATCTCCCCTATGCCATTTGTCTCACAGATTAAGACAGAAGAAAGTCCAAATATGCCCAGTAAGCATCCTAGATGTTCTTTTTCAATCATTTCCAAACCTATATTTTTTCTGTAATATAATACATCGATCCACAGAAGTCCGTGACTTTATATTTTGACTAATGAAATGCACTGAAAAAATAAGCTCCACCCACCATGACGAGCCTCAGACAAACATCAGACATCCGCCATTTTTTTGTATAGTAACACAGAAATGAATCGAATGATCATGCGTCAATAATAAAGTATATGCACTGTACATATATTTTTGTATGAGAAATGATTAAAAACAAGAGGCCCACAGGCCTTATCAGTCACCTGAGTACTAGTGAATTTAAGTATCACTACTTCCAAGGGCTATGAAATCTAGAAAAAATTTTCCTGTTCTGAATATCTAAGCTAAATTCTAATGTTCAGCAACAGTATGAAACCAGATGTGTTCTTAAAACTTCACTGCCCTCAAAAGTGCATACACTGATGAAAGGCTTTACATAATATAACAGGTTATTAAACATAAAACATCAAAAGATTATGACTAAGGACAAGGGACGTTATTGGCTATATACCGCTGAGGTTTCTTTTCTTCAGTTTTTGAACTTTCATATTCTTAAAAAAGAATGAATGCGAAATCGGCTGTTTTCGATACGCAAAGTCAATATTTTGCATGTTATAGAACTGAAAAAAATTTGTTTTGCATGCAACAACCAGATTTATATTCTGCATGTTTAATTATCCATTGATATTCTTCTTTCATTATCATTATGGTGTCGGTTGTTGGCTGTAAACAATATGAATTTAAAAAAAGAATGAATGCAGAAATCGGCTATTTTCGATACGCAAAGTCAATATTTTGCATGTTATAGAACTGAAAAATAATAATACTTTTGCATGCAACAACCAGATTCATATTTTGCATGTTTAATTATCCATTAATATTTTTCTTTCATTATCAATATGGTGTCGGTTATTGGCTGCAAACAATATGAATTTTAAAAAAGAATGAATGCGGAAATCGGCCGTTTTCGTTACGCAAGGTCAATATTTTGCATGTTATAGAACTGAAGCAAACTGTTCCATCATTTAACCTCATAAACTTTTACTTACTTTGCGATTTAATAAATACATCTATGTCCAGTCAAACAATTAATGCTTTACCTAGTTTGCCATAAAAATCTGCACCTAATAAATGCAGATGATGTCTGCCTCTCGAGTCACGGAGGCGGATCAAAAATCCACCGCATGATGAATGGAAATTATTCTACTTTCGTTTTTAAAGGTCACGGGAATATGTTTGGCTTTTCAAAATAAGATTATTTAAGAATAAATTGAATTTAAAAATTAAATAATATCAAAGACACGAATAGACCTTTAATAACTCGAATTTATTTTCTTTTTACAAAAATTGGACCAAAATTCGTTCATTTTCGGCAAAAATGGGTACTGATACGTTATATCTCAAGAGCTAGATAGTTGGGATGTCTCTTACTTTTTTCGCTAAATTTTAAACTATCTTTAATACAAATATATCAAATATAATGCATAAAACTTGTTGCTAATAATATTGACGTGTTTGTGCGGTTTTTTTAAAAAGCAGTTTCCTTACATCAATTTTAACGTACATGCATGTATATATGATGCATGTTGAAATTAAATATTACTATATTAGTAATTAGATATTGATTCCAAAGGTTCTTAAAACGGTTTAAATTAAAAATAAAATAACGGCAAATCATTATTTATATCTTCCAGTGAGATGTGGTTTCTTTAAAACGTCGAAAACCTATGATCGATTTGAAACTTCGACCATTGTTGTGGCAGATTTTTTTCTATATCGCATATGATTGATTGATTGAATATTGTTTAACGCCCCTCTTGAGAATGTTTCACTCATGGCGACCTCACCACTGCCGGTGAAGGGTTGCACAATTTAGGCCTATGATCGGAGCAATCTTTATCGTGCCACACCTGCTGTGACACGAGACCTCAGTTTTTGCGGTCTCATCCGAAGGATCTTAGTCGCCTCTTACGACAAGCAAGGAGTACTGAGGACCTACTCAAACCCGGATCCCTACGGGATCATATATATATATATATATATATATATATATATAAAGCACTAAATAATCACAACTAGGTACTGAAAATTTCCCCCCCAGCCCGGAGTCGAACCAGCGACGTACGGCACCCACCGCCTAGCAAGATTGTCAAACCAGTGCGTAAGTCCACTCGGCCACAACGACTTATATATATGTAATAGATGCACATTTACAGGTACACATATATAACAAAGGTAATTGGGCAGGATGTACATGTATAGATATAAATATTCAGACACCGTAGTATCGAGGAGGAGTTGCCCCTCCACTTTGGGGGGGGGGGGGGGGGGGGGGGGGGGGGGGGGGGGGGGGTGAACAACTTGACCAGCCTAATGACACTTCAACTTTGATCAATCTTATTTAAAATATATAATATATGTGTTGTGATGATTGTTACTAAAAGTTTATATTAGTATTGACGTATGCCCCCTCCATGATTAGGAAAACTGGAGTATAACCGTAACGTGATGTAGACACCTCTCACTCTCTCTCTCGTCAAAGTGTTCTCGATAGGCCTGGCCCGCACATTGAAAAATGAAAATACATGCATGATATTTATCAAATTCATTTTTAAAAAAGGTATGTTGCAGTTACATATACTGTCTCTTGAAAACAGACACGTAGCATCATTTATCGGGGGGGGGGGGGGGGGGGGGGGGGGGGGGGGGGGTTCGAAGGATAAGTTGGTAGTTAATTAACAATTGAAAAAAACCTTTCTGCCTGATCTTCGAATTCTTAAATCGTCTGGGGTGGGGTGGGGTGGGAGGTTGGTTATCCTTCCCTACATGGGTTCAATTCATAATTTTAAGGCTATTTTTTTCTCATTCAATACTACTATCAAGAATAGGGATGGGGTGGGGGTGTTTCACTCAATATATCCTTATTCGCATATGAAAATAAGTGCCTGGGAAAAGCAGTTAAATATACCACATTGTCTATACATGTACTCAAACAACTTCCCAGAGTCCGTTCTAGATTTAGACTGAATGTCGCCGTATACAATGGCATGCCCACTGACTGATGTAATTTTCATTTATCAAAGATGAACACTATATGGAGAGAGAGAGAGAGAGAGAGAGAGAGAGAGAGAGAGAGAGTTGGAACTACTCTTTGTTGATCATTTAGGGGAATGTAAAGATATAAACACGGACGCATTTTTGTGAGGTTTTTAAATACATTTGCTATATGAAATTTACCATCTGAAGTTACATGCATATTACTTGACGTGTTTTGCTGTACCCAAGAAAATGATAACCCATTCATGCAACATAAATTTGTATCGTTTAGTACATGTACATTTACCACACTTTATTCAATATATTTTGTAAATAAAGACACATTTTATTCGTATGTACTGTAACATGTATATTGCATACACATGTAAGCAGACCTGTTATATAGTCCTTGGTGTACATGGCATAACAAGTAATTTTATCCGACTCAATCGACGTTTTTAATCGAAGTGCTTATATTTATGACCCCCACCCCCACCCCAAAAAAAATTACAGGAAAAAGAAAATTCAAGAGCCATTCTATTTTCCATATTTCATTTGAATAGGAGGACATCGAACAGCACCTTCGAAAATATGATTGCGTTCTACTCAACAATTTTTGACAAATACAAGCATTATTTTCCTCACTCTAATTAACACAAAATGTCTATGACCACGATAAAGTTACATGTAAATGAATAATGTATTTTCCATACCATGCCAGTTTTCAATAGTCTTTGATCTCAATGAGTATTTTTATATAAAAAGTTAAAATTGTAATTTTTCGAAAAATATTCTAGAAGAATCAGGGGACTGTAAATCCTATAAGGTCGATGATGTCGTTCCGAAAAAGCGACTGTCGGAAGATAGCGTCAGAGTTAACAATGCAATATTGTAACGTTATTTTCTCAATATCAGCAACAAGTAAATGGTACATGTTATATATGAATGAAACGAGAAAATTCTCACCTTTCTATTTGCAAAATATGATCGGTTTTTAAAGCGCGGCCAATTTTGGCCAATAACGTCCCTTGTTCTAAATATCCATTTAGTTTCAATTTAGTATCAATAGCACTAAAGAAGTTGTTATTTGAGTGTTTTACACATAAACACTATATACCAAGTTTGGCCCCAACCTGGGGTCAAAACCCCTACCCTGGGGATCATGAAATTTACAATTTTGGTAGAGGCCTTCCTGCTCTCATTACTATGCATTTAGTTTTTTGAAAATTGGTAAATTTTGGGCAGTCTTAGTCCTGCCCTTAGGGACCATGGGAAGCTGGAGTCCTGAAATTTACAATTTATGTCCCCCTTGTCCCAAAGATCCTTCATACCAAATTTGAAATGAATTGGACTGGTAGTTATCAAGAAGAAGTTAAAAATGTTCCAATTGTAAACGCACAACGCACGTCACATGACGACAACGAATTCTCTGGAATCTGCAAATTTAATGGAGCCAAATTCATACCATTTCCATCAACAAAAGATAAACTTGTAGAAGTGTATGCCATGGATTGCCTTATGTTACAGGCCTCAAAATCAGCCAAATGCCCACAAAATAATGTGGATACGTTTATATGGACTACGATAAGGTGTTTTGCAGACCTTTACAATTCACGTACATACATGTAGCATCGTTTTTCAAGGGGGAGGGGGTTGCACATCTTTAATTGTCATTGGGTTACTTTTATGGGTTATTATTCTATTACAACTATAATTCTTTATTCATGATAAAATCACTGCATATTAACAACAAATAATTGATTTGTTTATATCTTTATGCACTTGTTTGTATGCATAATGTCAAATCTTATACTTTTACTGTTCTACTACTATTTTTATTTTTGGTCACAAAAAGGAGAGGGGGCGGGCCCTTTAGATCCACCACTGTTTACATTGCTGCACAGTTCATACCAATGCTGCTACATGTATGAGCATATGTTCAAAAGAGTCTATTGAACAAAATTATTCATATATAATATCATTAGGCCCATACAAGTATAGTTGTTACCGTTTGTATTTTACAGAATGCATGTAGCTAAATACAGACAAGTACTGCAATCTATTATAGGGCCTTGATTATAGGTCTAATTATTCAAAATAGAAGAATTGGTGTGAATTCATTTTAATACCCTACCTCTGAACAAGTATTCAGTCTGTAAGTGGTTGATATATCGAATTTACAGAGACGGTGACTTTTTGTTTATGCTGATCATTACGATATGTTTATCAATTTTTAATCAATCTACTGACCAAGAAATGTAAGTATTTAATACATGTAAATGTATGAAAACAAATCTCAACAGCCTGCTTGTTAAGAGCATTGACAATCATCAATGACACAAGCATTCATATACAAAACCTGAGGATCGTCAGCCTAACGTTAGGTCTAACATTTCAATGTGGTTTCTACATTTTTGTCAGTGGAATGAAATAATTTGAAAGTATATGAATATCCATGAATAATAAAAATCAACCCCTCTCTTTCATACGGGATGAAATGGTGACACTTTTAAAGTAAACTAACAAAAGTTCGACTGGGATTATCTCAAAAGCGTTTGCAGGCACCGCCATTAATTGTTTACTTTCTTTGTCCGAGTCTCTGTTGTTGCTATGACGAAACCATGGTGAGCGGAGTTTATGCTGCGGTGTATTACATGTACTATAGAGTACTGCATATTTATCCGACAGTAGATAAATACATAGTCTGGTCAATTTTAATTTTCACTACACATGAACAATCAAGGATCAACTTTTAAAGTTCATTATACAGACCCTGAAGCGTGCTACTACACCTCCAAAGCGTTTCGTTTCGTGCAAACCGCTCACTGTTCCATGCAGACCGTTCAGCGTTTCGTGCAATCCGTTCAGCGTTCCGTGCAAACCGTTCAGCGTTTCGTGCAGACCGTTCAGCATTCCGTGCATATCGATTCAGACCGTTCACCATTCCGTGCAAATCGATTCGTGCAAGAATTGTTCTGTGCATGATCAAGCCACACCCATATAAACGCGCAGATCGTTCAAACCATGTACGCCCTTAGAAACATACAGACCGTGCAATTTATTTCGGCATGGGATGTAGGACAGGTAAACATTGTTGGGAATTTGAGCAATTATTTCATAATGTAGGCTTTCAACAGTGAAAATCTGCAAATAATTGAAAGAACAGTTTATTATAAAACCACCAGGCAGAGCAAAATCCGATACCATTGTATCACCCTTGGTATATTTTCTAGCAAGTGCAGAGACATATGTATATCTCTACCCTAGTTATTATTATTAATTTTGTTGGGGTATATATAGGAATAATTGTCTTGTTACATTTGTATGATCAAGTTTCTCTTTTTGAATAAAAAACTATTTTCATCAAAATTGTTTATCGGAACTGCAAAGACCGACCTGTGTATAAATTGTATATTCTACGCAAACTCCAAGGGGCTTTTTTTTTTTTTTTTTTTTTTTACCACAATAGAGGTCAGCTAATCCGGGTATTTGAAATTAATATTTGTACAGAAGGTGTGAAAATCGGCGGGCGCAATTGAAATATGACAAAAGAGGTATTCATATCTTTTGTCTCTCAAAAATGAATGCAGTTTTCTATAGGTTTAAAATTGAGGCAATAGCAACAATCAAATTAGAATTGGATGTTAGATCCGCTCACATATCTGTTGATCAGTACTGTAGTTAGTCATTATTTGTTTTATCTATTCATTTATATGTTTAATTTATTTCTCAATCTATTTCAATCATATTTTGATTGTTTCTTTTTGTTTTATATTTTCTCTTCTTATCTAAGGTGACATGTTCTTATCGAATGGCTAATACGATGTCTAGATGCGCAACACCCCCCCCCCCCCTTCCAGCCCGAGAATATGTTCCAGTCTTACCCTACGAGAATTTTTTAAATCATTTTATCTGTGTAGGTCGTATAGGTTTTTCAACATCTGTCTTTGAGAAGAGGCCTGGAATATACAAATTACACACGTGTTTTAACGGCACTCAGATTGAATGTACAAAAATAGTGAAACAGACGCGATTTTTTCAATGAATTTAATAGAGCAATGAATAAATAAAGTTGAATAATCAATATTCCATGACGATACAGTTTATGCATTTTTCCCCTTTATTTTCGAAGTTAAAAAAATATTCATTTCCTTTTATTCCAACATGTTCATTAGTCATTAAACTATGCCTTAATGTTTAAACTAACCCCATGCAGGATGAAACAAATAATGCCGAAAAATCAAAGCGTGCAGGTCATGCCTATCGTTTCGTGCAGACCGTTCACAACCCTCTCCCCGCCCAAAATGTTTCAATCTTTCCTGACGAGAATTTTTTTAAATCATTTTGTCTGTTTTCATACACGTACATATCTATATAAAATGTATAGGTTTATTTAACATCTGTCTTTGGAAAGAGGCCTGGAATATACAAATTGCAAATGTACATGTATTTTTAACAACACTCAGAATGAATGTACAAAAATAGCGAAACAGACGCCATAATTTCATATTCAGTTTCAATGAATTTAATAGAGCAATGAATCAATGAACTTCGATTAATCCGTGACGATACGATTTTTGCATATTTTTCTTTTATTTCCGAAATTTAGAAAAAAATATTTTTTTTCCCATTCCAACGTGTTCACAAGTCCTTGGATCTAATAAGTAATCAAAGTACTGAAAAGTGCTAAGCTGAATTCATGAATTTTGTATGTAATGTTAATGAGCAGGAACAACAGTAAAAAAAAAAGTTCATGCATTATTCTTTATTTTCGCACAACTAAATAATACATTTTCTGTAAGGAAATAACAAATATTGATTGGAAACCATGTCCTGAAACTTTTCAACATGTTGAAATGTAAACTTTATATGCGAGATGTTGTTAAAAACAATGGTCACTATAATAATTTTGGTCCCACCCGGAACTAAAACCCTGCATGTCCTTGGATCATGAAATTTACAATTTTGGTAAAGGACACCTGTTCTTTTTAAATATCTATAATCAGAATTTAGTATTAATAGCATTACCACCGCTGCGGTGGTCTAGAGGTAAAGTGTTCGCCCTGTATGAGGACGGTCGGGGTTCGAATCCCGGCTGCGACAGACCTAGGTCGTTAAAACAGGTAGTGACAGTTCCATCGCCAAACTCTCGGCATCGGGTGTGAATGTCACGGGTCCTCGGAGATGTCTTTAAAAACGGATGTCCCATGTCACAGTAGGTGTGGCACGCTAAAGAACCCTCACTGCCGTATGCGCTGAACAAAGGCCTAAATTTGAAGCCCTTCATCGGTCTTGGTGACATCTCAATATGAATTAAAATTATCGAGAGGAACGTTAAACAAGATACAATCAATCAATAGCATTAAAGGCTATGTTATTCAAATATTTTACACATACACACTCTATACCCAGTTTGGCCCCCACCCATCTTCCCAAATCAAGGGTTTCTGATCCGCTCCGCTCCGGCCTCCACCCTGGATCATGAAATGCTCTACATGACTATGCAATTTTTTTCCTTACAGATGTGATGTTGTAGAGAAGAATATTTTTGGAAATCTGTCAAGTTTTGGTAGAAAATGTGAAAATGGTAGTATTCGGTAAAAAGTGTTCAATTGTTATTACGCAACTAACTTACTGTTGTGTTCCAGTTTAATAGTGTATGAAATATTTTTTTAGAATACAACTAAAATGAAACAAATCAATAGTTTGATACATACATGTATGTCAAATAATAATAGAAAGGAACAAACAAACAACTGGACAAAAAAGAAAAATACACATAACCACATACACTAACTAACAAGTGCCACAAACACACCAATAATGCAGGTCTATGAAACACTTTACATCCATTTCATCACCTCACCAGAAATCATTTAAATACATACATAAACATGCATCTGTATGACTTGTACTATAGAATCCAGTGCATAATTATCTTTATCTCATACATGTGGTGTATACTGCAAGTGAGATAAAGCATTAGCTTTATCAATCATAACTACTCGGCTATTTCCGTAACCGCAAATGAACCTTGTATGTGGATCGACGCATGCATCAGAGTCAGTTGCAATGTGTACACAAATGTAACTATAATGTCACAGTCGTACGTTACGATATGAAACGTGAGCTTTCAAATGCATCCAAGATATCATGGATATCTAAGGTATTCTACCACTATAAATTTCCACTTATATGTTTATGTATTAGAGTTAATGATACTAAAACTGAATCTGTGGTGAAAATATGAATAACATAATATACTGGGATTCGGTTCTGGCCTTTTAACCTCATCCACAGGTGCGCTTCCGATGAAGAAATGCATCTATTTGATGTAATTCTTGTGCCGATTCACATCCGAGTCTTCTTACCGGTTACGGAAAAGGAAGAGCGCGTGATCCGATTGTAGCTTTATCATACGCCCGTTTGATAAAGCACTTCCGGTCCGAACTACTTTTGACACTGTCCCCGCTTGAATGACATATTTTTTGTGTTTTTGCATATCGACGCATGAAATAAAGCGTATAACTTGTTATTCTGTATTTATTTAGAATTTCTTTTATAGCAAAATTAAAATGATATTGCCCCCACTGACATATAATGCAAGTTACCGGCCATAAAAATATCAACTCGATCAATAACAAGGCCTAATTACGACAAGAAAACAAAGAGATGTCCACACTATTATCATCAATAAGGAATCAATCGCCTACTGCTAGACAAACATAATTGAAAGTACCTCGACATGATGCGGTACCCAGCATTCACAAGCACAGTCTCTTTTCTTTGGAGCCATATTGAATGTAATAAATCTCAACAGCTTTACTTACTAAAGTGCCCCAGCCTAGCTCACGATTTCCTCTCGCCCTCAGATCCAAAGAAACCACGTGAATAAAATCTAAATACACAAACACTTCTACTTTTCATTGTAAACTGTTGAACATTCTAATAAACGCTGCATTAAAATATTATTTTCATTGATCGTTGTTACACATGTTTACTTCAAAAAGACGGCATACTATAAAACCTGGCCTGGCCCCATTGGCCTGGCCTGGCCTCAAAGTTGGCCTGGCCCCAATTTTGGCCTCTAACTATGCTCCATACCAAATTTTGGCCTGGCCTCAAAAGTTGGCCTGGCCTCAAATTTGGCCTCTAAAAAAATGTTTGGCCTGAACCCCCAAAAAATTTTTTAATTAAAAATTTCGATTGAATTCATTGATTTATTATTGGTTTTAGTTTTTCAAAGTCATAGCACATAAATGATATGTTTCTGTTGTTTTGTAAATGTGCACTTTAAAATAATCATGAACTACCACCAATCTGATTGATTTTATCGAATATCTATTGATCAGTTTATTGATCAAATCTTTTCCCTTCATATCTGTATGTACTAGTATACACGTACCACAAAACATATACACATCTAATGATAGATTGGCATAGTGATTTTTTTTTTCCAGAATTATGATTAATTTCATTGATTTAATTTTGGTTTTGTTTTTTTCAAAATTGTTGAACATGAATTATATGTTTGTGTTATTTTGTGAATGTGCACATTAAAATAATCATGAACTACCACCAATCTGATTGATTTTATTGAATATCTATTGATCAGTTTATTGATTAAATAATTTTTCCCTTTCTACCATATGTACTAGTACACATCAAAAAAGTATACGGAAGTAATGAAATGATTGGCTTATTGATTTTCCCCAATTATGATTGATTTCATTGTTTTATTATTGGTTTTTGATTTTTCAAAATTGTTGTACATAAATGATATGTTTGTGTTGTTTTGTAAATATGACATTGAAAACTTTCATTTTATTAATGATCCACTTCACTTATTGATAATGAATTTAAAACACAAATTCACACTAGTTTAATGATGAATCATCACACTTCACACACTGCAATGTAGTGTACCGCCTTAGTCACTCTCATTGATAAGAACAATGAGTTTGATATCCAAGAATAAAAATACTACCATAAATCATACAGATTGAAACTACAACTTTTGATGAATTGAGGATGTTCATATCTGTTTAAACTATTTGAACTAAACATGTAACACTAGTACTGTAGTGGGATATCAGATCATTTACAACATTAATTTAACACAGAGTTCTACAGCACCAGTCTTGACAGGAAGTCAAGGTTGAGGTTAATCTACGATATACGGTTTGAAATGTCACACAGCTCTACACAGAACGTTTCTTTTCATTAATTATCAGAATGAAAAGATGATTTTGATGACAGTCTAAAAACATTAAGAACAAAATTAAAGCTACACTTTGTGAAATTGTAGATGCATAAACTTTTTTCTCTCCATTATAAGACAATATTATGAGCATTACATGTATCTGAGCTGCTGCAGTGATTAGATAGAGGTACAAACGATTTCTTTGGGGTTAACTAATGCAGGCTTTGATATAAAATAAGAAGAGGGCCGGTGGACAGACTCAATGTAATGATTGTAATTAGTTCTGTTTTACTGTTGCTTTATCACAAAACCAGAATAAAATCACAATTTTGAAAATTCAGACAGACAATTTTGTATACCTTATTTAGTTTAGGCACAATCATAAGATGAGAGTTACTAATTAATATATTTCTGTTGTATCAAACACACCCCATTTGCAAATGTTGGACTGCTCCATTGTTTCTGTACAATGGAATTTCCAACTTCAGCAAAGTTTTCATCACCATTCTTTAATATGGTGATAGATATTCCCTTTATCCTGACAGGGCAGGCCTTCAGAGCATGGGAACTTGTCACTTTTGCAATGAATATTGAAACTGAATTATGAAATCAAGAAAGAAATATTTATAATACATCATATCCGTTTTAATCAACATTGTTTATTCTACGTAAAGTATAGATAAATGGAGACTAAAATACAAATCTAAAATCCTTAGATCATTGGCTATTATCATTAGCCTAGCAAATACTTCACTATGTTTATTTTGATTTTTAAAAATGTCATTTATCATGCATTGGAAATTAAACAAGTAACACTAAATGCGTGGTATCTGCACACTGAAAACATTAAGACCACAAGCTCTGTTCTGAATGTGCGCTGCTCATTATAATGACAACACAATTGTAACACTTTCATAATATGTAAATTGATATCAAATTGAATTCTATTGAATACAAAATATATCAATAAATCAATCATTTCATCAGTATACTTTTTGGTGTACTAGTACATAAGTTAGGAAGGGAAAAGCAAATGATTTTGTCAATAAACTAACCAATAGATAATCAATAAAATCAATCAGATTGGTAGTATTTCATGTTTATTCTAATGTACATATATCATTTTATTTCTACAACTTTGAAAAACTAACATCAATAATAAATCAATGAAATTAATCATAATTCTGGAACAAAATCAATATGCCAATTGTTTCATTAGTTGTGGAATCGGTTTTGTTGTGTACTAGTACATACAAATATGAAGGGAAAAGAAAATGATTTATTCAATACACTGATCAAAAGATAATCAATAAAATCAATCAGATTGGTGGTAGTTCATGATTATTTCAAAGTGCACATTTACAAAACAACAGAAACGTATCATTTATGTGATATGACTTTGAAAAACTAAAACCAATAATAAATCAATGAATTCAATTGAAATTTTTAATTAATAAATTTTTTTGGGGTTCAGGCCAAAAATTTTTTTAGAGGCCAAATTTGAGGCCAGGCCAACTTTTGAGGCCAGGCCAAAATTTGGAATGGAGCATAATTTGAGGCCAAAATTGGGGCCAGGCCAATTTTGAGGCCAGGCGAGGCCAATGGGGCCAGGCCAGGTTTTATAGTATGCCCAAAGAGACAGCGACATCAAACTTTTATCAGAAGGTCAGGCATATGTCAAAAAAATAAATACTCGGTCAATAGTTGTTATTTTGTTGGAATGGCATTATCAATTATAAACTATAATCCCTTCTAAAACAATTTTCATCTATGGTTTCTTTTTATAAAAATGCCCTTTGTAATATACATGAATCGATTATAAGCGCACTGCTTTTTCCTGCGTAAGGAAGATTGATAAGTACGACGCCTGAGCCACGGATTCAAAACAAATTCAATCAGCTGAAACAGCTCAAAATTAAGCGAAAAGAAGATGTGAGATAAATAGAACATCTATAATTGCGTATTTTGATATTTTGGTTTACCCAACTCGTTGATATGGTGTATTTATTCACTCGGGAAGCCTCGCAAATAAATACACCATATCAACTCCTTGGATAAACCAAATATCAAAACACGCAATATAGATATCCTCTATGTATATAGCAATTAAACCATGAAAGTGGAATTATTTTTTGTAATCAATAATGAAGTTGATTTCAATTCAAAATCAGGTTGGAGAGAATGTGAATCCAAATAAGTCAGATAAATACATGTATAACTGAAAACAAAATTTAGGAAGTTATTTAAAAAAGATGTTCATCATACATGTGCAATATTAATAACTTTGAAACTGAATGCTGCGTTAATTATCAACAAGAGTGGAAAGAGCTCATATTTAACATGAAAGTTAGTGCAAGAGGATATACTAAATCGAATATGATAAATTAGACTAACATATATGCATGGATTTACATTTAGGCATTGTAGTGATTGTTTGTTATACGTAAATCTAAAAAAAAAACCTCCAAGAGTTTGTACACAGGTACATTAAACACTGTACTCATCAGTGTGTATTACACTCCTTGTGTAAAAGCTCATATTCATATTGCAAAGGAAACTCATCCGTTTGTCTGAATGAGATATAATACACATTGCTATTGTTTTAATTTTATAAAACAGTTCTTTATATGAAAATGTAAATAACCTTAGCTTTTAAGTCTAAGATTCGCAGCTTGTGTAGGAGTTCTACTATGAAAAAAAAAAAAACGTAACAGAACTGACTCGCAATAAATATATAATATTTACACCATGTAAATGTATAAGCTAGCTCAATGAGAATCTCAAGCTATAGGCACTTAAAAGTTACAAAAGTAATTTTTAAAATGGTAATGTTCAAACCGCTGTTAGAAATAATGAAGAGGCATCTCGCCGAAAAACTAAATGCATTTTTTATATGAAAAGATCGTTCAGCGAAAACAAAATGTGGGGACAGGGAACAACGACAGTAAAACCATGCCCCCTTCCCCTCCTTCATCCCTTGTACGTTCGGAAATATACATGTAGCATATGCCTGTCATTGCCAATGGTTTGTTTGAAGTACAAACAAATTGAAAACACAATTACTTTTCATTGTGTGTAGTATGCTATGGACCGCACCCCATTTTACATTCATGCTTGACACAATGGCAATGTTTATCTAACACTTGTGCTGTAGCAGCCAATTTCGACATTTAATTTTTGCGCCAATTTGTACACGCTATCTGCGTGTTACGTCATAGTTTTAAGGGCACATATATTTTTTGTGTATGCACGAGCTCGCTGGGAAGAATATGGGTATGTTCCTGTTTCGCTGGACATTGTACTGAACTGCTGTTTCCTAGAGAAACTACTTATTTGGTAAGGCAATGATGAACACTAGCACATTCCATACATTTGTTTGAAAACGTGTATTATTTGAATTGATACAATATATAAAGTATGTTCTCCGAGTAAACACATGTGTACGTAGTTCATGTCCCAAATATATATGCAAACTATGTTTACAGAATTACAGTATTGTGCAATATAATTCAACGATAGTATAAAGATATATATGACATATAGTAAGACCATGTATAGATATTATTTTTGCTCATAAGATGCAAACTAGTTGCACTCAAACTTTTTGTAACTTCAGGGGCAATAACTCTGTTTTGTTGTGCACTACAGATGCTCTTTATATTTATTGTAATTTATATCAGAGTACTATTTGTTTGGTGCATTCTGTGTTATAAACAGCAATTTTTTCTGTATTGAAATCAGTTTTTGGATAGTTTGAATTATCATTATACATGATCATGTGTTGTCAGTATCAATTCACTGTTTACAATAATTGTTTTGTTTTATTACCGTATATCGTATGAATTTCAGGAAGTCACATGATGCCAATCATTGACTTAATAATAAAATTCCAGGCATACGCATAGACGAGTTCCCTTACAGAAATGAGATGTGCCCAAAAGGTACCCAAAATGTATCCGTAAGGTACCCGAAGCAACCTTTTCCTTGAAAAATGTACCCAAAAAGTACCCGCAAAAAACTTAGTAATTTTTCAACGGTACCCATAATGTACCCGACGATTGTAAAAAGAACCCGAAATGTACCCAGATTAAAAATTGAAATGTTAAAATGTACCTGAAATGTACCCAACAGAAAAATATCAATGTTCAAATGTACCCGAATTGTACCCAGGGTATCAATTATGGAAGTTAAAATGTATTCGTTATGTACCCACTTTAAAGTTACTAAGTTAAAATGTAACCGAAATGTACCCAACAAAAAATATTAATGTTGAAATGTATACCAGAAATGTACCTTGGGTAAATTAAAAAGTTAAAATGTACCCGTAATGTACCAACTTTAAATGTGACTATTGAAAATGTGCCCGAAATGTACCCATTTAAATAAACCTTGTAATTTCACAACAGATACAAACAATATGAAAATAAAATATGTAAAAATGTACCCATATTGTAACCAACAAAAATAAAACGAAGTTCTGATGTACTCGGAAAGTACCCATTGGAAAATTACTTAAGGTAGCTATTGATAGCTAGCCCCAAAAAAACCGCTCATTGAATTTTTTTCAATTTTATTTATTTTAACATTTTGACTTTATCCTAAAACATATCAAAAAATCAACAAAAGTAATCAGGTTAATTTTCGAGGAAAGCGAGAGTGAAATCCCCTCTTTTGCAGCCCCAAAAGGCAAAAAATGCCAAAATTGAGCAAATTAACACAAAAGCCAATAAAAATTTTATTGACACCAGAAATATTGTTTGTCATATATAGTTATGTAAATTAAACACAAACAGATAAAAAATCAACATGGATTAGAAATTCAAAATGCATCTAAGGAAAACATTGGCATGATTCGACTTGGCAATTGGCCAAATTTACCCTAAATATGGCGTTTCTCAAATACTATCAGGCATACATTTTCTGACAACAAAATTCTGCTCATAAAATTTCTGATTTTATTTCATTTTTACAATAAGTCAAGTAGTATCTAAAATATTGAATAGAAAAAAATATACCAAATGAGGTTTAATCTGAAACTATGTCAGATTTTGTAACCCTACCCCCTCCCTTCTAGAAATGAATTTTAAGAGATACAGTCAGCAGAGATAAACTATTGACCTTAAATGATTAAACATTCCCAAATTACCATATTGAGCATTCAAACTCACAATACTAGAAGTTTCTATGAGCCATTTAAGAATGATAAGTGTGTGCTATTGCAGTTGACCTTTTCGCACTCACAATGATTGCCTAAATATTTAGTTATTTTTCATACAATTTCTTGTAATAACTGGACCAAATCTATTACCTATACATATTTTTTGATAGAAATTTATATCACTATACAGTATAATACATCAAATATGTTTAAATAACCATTTCATATTTCAATAAATAATTAATATCAATGGAAAGAGACCCATGGACTGCCCATGGATCACTACATGTAAGTCCATCTGAGTCATCTTACCCTCACAGATAGGTGTGTCTTTCATAAGTTTAAGATTTCTAATTGTAGTTTCACTTGGAACCAAAAACTCACTATTGGATAACTGAGAATGCATGTACATGTATATTGCATTAACTAACTGAAGTTTTCCCCAGGTGAAGGTCTATGTTCACTGTATGTATAAAGGGGGGGGGGGTGAATTAGTTCCATTATAAAACTTTTTTTAAAATTTGATATACATTAATGTATCAATGATGCATGTTTCAACTAAATTTTGAATTACAAGGAAAATTCAAACACATTGATTGAAGTTATAAAATTGATATTCTATCATGTGCACATTTTTTTTTACTAATATATCTAAGAAAGAATAATCAACATTGAAATTTCCTTTACATCTATGCAATATTATTGTCTTTCAAAAGGCATGTACTTGTAATATACGAGTACATGACATGTACTTGTTTTCCCTTAAATTCACAATTTAGTTTAAAGTATGTTGTATAACATCCACTGTTCTGAGCTCATATAAGTGAATTGATGTTTTTCATCCAGTCCCAAATTTTGCAGTAGTTCTTTAATCTTCGGAACTTGATCAAACATTTTTAAATTTGTGGAGTTGTGGGGGTCCAGGGGATATGTCATCATCACTGTAAATGGAGTACCTGTTCAAAATATAGATAAATATATTTAAATATAGCAAAAAAGATGAATATCTGATATACTCAGAATTGTCTTTACAAATGTTTATCCAAAAAAAATATAGTACCTCTCTTGCTGTTATACTTGTTGACTCGAAATCCACTTCAACCTGCACTGGTCCTATCTAACCTCCCTCGGTCTTCAGGCTAATGCCTAGAAAAAAGATCATCATAATTGATATTTGCACAGTTAGGTCTATATTATACCATTGAGTAATTAGATTGCGTCAGACAATGTGAATTTTAAAACTGTGTCTCAACACATTCAGTTAAAATTTAAATACTGATGTTTCAAAATTATAAATTGCAATGAGATGACATGTATATATGTTTTCATAAACTGCCATAGACTTATCATATCTGTTTTATTTACAAAATGTGGGTCAAGAGAAGGGCATACGTGTAGTATACATATCTTACTTATACATACAGTGCATACATTTGCCTATGAGAGGGCATATGCAGACTTGTGATAAATTTACATTATTTAAAAAGGTTTTGCCAACCTACATGTTTGTGTGAAACACGAAACTTCAGGTTTGATATATTTCTTGGGTCACTGAAATTTCAAAGTAATAGTATATGTATACTATAGTCTAGGGAATTATAATTCAACACATGCCCCTCCCCTTCCACTTTTTATCCGGTTCCCTCATACCCCTAGATAGTAGGTCTATACAGATATTTGTTTTTCATTACTTTTATACATGTAGTTCAAGGTATGTTATTTTCGTAACAGTTATTTTCATAACGATATTATTATTTTCTTAATAAAAGAGTTGTGAGAGCCCATGTTTACAAATGTGGTATACATTTACATGACATCCGTTCGTTTACAATCACATGCACAGGTGGGAGTTATATTTTATGCACATATGGAATACATATATACATACAAAATAATACATCTACTGTATGTCGTGTGTTTAAACTTCCAGATGTTATTATAAATCGCGTTGTGAAATAGCAGAGGAAATGTGAGTTGAACTTTTGAATACAAATTTATGGCATTTTTTTTCACTCACCAAACGAAACTATGATTTCGTTGTCCAAGTTGAATGCATCCACCAACTTCCTCTTCTTACAAGAAACTTTGTTTAGCCTCTCAATGACTGTATAAACAGTATTTAATCTCTCAGCATGCAGCACTCGGACATTACGATGCATCAATCAACAACTTTGTTTACGTAGCGCATCTATGTACATGGATTGGTGGTTGGTTTAACATTTCGATTAGCAAAAAGTTTCACACAGATGAAACATTTGATCTACCATTATTACAGACATTGACGTATACTTATGTGGTATGTGCATATTTTCTGTAGGCGAGTCAGTCACAGCAACAAAACACTTTCGGAACCCCTTTTTGTTTTTCGACTATTCTATGACGGAGTAAGGAATTCCGGAAAATGAATTCACGTGAAAATACACAATTTTTACTGATCACGTGGTTGCTATCCGTCGCTACCTTAAACAATTAATTTCATAACTGATTTTGAAATAAGAAAGCTTTTATAGTGAATTGTACCAGCATTATGTACCCACTTTTAATTTATCTATATAATTGTTTTTGTTCTGCCATTAAGGTAGCTATAGTTAAAGAAAATCTGAAGGATTACATGCAGAAGGGATCCATGCCAAAACCTCTAAATGGAAAGCTATTTTCCATTTTAAACAACATAACAATTAAAAACAAATAATTGTAGAGACCTCGTAGTAAGATAGTCTTTTGAACTTGATAATGCTACATGATTGTATATTAGTCTGCAGCAATTTTAATGCTACATGATTGTATATTAGTCTGCAGCAATTTCATAAGAAAACAATTATGTGACAGTCACTGAATTTAATTTTCAATTAATCCCCCCCCCCCCACATCCAAATTGTGTTTTTAAAAAAATCACAGTGTCCGGTATAAAATATTAAAAGAAATAGAATAAACAGTACACAAAGTTAAAAATTGAACGCAAGCGCTTTCATTTTATAATCCTCAGGCGTTACATTTTAAAATAATCAACAACAGACATTCCCGTACTTATCATGTCTAGGGTAGACATCAATTTCCTGGGCTGCCTATTTTTTGTTTTTGTTTGGAGTTGGTCCATTTTGTTAACTTATTCAAACTTTTTGTTTACATTGTCTTTCTCTTAAACTTTGTTCATCTCTTACTTCGTTTACATAGCTTATTTTCATTTATTTATTATTTATTTATTTTTTTGTATTTGTTACTTATTATTATCTTTTATAAATTATGCATGGTTAAAATAGAATCTCTCTGGGTACGAGTTAGCTTTACTGTTTGTCGACGTAATTGGGTTAACTCGTTTCACTTGAGATTAATTAAGTTTATTGTTTTTCTTTGCGGATATTTTGGATCAGCTCTTTGGACGAATAAGGCATGTCCAAATTCGCTCCACTTTTAACATTGATTGGCAAGCCTAAAGACCAAAAACATGTAGTCTGCGTTGTAAATACGGTTGTAGATTAGTGTAGTTGTAGTGTTAGATGTATTTATATGTAGTTTTTGTTATTATGCTCTGTTGATATTGACCACATTATGTAATTGTTTTCGTTTGTCCTGAAGAAGACGACCCGTCCCGAAAATTTGACAATCTCGTTGTTCGTGTCGTTGGTCATTTTAGTGCTTTGTATATATATATATATATATATATATATATATATATATATATATATATATATATATATATATATTTTAAATATTGATATACACTGTATGTCAAAAGATGTCCCTGCAGAAGGAAATTATTGAAGATCTTCATATTATTTTTATAAACTAGTTAACTTATTAATTAATTAACCAATCAATCCAGAGCGGGTCTTAACAGTACTTGGCTCTATCAACTGTAAATTAAATTGAGATCGGGTTCCTGATAAAAAGCATCGGGTGTACACTCAGACTTCCCGCGCATAGTCAGCATGCAGACGCCATGTTTATGATGTTGTAACCTAGCGTAAACATTATGAACAGACAAAGAATAGCCTTCAACAGGGACTCGAGGGAGTTCGTGGTGTTATCCTGAAGAGACTACCATTAAGTAAGTGATTTACACACTAGTGTATCTTGTAGATTCTTTGATTTCATGCCAGTCATGATCACTGATAATCCGAAATTCCCCCGATTCTTATCCCTTTCACATTTGTGTCTGATGATCTTCACTGCACATGACATATAAGGAAAGCAAGGATAACGTGTCCTTTGTAAAGTAGGACAATGAAATTCGCTAGTCTAAATACGTCTATTGTCGGACACTGAGACGATTTTATTTTCTACCTGGCACTTGTCATAACCCGCGATTTGCATCAACTAAATATCTACTCGCCAGACACAGTGTAACGTATTTACATTAAATTCTGGGATCGTACCTGGTCAATTCCAGGGTTTGGGGTATTCAACAATAACTAATTTAAACTAATTGGTATGATTTTAGTGGACTGACAAACTATACAAATATGTTCTAACCTTATCTAGGTTAATTATAATCGAACAGAGAATCACTATATCAATCAGAGGCAAGCAACGATAACTGGTAGTGCTAACTTAACAAAATGTAGAGCCCAGTCGCTCTCGGATTACCCCCCTATACTGTAGGACGCCTTATTCAGGACGGACAGTATATGTGGTAGCCCTTCAACCACTACGCTCACTGTAGGATGCCTTATTCAGGACGGACAATGAGTACAGCGGCCTGGACGACGGTCTGTTCAGCCAATGCGGACGAGACCAAAGAAAACAAACTATGGCTAGCCACTTTACTGGAGGTCAACCTCTTCGTGGCAGGCCAGATTTCTGATGGCCTTCCAAATTCACTCTCTAACTGTAAGAACAGGCGAGGAATTGTACTTTATTTAAGGAAAGTCCGTACTTTTACGTATCCGGTTTTAAATTTTAAACGCCGACTAGAAAGTTCCAGTTATAACTTCTTTGTTTGATGTTTGTAGTTTACGAGAATTGTACGAGTCAAATTTAGCATTCAAATGTGAATCTTAGATATATTTACCATGAATTATTATAGTGTGAAGTCCTCACTAGCTCCAATGGTACAAAGCAATGTAATATCTACATTGAAAGGCTCATAGGCTTAAAAGGCTCATAGTTTGCAATCTAAGCCTGAACAAGTTAAAAATCATACATAGGTGTGATCCTCACAGTGGAATTCACACTGAATTTTAGGGAGTGTGTTTGGTTCAAAGAAACCCAGAATTATAAATCCTCAGAAAATCATCAGCAAAGTTGTTGAATATTTGAACTCTTCTTCACAAGTACTTTCAAGAAACAAAATTATTTGTACATGAGCTGTAGTTGCTAGAATCTACAAATATGTTACACTATATTTATTTTTTCTATAAGTATGAGATAGCATGTATGTATTTTTATGTATTATATGATTGATAGCCAAACAAAAAAAGATTAACACACACACCAAAAAAATTGTGAGAAAAAGGAAGGGGTGGGGGTGCACCCCCCCCCCCCACCCCTTGTGTTCTAATTGTCTGGTAGGACAAAATTTTCAGTATGTTTTACATATATATACATGTATATTGTCATATTCTGTTAATCTTGATTTTAAGACTGTATTTGCTGTTACAATTTACTATTTTCAAAGTGTGCAAAGAATAATTGTAAAACTTAAATTTAAAAATGGGGGTTTACATATTCAAGATACCATTTTGCAAAATATCTCTGGTCAACTATGGTAAAATATGTTTTTTTGTTAACCTTAGATATAATTTTAAATATTTTTAAAGAAAAACTGGCAATGTAAACAATTTAGATTTTGAGAATTTTTCAAAATTGCGATATTCTGTGATTTTTTTCTGAAGGATGTGAGCAGATTAAACAGCAATTGTGTATGTTTTGAATTGAATATCTTTAAAAATTCTCTCAGTAAATGAATAGCTATTGGATTTTATATATTATAGCTTAATATGATGTGCTTTGGTGCATATTTTTAATAAAACATGAGATGATGCATTCTTGTGTTAGAATTTGGCTTTTCCATTTGGGGGTATATGTGCTCTGTAGCACATAGTATAAAAATAAACCTGCAAAGGTATGTCTTATATGGGCTTTTTAGTTAGTTTATGAGTTGTTAAAGTTATTTAAATAAAAAAAAAACAACTTTGATTGACAGAAATTTCTAATAGTATTTACCTACCTTAATTTACAAACTTACACTGTTTTCTTCTTCCTTCCTCTGCTGAACGCTAGCAACAAAATGACACAGACGACTGCGGAGTCTCAGTATTTATACACAAATGAGATCCGTAATGTAAAGTGACAAATTGAGAACTCCGCATGGTCGTACCTCAAATATCCGGAATCATTACACTACCCATGCCTCCGATGACGTGCATGTACAACTTGGAAACTAAACAATCCTTCTATTTTAGACAAAGGTTTGGGAAAGAAAAATGTACCCAAAAAAGTACCCGCCTGGAGGTAAAAAAACAAGAGGCCAACAAGCCTTATCGGTCACCTGAGCACTAGTGAAAAAGTATCACTACTCCCAAGGGCTGTGAAATCTAGAGAGAAAAAAATCCTGTTCTGAATATCTAAGCTAAATTCTAAAGTTCAGCAACAGTATAAAACAAGATGTGCAAAATTACCAATTTTTTGTACATCCTTTTCTGCTATTCCTAAGTATGCATTTAAATTTTATACAGTATCAGCAAACTTACAGATAGGTAGTGTATACTAAGTTTGGTCCCAACCTGGGGTCAGAACCCCTACCCCGGGGATCATCAAATTTAAAATTTTGGTAAAGGACTACCTGCTCTTTCTAAATATCCATTTAGTTTCAATTTAGTATCAATAACGCTAAAGAAAATATTATTTAAGTGTTATACACATAAACACTATATATACAAAGTTTTGCCCCACCCTGGGGTCAGAACTCCTACCCCGGGAATCATGAAATTTACAATTTTCGTAAAGGACTACCTGCTCTTTCTAAATATCCATTTAGTTTCAATTTAGTATCAAAAGCACTAAAGAAAATGTTATTTAAGTGTTTTACACATCAACACTATATAACAAGTTTGGCCCCGCCCTGGTGTCAGAATCCCTACTCCGGGGATCATCAAATTTATAATTTTGGTAGAGGCCTTCCTGCTCTACATCACTATGCATTTAGTTTTTCTTACATATGTTTGGTTCTTGAGAAGATTTTTGAAAATTGGTCATTTTTGGGCAGTTTTTGCCCCGCCCCTAAGGCCCCAGGGGTGCAGAAATCCTGAAATTTACAATTTATGTTCCCTTTGTTCCAAATATGTTTCATACCAAATTTGAAAAGAATTGGAATGATAGTTATCAAGAAGATAAAAATGCCTATTGTTCACACATTTAATAACTGACCATTTTGGCCCCACCCTGATACCAAAACCCCTACTCCTGGAATCATCAAATTTAAGTTAAAAATGTTCAATTGTTAATGCACGACGGACAAAAACCACTTGCAATAGGTCACCTGAGTAAACTCAGTCAAAATGAAAGTGTGGTTCCAAATAGGGTATTGTTTTGGGTACCTTTTGGATACATTCCAGGTACCTTTTGGGTACATTCCGGGTACTTTTTACGGTACCCAATGTTTACCCCCAAAGTACCCAAAGTGTACTCCAAACATTAAAAACTTAAAAAGTTGTATGGGAAAGAATAATGTACCCGAAAAAGTACCTGAATACGAGTGAAAAAGTATCACTACTTCCATGGGCTATGAAATCTAGAAAAAAATTCCTGTTCTGACTATCTAAGCTAATAATGTTCACAAACAGTATAAAACAAGATGTGTTCTTAAAACTTCACTGCCCTCAAAAGTGCATACACTGATGAAAGGCTTTTTTAAAAATAATAGATTAACATTAAAACATCAACATATATGACTAATTTGGACTCATCCTAAAGTCATAACCCTGGGTTGTGAAATTCACCATTTTTTGTGCATCCTTTTCTGCTATTTCTAAGTATGCATTTAGATTTTATACAGTATCAGCAAACTTACAAATAAATACTATAGATACAAAGTTTGACCCCACCCTGGGGTCAAAACCCTTAGTCTGTGGAAAATCAAATTTACAATTTTGGTAAGACTACCTGCTCTATCCATTTAGTTTCAGTTTAGTATCAAAAGCACTAAAGAAAATGTTATTTAAGTGTTTTACACATCAACACTATATAACAAGTTTGGCCCTGCCCTGGGGTCATAACCCCTACCCCCAGGATCATGAACTTAACAACTGTGGTAGAGGCCTTCCTGCTCTACATCACTATGCATTTAGTTTTTCATACATGTGTTGTTCTTGATAAGATTTTTGAAAATTGGTAATTTTTGCCCTGCCCCTAAGGCCCCAGGGGTGCAGGAATCCTGAAATTTACAATTTATGTTCCCTTTGTTCCAAATATGTTTCATACCAAATTTGAAAAGAATTGGAATGATAGTCATCAAGAACAAGAGGCCCATGGGCCACATCGCTCACCTGAGTCACCTTGGTCCATATCAGAAGATTTTCCATATCTATTTGCATGTAAAACCGTAGTCCCTATTATGGCCCCAAACCTACCCCTGGAGGCCATGGTTTTTGCAAACTTGAATCTACACTATGTCAGAAAGCTTTCATGTAAATGTGAACTTCTTTGGTCCAATGGTTTTTGAGAAGATTTTTAAAGATTTTTCCTATATATTTGTATGTAAAACTTTGATCCCCTATTGTGGCCCCATCCTACCCCAGGGGGCCATGATTTTAACAAACCTGAATCTGTACTATATCAGAAAGCTTTCATATAAATCTCAGGTTTTCTGGCTTAGTGGTTCTGGGAAGAAGATTTTTAAAGATTTTTCCTATATATTTGTATGTAAAACTTTGATTCCCTATTGTGGCCCCATCCGACCCCCGGGGGCCATGATCTTAACAATTTATAATCTGCACTATATCAGGAAGCTTTCATATAAATCTCAGCTTTTCTGGCTCAGTGGTTCTTGAGAAGAAGAGTTTAAAAGATTTTTCCTATGAATTTGTATGTAAAACTTTGATGCCCCCCCCTTTGAGGCCCCATCCAATCCCCGGGGTCCATGATTTTAACAAACTTGAATCTGTACTATATCAAGAAAACAAAAAAAAAAAAACGAAAAAAAAAAAACAAAACAAAAAAAAACCCAAAAAAACTTTGACCCCCTATTGTGGCCCCATCCGATCCCCGGGGGCCATGATTTTAACAATTTAGAATCTGTGCTATATCAGGAAGCTTTCATATAAATCTCAGCTTTTCTGGCTCAGTGGTTCTTGGGAAGAAGATTTTTAAAGATTTTTCCTATATATTTGTATGTAAAATTTTGAACCCCTATTGTGGCCCCATCCGACCCCCAGGGGCCATGATTTTAACAATTTAGAATCTGTACTATATCAGAAAGCTTTCATATAAATCTCAGCTTTTCTGGCTCAGTGGTTCTTGGGAAGAAGATTTTTCCTATATATTTGTATGTAAAACTTTGACCCCTTATTGTGGCCCCATCCGACCCCCCGGGGGCCATAATTTTAACAATTTAGAATCTGCACTATATCAGGAAGCTTTCATATAAATCTCAGCTTTTCTGGCTCAGTGGTTCTTGAGAAGAAGATTTTTAAAGATTTTCCCTATATATTTGTATGTAAAACTTTGATCCCCTATTGTGGCCCCATCCGATCCCCGGGGACCATAACTTTAACAATTTAGAATCTGCATTATATAACGAAGCTTTCATATAAATCTCAGCTTTTCTGGCTCAGTGGTTCTTGAGAAGAAATTTTTTAAAGATTGTCCCCATATATTTGTATGTAAAACTTTGATCCCCTATTGTGGCCCCATCCGATCCCCGGGGGCCATGATTTCAACAATTTAGAATCTGCATTATATAAGGAAGCTTTCATATAAATCTCAGCTTTTCTGACTCAGTGGTTCTTGAGAAGAAGATTTTTAAAGATTTTTCCTATATATTTGTATGTAAAACTTTGATCCCCTATTGTGGCCCCATCCAACTCCCGGGGGCAATGATTTGAACAAACTTGAATCTGCATTATGTCAGGAAGCTTTCATGTAAATCTCAGCTTTTCTGGCTTAGTGGTTCTTGAGAAGAATATTTTTAAAGTTTTTCCCTATATATTTGTGTGCAAAACTTTGATCCCCCCTTGTGGCCCCATCCTATCCCCGGGGGCCATGATTTGAACAAACTTGAATCTGCACTATGTCAGAAAGTTTTCATGTAAAAATCAGCTTTTCTGACTCAGTGGTTCTTGAGAAGAAGATTTTTAAAGATTTTTCCTATATATTTGTATGTAAAACTTTGATCCCCTATTGTGGCCCCATCCAACCCCCGGGGCCCATGATTTGAATAAACTTGAATCTGCATTATGTCAGGAAGCTTTCATGTAAATATCAGCTTTTCTGGCTTAGTGGTTCTTGAGAAGAAGATTTTTAAAGTTTTTCCCTATATATTTGTGTGTAACACTTTGATACACCCCTTGGGGCCCCATCTTATCCCCGGGGGCCATGATTTGAACAAACTTGAATCTGCACTATGTCAGAAAGTTTTCATGTAAAAATCAGCTTTTCTGGCGTAGTGGTTCTTGAGAAGAAGATTTTAAAAGATTTTTCCTATATATTTGTATGTAAGACTTTGATCCCCTATTGTGGCCCCATCCAACCCCAGGGGCCCATGATTTGAACAAACTTGAATCTGCATTATGTCAGGAAGCTTTCATGTAAATCTCAGCTTTTGTGGCTTAGTGGTTCTTGAGAAGAAGATTTTTAAAGTTTTTCCCGATATATTTGTATGTAAAACTTTGATCCCCCCTTGTGGCCCCATCCTACCACCGGGGGCCATGATTTGAACAAACTTGAATCTGCAATATGTCAGGAAGCTTTCAGGTAAATTTCAGCTCTTCTGGCCCAGTGGTTCTTGAGAAGAAGATTTTTAAATAACCCCACCCTATTTTTGCATTTTTGTGATTATCTCCCCTTTGAAAGGGACATGGCCCTTCATTTGAACAAACTTGAAAGCCCTTCACCCAAGGATGCTTTTGGCCAAGTTAGGTTGAAATTGGCCCAGTGGTTCTGGAGAAGAAGTCGAAAATGTGAAAAGTTTACGGACAGACGGACATACGGACAGACAGACAGACGGATGCCGGACAAAATGTGATCAGAATAGCTCACTTGAACCTTCGGTTCAGGTGAGCTAAAAAGTTAACAAGAGGCCCACAGGCCTTATCGGTCACCTGAATACTAGTGAAAAAGTATCACTACTTCCATGGGCTATGAAATCTAGAAAAAAATTTCTGTTCTGAATATCTAAGCTAAATTCTAATGTTCAGCAACAGTATAAAACAAAAATTTGTTCTTAAAACTTCACTGCCCTCAAAAATGCATACACTGATGAAAGACTTTAAATAATGTGTATTAACATCAAAATATATAGCTAATTTGGACTCATCCTAAAGTGATAACAATGGGTTGTGGAATTCACCATTTTTTGTACATCCTTTTCTGCTATTCTTAAGTATGCATTTATATTTTATACAGTATCAGCAAACTTACACATAAATACTATATACTAAGTTTGGCCCTACCCTGGGGTCAAAACCCTTACTCTAGGGAAAATCAAATTTACAATTTTGGTAAAAGACTACCTGCTATATCCATTTAGTTTCAATTTAGTATCAAAAGCACTAAAGAAAATGTTATTTAAGTGTTTTACACATAAACACTATATAACAAGTTTGACCCCGCCCTGGGGTCAGAACCCCTCTCCCGGGGATCATGAAATTTACAATTTTGGTAGAGGCTTTCCTCCTCTACAATACTATGCATTTTAGTTTTTCTTACATTTGTGTGGTTCTTGAGAAGAAGATTTATGAAAATTGGTCAATTTTGGGCAGTTTTTGCCCCACCCCTAGGGCCACAGTGGTGGTGGAGTCCTGAAATTTACAATGTATGTCCCCCTTGTCCCAATAATGCTTCATACCAAATTTGAAAAGAGTTGGACTGGTAGTTATTAAGAAGAAGTTAAAAATGTTTAATTGTTAACGCACGACGACGGACGAAAACCAATCGCAATAGGTCACCTGAGCTTCCTCAGGTGATCTAAAAATTTAAAGTCCGGTTCCAAATAGGCTAGTGTTTTGGGTACCTTTTGGGTACATTCCGGGTACTTTTTATGGTACCCAATGTGTACCCCACAGTGTACTCGAATAAGGTACCTGAAATGTACCTATTTTCTGTAAGGATTCACTGATTGACAGACAGAGAGAGAGAGATAGCTAATTAAAATTACTGGTTGCTAGGCGGATTAGAGTTTTAAAAAATTCGGACAACCAAGTTTTTCATTCGGACAAGTGAAAGTTTGAGTTTATTTGCCCATGCAAAGGGCGAGTGAGATAAAAAAGTTAAAGTCTATCCCTGGTAAAGATAAATCATGACACAATAACTTTTTAAAATAGCTGGTACATGTATGTCTTGATTTTTCTACCACATTTTTATTGATTTCCAACAATTCAATCATTTTTCTTTACCGATCAAGAGCTTGAGATAAACATTTTTGTATGTATAATAGAGTACACCATCATTTTTTTTTTTTAGAAAGGATTTCGAAATTCATACCAGTCACAAGCTTACATAGCCTTTGTTAGGTTACCTTTACAGGAAAAGGAACAAGAAGAAACACTCATATATAACAAAAATATCTTCAATTCAATGCTTGCATTGAATCAATGTCCATCTTAATAGGCCATACAGTTGTGTATTTATAAATTACATCACATACGTAAAGCAGCATTTATGATTACTTTAACGACGATAAACCGGAAATTACTATATATGCCTAAAAAATATGACGTAATAGTGACTAAATGCAGAATATAAACATGGACATGGAAGAACTTGAAAATTCCCTATTGAATATGTTCCAATATTACTCTATGGGACATTCAAAATTTAAAAAAATGAAAATGAAAATATTTTGTGCATTATTAATTCTCAAAATACCATTAGACTCTATAATTATGACAAATCATACAGTGTATATGCCTTTCCCTATGTAAATGAATGAACTTTAGCTAGGCAACATGACATCACAACAAAAAACAAAAGTCAAAATTACAAAGCCTACCCCCAGTTGATAGTTTAGAGCGAAAATTGCTGATATCTGAATGGGGGCATAAAATGGCCCACACTGCACTTGGTACTTTGAAAAGAATTGAAATGGTAGTTATAAAGAAGTTAAAAATGTTCAATAGTTAACTTACAACGACGGACGCAGATCAATTGCAATAGGTCACCTATGTTTACTCAGGTGATCTAAAAAAAAGTCAGCTAATAAAGGATGTAAACCAAAGTGTTTTAAATGATAAACTTTAAAATGATAGTACTTAATCCATAAGAAAATAAAGAAAAAACTAACCATAATGTGGAGGTTTGCTTTTCCTTTCTCCACCAAGAAAACCCCACCTAATGCCACAGGATTCTCTCCATAGTGTGCTTTTAATGTCTTTCTTAAAGAGGACATAAAATTCTCCTCGCCAACTCTCTTCTTGGCTTTTACTTCTAAAACCTAAAAGACAAGATATCCATAATAAGGCTTTCAATCTTATTTCAAATAATATTTTAATACTCTATAACTGAAAATTTTATCCGTCATCTATTTTAGAATCATTAGCAATGAAATCACTAATAAAAAATCATGTTAATAAATCAATCATGGTCACCAACAAGAGGCCCACAAGCCTTATCAGTCACCTGAGTATTAGTTAAAAGTATCACTAATCCCAAGGGCTATATGTAATCTAGAAAAAAAATTCCTGTGCTGAAAATCTATAAACGCTAAATTCTAATATTCAGCAACAGTATAAAACAAGATGCGTTCTTAAAACTTCAATGCCCTTAAAAGTGCATACACTGATGAAAGCTAGTTTTACAAATTAACATAATATATGTATTTACAGTACATAGCGCAAGTTTTATACAACCCACCATGGAAAGACCAAGGTGGAAAATTCACGGAGATCCACCGTGTGTGTTATCTTTGCCAATTAATACACACAGCTATGCTGTGGCCATGGGCGCCTTGCAGAAGGGGTGAAAATGTGCTATGCCAAATAATCATGATCAAGGTCGAATTTTAAAAAAAGAAAAACAATCTCAATACCATACCCCCCCCCCCCCCCGATATATACATGTATGTTGTTTTTCAGCATTGAGATACCAAACACTAAATATTATGTTCGTGAGAAAACCTGGTTTTGAAAAATTTCCTTTTATCTTCTAATCCCTTCTTCTTTAAAATATTTTAAAATTCACTGTTTAAATGCGTACTCCCGGCAATTCCTGTTTTGAATGTGAACTAGAAAACTGACACGGTCAGCAAGGGCCCAACTGAGGGTTATTAGAGGAAAGTGACATCTATATTTGATATAGAAATGTTTGGGGCTGGTGAAAATTTGTGGGAAAGGGATCACAAAGCATATTTAATTCATTAGAGACTGATGCAAATGTAAATTACTTCTCTTTGGCACACACTCATCCACTCAAACACAACATAGTGCAACTAAATTCCATTGTAAAGGGATTCAAAATGGACAACTGGTACAAAATGTGGTACATACTATTCGAAAAGGATTATGAATTTGAAATACTGACGTCTAAAAAAAAAAGGAAATTCTGAAATCAGGGGTCCAAGCGTTTTCAAACACATTTGATAGAAGTGTTCTACATTTTTAACAAAATGCGCACAGGCCTTATCGGTCACCTGAATACTAGTGAAAAAGTATCACTACTTCCATGGGCTATGTAATCTAGAAAAAAATTCCTGTTCTGAATGTCTAAGGTAAATTCTAATGTTCAGCAACAGTATAAAACAAGATGTGTTCATAAAACTTCACTGCCCTCAAAAGTGGATACACTGATGAAAGGCTTTAAATAATAGGTGTATTAACATTAAAACATCAAAATATATGACTAATTTGGACTCATCCTAAAGTCATAACCCTTGATTGTGAAATTCACCATTTTTTGTACACCCTTTTCTGCTATTTCTAAGTATGCATTTAGATTTTATACAGTATCAGCAAACTTACACATAAATACTATATATACTAAGTTTGATCCCACCCTGGGGTCAAAACCCTTACTCTGGGGAAAATCAAATTTACAATTTTGGTAAAAGACTACCTGCTCCATCCATTTAGTATCAAAAGTACTAAAGAAAATGTTATTTAAATGTTTTACATCTAAAAACACTAAATAACAAGTTTGACCCCGCCTTGGTGTCAGAACCCCTACCCCGGGGATCATGAAATTTACAATTTTGGTAGAGGCCTTCCTGCTTTACATCACTGCATTTAGTTTTTCATACATGTGTGTGGTCATTGAAAAGAAGAGTTTTGAACATTTGTCATTTTGGGGCAGTTTTTGCCCCCCCCCCCCAAGACTGCAGGGGTGCAGGAATCCTAAAATATACGAGTTATGTTCCATTTCTTCCAAATATGTTTCATACCAAATTTGAAAAGAATTGGAATGATAGTTATCAAGAAGTTAAAAATGTTCATTGTTTACACATTTAATAACTGACCATTTTGGCCCCACCCTGATACCAAACCCCTACCCCTGGGATCATCAAATTTACAATTTTGGTAAAGGACTACCTGTTCTTTCTAAATATCTATTTACTTTCAATTTTAATAACTATCAATAGCACTTAAAAGAAGATGTTATTTAAGTGTTTTCCACATAAACATAATATAACAAGTTTGACCCCGCCTTGGGGTTAGAACCCCTACCCCGGGGATCATGAAATTTACAATTTTGGTAGAGGCCTTCCTGCTCTACATTACTTTGCATTTAGTTTTTCTTATATGTGTGTAGTTCTTGAGAAGAGTTTTGAAAATTGGTCATTTTGGGACAGTTTTTGCCCTGTCCCTAAGGCCCCAGGGGTGCCGGAATCTAATTTATGTTCCCCTTGTTCTAAATATGTTTCATACCAAATTTGAAAAGAATTGGAATGATAGTTATCAAGAAGAAGTTAAAAATGTCTTTTGTTTACACATTTAATAACTGACCATTTTGGCCCCACCCTGATACCAAAACTCCTACCCCTGGGATCATCAAATTTACAATTTTGGTAAAGGACTACCTGTTCTTCCTAAATATCTATTTACTTTCAATTTAGTATCAATAGCATTAAAGAAGATGTAATTTAAGTGTTTTCCACATAAACACTATATAACTAGTTTGACCCCGCCCTGGGGTCAGAACCCCTACCCCGGGGATCATCAAATATACAATTTTGGTAGAGGCCTTCCTGCTCTACATCACTATGCATGCAGGGGTGCTGGGGTCCTGAAATTTACAATTTATGTCCCCCTTGTACCAATGATGTTTCATACCAAATTTGAAAAGAATTGGACTGGTAGTTATTAAGAAGAAGTTCAAAATGTTCTATTGTTAACGCACGACGGACGACTGACGAAAACCAATTGCAATAAGTCACCTGAGTTTACTCAGGTGACCTAAAAATAGAAATATATAGAATATATCTTTATATACATATGTGAGGCAGTTTCCCTTATTCCTAGCAGAGACATACCAATTTGTATGCGCTAAAAACATTCATAAGCAAATATCAAAATACTGAAGTAGAAAATGTGGACCTTACCGTCAACAACCAGTGAAACACGCCATTTCTAGATTGTCACCGACAAAAGTTCGGTAACGGTAATGAATAAGGTACACTCATTTTGTATCTATTTTGTGACTTAATTTCTTTATTAAAAGGAACAATTCTCTAAGGTGTAACATGCAATTAGTAGATAATTCAATGAAGCAGTTCCACTTTTCAACCAGATATTAGAAATTTAATTTTGTATATACCGATCTCGATCGAGAGTTGTTGACTGGAAATGATGTACATTTAATTTAATATACACGTAACATTAAGCATTTTTTTTTTTTTAAAATAATTATTATATTAAAGAAAAAAATATATACACATACACAATGTTATAGAGTTATTATTTGTAACTTTTCTTTTTCAATACATCATAATTCAAATTGAATTATCTCCCTTAGAGAGTGGTAAATAGATACAGGACTCAAAATAAGAAAGATAATGACATACATACCGACAGACAAAGTGAAATGACCCCAAAATTTATAAGTGCTTTCCTCTTATTGTAAATTATTTCAGTACAAAATTTTAAAACTGTACAATGAAAACTGTTTAAGTTATCGTGTCATAAAGTGTTCATAATAACAAAGATCGGCTGACATACAGACAGACAGACAAGTGACATGACCACAAAATCTATAGTTGTCTTCCTCTTATTGTAAATTATTTTTGTAAAAAAAATTGAAAACTGTACAATGGAAACTGTTTGAGTTATCGTATCACAAAGAAAGTGTTGACGAACAGACGGACGGGCGGGTAGACGACGGACAACAGATGATCAGAAAAGCTCACTTGAGCTTTCAGCTCAGATGAGCTAAACATAGGAACTGACATGAAAAATCAGAGCTTTTTTTTTTACGATATCCCCCTTGAATTCAACATTCTTTAAGGACTTTTTAGGTAAAGGATATAAGCCTCAAACTGTCCATTCTGTGAGAGAAAGAACTGATCGGTTCTTTCTCTCACAGAATGGACAGTTTGAGGCTTGTATCCTACTTAAAACATTACATCTTTTGTTCTACGAATGGACAGACTCAGGTAAACCCATTGACAATGATAATTATGAATAAAGATATTTTTGAATATTCTGACAATATAAACAGTCTTGCGTAGAAGTCTGTTTCTTTTGTTCACTTATTGGACAGTTTCAGGTAAGTAGTCTTCTACTGCAGGTTTTATATTCACTATTTCTATAGTACTGAGCCATATCAACTCGTCTTCCTCTGATGGGGAGAACATTTTCATTGCACAATCAAAAAGGATTTTAGTGAAAGTACTGTAAATATTATCTTAATGAGTGTTATATTCTGGATATGGAGGGTGAGAAAGTTATGGAGCCAAATTTTGATCTGAAAAGCATTGTGTTTTCGAATATTTGGATGAGGAAATAATTAACGTCAGCCAAAAGAACCCAATACGCCTATCCCGTGAAATGAAATTATTCATGAAAGCGAAAATAATAATTCAGAATTAAGATATGCTAATAAAGAAAACATAAAAAAGCATTGTGAATAAGTTTTTGAATGTGCCTCTGAATCCAGCGAAATTCAAATACAGTATGGAAATATGTCTTTCAAATTTAAGTTTTGATGCGATATAGTAATGGCCAATGGAATTAAAAATTGTGAATCTTACGAGATGAAGCAGAGAATTCTACTAAAGGGAAATATCGTTTTTAAATGTTTCAGTGATTTTTCCGATATCTGTGTTGTTCTTACTTGTAGGGAATTTAAAATTAAATTTGTATCTCTTTGACAAATGTATTGTCTTTCTCTTATTTACAGACTACCTGTACACGTCTAATAAGTTATTGGGTTTACCTGGCACTGTCCAATAAGTTCACAATTACTGTCCATTATTTTTAAGAACGGACAGTATCTGTCCATTCTTAAAAATAATGGACACTAATTGTCAACTTATTGGACACCTACAGGTAACCTTTTCACTACAAGTGGACTTTCTTCTATATGCAAGGTGAAGATAACGAACAGTGATCAATCTCATAATTCCTACAAGCAATACAAAATAGATAGTTGGGCAAACACGGACCCCTGGACACACCAGAGGTGGGATCAGGTGCCTAGAAGGAGTAAGCATCCCCTGTTGACCGGTCACACCCGCCGTGAGCCCTATATCCTGATCAGGTAAACGGAGTTATCCGCAGTCAAAATCAGTGTGCCAAGAACGGCTTAACAATCGGTATGAAACACGTCAGACAGCATTTGACCCAATGCGAGGTTGTATTGACGAACTAGATCGTTATAACGACCATAGAATTTGCGAAATGCTGACTTCAATCGAGATTGTTGAAATCCCTGTACCATCAACTTGTTTGTCAGTAGCTTACCTCGATTTAAAAACTGACTATACCGAGAACAAGCTCTTGCATATCGAATCAGTTGAGATATATAAACACCATATGGAGGTGATAATGGAATATTGCTACATAAATGTGGGAAGTTGACGATGGAGAAGCTGAAATCATCCCGTTTGTCATACAGTTGAGTTGTTAGTTTGCCGTTAATGTCTACTTTCAATAAAATATCTAAATATGAAGCAGAAGTGGACGACTCTGTGGTGTCCTTTATTTCGAGCTCACAGGGATATATCAAATCGACATATGAATGAAAGCTACCATTGTTAATAGACAAAACGTCATCGATATATCTAAAAGTCGAATTGAAGGTCACAGTGAGAGATTTTTTCTTCTCACGTAGAAGTTTTTGAATAAATTCTGCTTCATATGAATATAAAAACAGGTCAGCTAACAAAGGAGCACAATTCGTGCCCATGGGAATTCCAACAGACTGTTGGAAGACCTGATCACCAAAGACCACGAAGATATTGTCAATGAGGAACTCTAGCATATTTTTTATTTCAACTTCAGAGTACTTGTGCGTGGAATCAGAGTGGTGTTTAACAAAGTAAGTTTTTGAATGACTGATCACTAGATATGAATATTTCCGTTTTCCGTTTTTGTTGAAGAAGCAACTGTCTATGATGTCAAAAAGTCTAGTCTTTAATTTATCGTGAGGAATGGTCGTGTATAGTGTTGAAAAGTCATAGGTTTTAATGCTATTGATTTGGGAAAAATTCTGTGATTTCAAGTTTACTAAAAGTTCTTTAAAATTTTTTAGAATCCACATTTGATTAACACCACTTCTGGCATATGTAGTCGCACAGTAAGTTTGAAGTTTCTCCTTCACAGCTGTTAACATTTTCGTGAGGAGCAAAGATAGGGGCTTGGTAGAGCACTTGCTGGATCCAGCAATGTATCTTTGTTTGTAAGGGATTTTATGTAGTTTAGGAATCCAGTATAGGTACGGTAACTCATATTCATTCCACCCATTGACTGGAATATTAAATGTGTCTAAAACTGAAGCATGGTTTTGAAGAATTTCGTCTTTTAAAAGGGCAGTTGGAGTATAAGTATGATTACCAAACGTGGAATTAATGCCAAGTTCGTTTAAAATACAGTTGTAATAATGAGCCTTACAAACAAAGACAATGTTGTTACTAGCTTTGTCAGCTGGAACCAAAACATATTCCTCATGTAACCTATCTAATTCTTTTATCACTTCTGGTTTACTAAACACAGAGGGATAGCTGGTACGTACTTTTGTTTTCATGTGTCTAATGCGGGATTTTAATATCCCTCTTATGCTTTTAACCCATTCTGACAATGTATCAAGTTCTTCTTTTTCATATTTATCCCATCGTCTGGCATAATCTTCGACAGAACTCATAATAGAGATGAAGTTCTGTCGCCAATTAAAAGACCGAGGTTCTCTGTATTTAGGACCTTTAAGAATAAGTGATTTGAGGTCCTCATTTTCAACTATATCAACATCACCAGTAATGACATGTCCAGCTGGACTGTAGTTGAAAGAAGATGAAGAACAAGAACATGTTGGTATATAAAATCCTAAAAAGACAAAGGATTGCGTAACAAAAATGTTTTAAAGAATATTAGGGCCGCTGGGCATGCAGTCTCTTCAATCAATAAGTTGAAGAAACACCTGTAAAACGAAGAAAAATTGTCCAATCATGATGAAAATATAAGATGCACATCTTTATATTTACATTTCCAATGTGTTTGCATTTGATATCTTTACAATATGGAGTGATAGCCATTTCCTCATGTATATATACAGTTGGGAACAATTCACGTATGAATTTTGATAAAGTTATTATGTCCATTTTAATGACTGGAAATTCCAACAAGAGACCCACAGGCCTCTTCGGTCACCTGAGTACTAATGAAAAAGTTCACTCCTCCCAAAGGCTATGAAATCTAGAAAAAAATTTCCTCCTCTGAATATCTAAGCTAAATTCTAATGTTCAGCAACAGTATAAAACAAGATGTGTTCCTAAAAGTTCACTGCCCTCAAAAGTGCATACACTGATGAAAGGCTTTACATATTAGGTGTATCAACATTAAAAGATATGACTAATTTGGACCCATTCTAGAGTCAAAACCCTGGGTTGTGAAATTCATAATGTTTTGTACATCCTAATATGCATTTAGATTTTATACAGTATCAGCAAACTTACACATAAATACTATGTACTAAGTTTGGCCCCACCATAATACAAAAACTCCTACCCCTGGGATCATCAAATTTAAAGTTTTGGTAGAGGCCTTCCTGCTCTACATCACTATGCATGCTCTACATCACTATGCATTTAGTTTTTCTTACACATGTGCGGTTCTAAAGAAGATTTTTGAAAATTGGTCAGTTTTTTCCCTGCCCCTAAGGTCCCAGGACTGCAGGAATCCTGAAATTTACAATTTATGCCCCCCTTGTCCCAAAGATGCTTCATACCAAATTTGAAAAGAATTGGAATAATAGTTATCAAGAAGTTAACAAGCATTCTGAGAGTATTGCATGGCAATTAGTACACAGTCCCCTACCGGTTGCAAAAATTACTGTATCACAACATTATTCAAAGTTCATTATGTAGCTTATGGTAAAAGGGAAAATTGGGGAACCAGGATAAGAAATCAACTACTATTCGAGTAGAGACTACACAAGGAACAAAAAGAGAAATTTAAAAAAAAAGGGGGGGGGGGTTAATTAGGTCTTTAACCAAGTCAATAAACTGTGACATGTAGGTGATCATGAATAATTTAGCTATATTGTTGTATTATTATGCTAGAAGTTTTAATGAGTGTAGTACTATTATCTACAGAGATAATTAACTTGGATGTAAACCAGCAATTCATGCTATTTTTCTAAGTCCAAGGGCCATTACTTAATGAAAAATAAACGAACCGAGATCAAATTCGAAATTGATCGGTAACTTGTTATGGCAAAGCAATGTACCAAATATCAAATGAATATCTGCAAGCACAACTTCATTTGAAGTCTGGAAAACTGATAATTCACACTATTTTTCTAAGTCCAAGGGCCAATATAAGTAAAAAATCAACGAACCAGGACCAAATTCAAAAAGTCTGGAAAACTGATAATTCACACTATTTTTCCAAGTCCAAGGGCCATAACTAACTAAAAAAATCAACGGACCGTGACCAAATTCGAACTTGATCAGTAACTTGTTATGGCAAAGCATTGTACCAAATATAAAATAAATATCTGCAAGAACAGAGAAAAAAGTGCGGAAAACTGGACTGATGGAGCACAAACCTAAAAATGTTCAATTGTTAACGCACGACGCATGTCACACGATGACAACCAATTGCAATAACAAAGATGAAAGTATAATGTCAATATAAAAACAGAATTCAATTTTAAAAATCATGACGGTATGAACAGCAACACTTCACGCCAACATACTTTTCATTTTCATGAAGTATGCGGCCGGTGTGAATTAAGGGTTGCATTTCACACCCTCATGAATTTTCGAAAATGATATTTGTTTCTTAAATATGATGAATAAGGAAAGTACAAATTTTAAGAAAAATCTATGTGTTAGTCTCTCAGAAAACATCCTGACTAAATCACTTCACAGACAGTTGGCAAACCTCTACTTAATTTATGCAGTAATCTCTGCGAGAGACTATGTCATTAAAAAAATGTAAACTAAATGACTGAGTCCATAAACACAGCTACCCATGTCCTAAATCATAATGTATCGGTTATGCAAGGAAATTCGTTTGGGGTGTTTCCGGTTATGAGTTAAAAGAGAACAACACGCCACTTCGACAGGTAGGTAAACCTGAGTTTTTCTTGTTTATAATATTTTAACCATTGTCGACGAAAATCGGGGAATGTAGTCAGCTGTAGAAATGATTAAAGCACACGAAATAACCACAATTACCAATATTTAAAGCGAAAAGACGACACGGGCTGAATTTCTGAGAGCAGGAGGAGGTTGAATTTTGAATATTACTCACGAATCTCGATTGTCGGGGTCAATATCGGCTCAATCAGCTCACAAGTCGAATTAAGTTGACCACTCTAGGGATGATTTCTGCATGTTGAAATTAAAATATTCTACTTTTTTTATGTTGGTGTTTGTATTTTGTCAAAACTCCTATCCAAACGGGTCAGGTAATGCTTTAGGGGATAAGTTATGATTAAATGGATTGGTTATGATTTAGAGGAAAAGTTGTTTAATACACACCCCGCTACATCATCTGTTATTACAAAAGGGAAGCAATGTGTAGTGTGGTCAAAATATTTCTATTGGTTAGCTGATTGATCCGATATTGACCTTGACAATCGAAAGTCGTGAGAAAATTTAAAAATTCAATCTCCTCCTGCTCTCAGAAAATCAACTCCTGTTGTCTTTTCGCTTTAAATATTGGTAATTAAGGTTATTTCGTGTGCTTAAATCATTTCTACAGCTGAATACATTCCCCGATTTTCGTCAACAGTGGTTAAATCATCATAAACATGAAAAACTCAGATTTACCTACCTGTCGAAGCGGCGTGTTGTTCTCTTTTAACTCATAACCGGAAACACTCCAAACGAATTTCCTTGCATAACCGATATATTATGATTTAGGACATGGGTAGCCGTGATAAAGTTGAAAACAAAAATATCCATAACTTCCTTGAATGTTAAAAAATCTCAATCATAATAGAAGGTGCACAACTTTATCATACATTTAAGATATACACAAAGCGTTGATCAAATCTGTTCATCGGTGTTAAAGATATGCTCAAATCTGTTCATCGGTGTTAAAGATATGCTCAGGGCAATGTGTCTATAGATGGATGGACAGACAGTTAGGTGATTCCAGTATAACCCCCCCCTCCCTACCTTCGGTTGTAGGGAGTATAGTTAAAATATGTGGGTATGCTTAAATCACCCCCCCCCCCCCAAATTTAACTCCCATGAAAATTAATGATTTTTCATTATTCTTTTCAATTTCTTTTAGAATACATTGCAAGAGGGGGTAACGGCAAAGGAAACCCAGCTGGAAAGCTTCCACATTGAATTGCAAAATATGATTAACCCAGCCAAATACATTAAAAAATCATCTTAAATTCAACAAACTGGAGAAAATTCATAATTTGTTTTTCCAAATTAAAGAATGCTGATACTTTTCCTGGCTGGCCATCACAACAAAGGAAATTTCCCATCAAAGAAAACTCTGGTTTATCAATAGTTTCCAGAATACATCCTCCATCCTGTGAAAGCAGTAAGAGCATAATTATGTCAATATTTTCTTTAAAAAATACCTTAAAATTTCATAAATCTTATAAAATTTTATTCATCTCTGGCAGTCAGCATACCTGTGGGTTAACTTTTGCAATATGAGAGTTGATTTTGGCAACACCACCTTTGCCATCCATCTGAACATTGTTTATCAGCTGAAAAATAAAATTAAAGAATTACAGTGAAATTTCTTTAAACCGGCCAGCTCTCAGACCAACCCCCCCCCCCCAAAAAAAAAACCCCAAAAACCCAAACACGGCCAATTCAGAGGGATGTCTGGTGTACCAAGAACTTGCAATTTAGAGACATTTTATCTAAATTTTTATTAGATATTTCCTCAAACCACGAACCATAAAAAAATTAATGTTCAAATATCATTAATTTCACTCTTGGAAATAAAACAAAATAAATGACTAACATGGTTTTTTTCCCAACCCAAGCCTGCAATTAATACACAAAGGAGGTACTGTTCATTTTGATCAATTGATCTAGTGAATTATCAGTGGAGATCAATTTATCCGCTTGTACCAGAAATATTCTTGCTGAAATCATCTAAATTAAAATTGAAAATCTATTACAGAACACATTATTGGCATTGACCTCTTACAGTACCTATAAAAACTGTTTTTGTCCATCGCTTATGTCTTTATCAAATTTGTTTTGACGTTGGTGAAAAGTACAGTAGTGAATATAAAATTGTAATTTGAATATTTCTTAGGAATTTTAAGTCTATGGAAACCAAGAAAATTAATTTATCTTTTGATTATTATCATTAACAGTCATGGTTTTTTTTTTATTCACATCTGCTTATATCCATACGATAGTATGATGCAACAATTTGATACTGTGTTCAATATCTGTTACATTTTGTACTGAATTTGGAAGGGTCTCTTGGACTTGCCAGGTGTCCCCAACACACAACATCACAGGTAAACCATAGAAATTATAGAGGCCACTCATATTTTTCACACCTTCAGTAGATAATTTCCCACATGGTTAATTTTTCACACCTGGTCAAGCTTAATCACCCCCTTACAGAAATGAGATGTAACCGAAAGGTACCCAAAATGTACCCGGTAGGTACCCGAAGCAACTTTTTCCTTAAACAAGAGGCCCACAGGCCTTTTCGGTCACCTGAATACTAGTAAAAAAAAGTATCACTACTTCCATGGGCTATGAAATCTAGAAAAAATTTCCTGTTCTGAATATCTAAGCTAAATTTTAATGTTCAGCAAAAGTATAAAACAAGATGTGTTCTTAAAATTTCACTACCCTCAAAAGTGCATACACCGATGAAAGGCTTTAAACAATAGGTGTATCAACATTAAAACATCAAAAGATATGACTAATTTGGACTCATCCTAAAGTCATAACCCTGGGTTTTGATTGAAATTCACCGTTTTTGTACATCCTTTTCTCCTATTCCTAAGTATGCATTGAGATTTTATACAGTATCAGCAAACATACACATAAATACTATATACTAAGTTTGACCCCACAATGGGGAAAATCAAATTTACAATTTTGGTAAAAGACTACCGGTTCTATCCATTTAGTTTCAATTTAGTATCAAAAGCACTAAAGAAAATGTTATTTAAGTGTTTTACACATAAACACTATATAACAAGTTTGACCCCGTCCTGGGGGTCAGAACCCCTACCCCGGGGATCATGAAATTTATAATTTTGGTAGAGGCTTTCCTCCTCTACATTACTATGCATTTAGGTTTTCTTACATGTGTGTGGTTCTTGAAGAAGATTTTTGAAAATTGGTCATTTTGGGGCAGTTTTTGCCCCCCCCCCCCCCCTAAGCCCCCCCCCCCCGGCCAAATTTCAACATGAATTAGAATTATCCGCGGCTAGCAGGCTACAGTTATTGTCAAACCCTGAGTATGCGATCAGTATTCAGTTTCTCCTAAAGAAAACTACTATAAAAGTGACTGACTTGAACTAACTTAATTTATATGCTTACATCATAATTGATAACATCAATAATCATGGAAAACAGCACAATCCATAAAATTTTGTGAATGGGCATAAGAAAGAACAAATCACTGCCCAGCTGACATTATTCTCTATGGTTTTTGTATTTACACAAAAAATAGATAAGTGATAGCAAATATCAGTAAAATATAATTAAAGAAAGCTAACAAATAATTAAATGGGAAAATGTATATATATTATGTATTTGTGTTATAAAACTGTCTTGATCCCAGTACATTTGTTCGATCTTTGTTTATAAAATGAAGACAAACTAGTGATTTATTATAGTGAGAGTGTGCAAATATTATATTCATATTAAGCAATAAAATCATTATCATAATTGAAAACCTCACAATTATATAACTTTTTTAAATTCTACTTTTCAAAATGTATTCATTTCAATTAACAGATGTCGGACAATCATCGATGTAAGATCTTAAGTCTGTACCACCTCGGGCTCAACAAACCAAAAAAGATGGGCTCTATTCCTTGCACTGTGCAGATAACTGAATTGTCAACAACAGGTAATCACATTTTGATGGGTTACTGCTAAGCTTTACATGTAAGAAATGTCAATATATACTACTCAAAATTTGATAAGGATCACTAGGTTATATATGTGTAATTTACCACTAACATAACAAAAGACATAAATTTGACTCAGAAACGTGTTTACTCAGGTTATGAATGAAAATTCATGAACGGCATGAACTTTTATCAATACGGAATGCTTGAAATCTGATAACAACACCAAAAGGCATTTCATTACAAAAAGTTAACAGCAAACCAGAGAAAGAATTACACAGTTTTGGGGGATAGTCCATCATTACACTTAGTCGATGAAGTGTCAATACCGGGTATGGCCTCCCCTTGCATCAATGACGGCTTGACAGCGTCGAGCCATGCTGTCAATAAGCACCCGGATGTTTCCAATGGGAAGGTTGTTCCACTCTTCCACGAGGGCGTTTCCGAGCTCTGCCAAAGTCGTGGGTTGTGCTCTACGGCGTGAAAGGGCAACCTGCAGTATGTTCCATACATGCTCAATCGGGTTCAAGTCCGGCGAGCGCGCTGGCCAGTCCATACGGACAATTGTCTCCTGCTGAAGGTACTGCTCCACCACCCTGACGCGATGAGGATGGGCGTTATCATCCATCAGGATGAACTCAGGGACAACAACACCAGCGTAGGGTCTGACGTAAACAGCAAGGATCTCATCCCGGTACCGCACCCCCGTCATTGTTCCTCTCTCCAGGACATGAAGATCTGTACTTCCATCCCTGCTGATTCCACCCCAGACCATGATGGAACCACCACCATAACGGTAATGTTCACTGATGTTAGCATCATGGAAACGTTCACGTTGTCGTCGCCACACTCGGTGCCTCCTGTCTGTAAAGTCCAAACAATACCTGGACTCATCGGTGAACAGAACTTGAACCCAATCGTTCTGTGTCCAAGTGGCATGATCTTCAGCCCAGTCCAATCGCTCCCGCCGGTGTCGAACAGTCAGAGGGACACGAACACATGCCCTTCTCGAGTTGAGACCTGCATTGTGAAGCCGATTCCGTATCGTCTGAGTGGACGCATTCACCCCCGAGGCGTTCAGGAGGTCGTTACGTAGGCTGGTTGCTGTCCAGAAGGGATGGCGTCGTGCCAGAAGAGCCACAAAATGGTCTTGGCGTTGGGTTGTCGACCTCTGATGACCACCCCATGTCGGTGTGCTGCTGTACCAAAAGTTTGCTGTCGGTTCCAGGCCCTGTTTACAACGCTCTGACTGACGTTTAGTGCATTTGCAACGTCACGTGTGAATAGCCAGCGTCAAGCATTCCAATACATCTGCCCAGTTGTTCTGTCGTCAGGCGACGCCTTACACGTTGAGGGGGCATTGTGTTGATAAACGTAGTGTAAACACTCAAGTGAGTTTGAAATTTTAGAAAGAATCAGACACCGATGTCTGAGTGAAAATTGTGCAATGGTAGCAAAAGCATAAACTGTGATGAGAAACGCATTTCCCATGGCATGAAATGGACGTGCAAGTTTGTTGAAGACGTTTTTGATTTCACCTGGACACAATATTGCCAGTTATGCAGTTATTATTTTTTAAACAGAAAAATATCTATGATCCTTATCAAATTTTGAATAGTATATATCATAAGATTTGGTTTCTTATAAATAAGTGCTTCTTTTTTATGTCAGCATTTTATAAGATTATTCTGTTTCAATCTTCAACAGCAATGCACTGGAAACTGGTTCCTGACCACCTGTACCCATAAACTTGGTGTGTCTACTGTGAAGGACCTGATTTCAAGCTATGACTCTCTATCTACTTCATAACCACAAGACAGGCACTAGTTATTGATAGACTTGTAATCTCATGTCATTGCCAAGAATATATTGTACAATTTGTGTGTCATGAATGATCAAATACTACCACTCTAGAGGAAAAATCAATTAAACGTAAGCTTGACTTATGTACATAAGTATCTACATTAAATTGTATGAAAAGAAAATACATGGTGTTGAAGACTTTTATTTTATTTTTAATACTTAATCTGTATTTGTATATCAGAAGATATTAAAATCAACAAGAGCAAAGCAGCTTTCATAATCTGCCCTGGAATGGATTGCTCTGGTAATTCGTTAATCCAGTGTCACTTTTCACAATCCAATAAACCACCAAGCAGTAGACCCATTATCTTCAAATAAACTGAAATAAAAAAAAATCACTGTAAATAGCAAAGAAGTATAGTGTACAAGGAAATAATAAATGCATTGTGGAAATGAAACTGCAGAATTCAGTTAAATATATGGAAATGAAGAATTACATATCCCTTCCATTGTTAGATTCAAGCATATTTTTCTGCATCTGCACAACTGTTACAAATAAAGTTTGAGATTGATTGATGTCTGATAAAAATCTAAATTCTGATCTTGATGGGTCAAAAACATAAATCAATGCATGAAAAGGTGTGTTTTCTACATGGGATATACTTTGATAGTATCTAAATATTGATATTGAATAAAAGTTAATCACAGAGCTACATGTACATGTATTAAATGATTATATTGCTTTATAGAATTATTTGGATCAACATTCATCAAATTTAGTTTCGTAGGTAGGGATCGTAGTGAAAATACTTACATGTGAATTAATGTAGCAATTTTAGTGTTTTGTCATACATTTAAAATTTTGCCGTAATTCTTAAATGTGACATTCACAATATCCGAAACCCACATGTGACACCACTCAGTCAAAAGGTATTCTTCATAATCATAATTCTGACCTGTGTTTTAGATTCATTTAGGTCATGCTAATGATGCTTTGGATTCTGGTATGAAACAAGTTTTACACAAGATTTCAGAATTGAAAACATGCAAACGATATAAAACATAAGATTCTACCGTTACATGGAAATTTTAAGGTAAAATATTTATGAATGCATATATACATAAATTTTACAGACCACATGTATATTGTATCTCCATGGATAAACTCGATGAGAGTCTAATAGACCAGTTAATATTATTATTAAGCTTGTCATCAGTACCGTATGCTGTATTTCATAGATCCCATCTGTCTTCTCCCATATCATTGACGGATCCAGGATTTCCGAGGGGGGGGGGGGATGTAAAAGTCAAGTTTTGAAGTATTAGCCAAATTACTCACCCATTTTGGGTGCCAAATCTGGAGTTTTCAGCTATATATGCCAGTAATGCCTTTGTGGCGGAAGAAAAGGGGGAGGACTAACAATCCGCCACTATAATATGAAAGTCGAAGCTATTAAACAGCTGTTAAATGGTGAAGAGGGGGGGGGGGGTGGGGTCTTTATCCTTCACACCGTCCTTAAACAGCTATTGCTTCTGTTGTTTTCAGTCATCTCTGCAAATGTAAATGTATATTTACGAAATATTTATTCGTGAAATACAGAGAAAACGTGTAAATATGTGTTTTGACATCGATTGTTTACATTAGTACCTGCATTGTTTTCCCCGTTTTTTCGCCAACCCAGGAGTAGATAGGATCCTGGACATCTTACATGTTCGCCGTAAACCAAGTTGACAACACGCAAACACGAATAAAAAGTTATGATCGTTTCTTTTAACTTAAATAAGCCAATTCATAATCTATTGCTATGCTGATAAATGTGTGCTTGTCTCCGAAAGTTCCACCGGAAGCAAGACTGCGCGAGACTGTGTGGCCCTATTTATTATGGTCACCTGGAAGGTCACGTGCAGGTAAACATAACGTAGTATGATTTCTACATTGTTGGATCTCAGCCAATGAGAGCTAGGAATTATTCAATCATATAATAACAATAATTATTGTAGACCTAGTAGTAAGATAGTCTTTTGAACTTGATAATACTACATGTATATTAGTTAGCAGCAATTTCATAAAAAACAATTATGTGACAATCAATGAATTTAATTTTCAATTAATTCTATATATAGATCTATCTGTGTTTGGTTTGGGTTTTTGGGGGGTGGTTTTTTTTTTTTTGGTGGAGGGGGGGGGGTTGTTTTTTTCTAATATTGATATACACTGTATGTCAAAAGATGTCCCTGCAGAAGGAAATTATTGAAGAGCATCATAGTATTTTTAACCTAGTTAACTTATTAATTAATTAAATAATCAATCCAGAGCAGGTCCTCACAGTACTTGGCTCTATCAACCGTAAATTGAGATCGGGTTCCTGATCAAAAGCATCGGGTGTGCACTCAAGTTCCCGCACAAATTCAGCATGCAGACGCCATGTTTATTATGTTGTGACCTACTGTAAACATTATGAACAGACAGAGAATAGCCTTCAACAGGGACTTGAGTGAGTTCGTGGTGTAATCCTGAAGAGACTTCAAACCATTAAGTAAGTGATTTCCACACTAGAGTATCTTGTAGGTTCTTTGACTTCATACCAGTTATGATCACTAATAATCAGAAATTCCTCTGATTCTTATCCCTTTCACATATTTTGTGTCTGATGATCTTCACTGCACATAAGGAAAGCAAGGATAACACTGACTGTTATCCTTGCTTTCCTTATGTGCAGTGAAGATCATCATAAGGTCACATAAGGTATCTTGAATTATGTAACTCATGTGTTTTTTGTAAAGAAGGATGATGAAATTTGCTACTTTAAATGTGTCTATTATCGGACACTGGGACGATTTTCATTAATATCTACCAGGCACTTGATTATTAAACCCGCGATTTGCATCAACTAGATATCTACTCGCTAGACACAGTAGTGATATTTCATTTGTAACTCCTCATAGTTTAACCACTCTTAATTTATATACAAAGCAGATCAAACTGAAATAACAATGTCGGCATTATGATTAAAATCAGCTCGATCTGCTCCTTTATTTTTATGTTGTTGCTATACGAGGAGCTGATTTTAATCTGATTGGTCCGAAGGAACAGTAAGAGTTATCAATTGACAAGTAAAAATTTAAGTTGTTAGCACAAATGACGTAAGTGATTAGAAATAATTATTTATGGGATCAAAGTTTTTGCATACAACAAATATATAAGGAAGATCTTTAAAAATCTTCTTCTCAAAAACTACTGGGCCAGGAAAGTGGAAATTTACATGAAAGCTTCCTAACATAGTGCAAAGTTTGTAAAAAGTATGGCCCCCGAGTATAACAGAGACAGGTATAAAATAAAGATAATTTAGATCGTCAAGTCAACCGAATTAAAGACAAAAGAAGAGTGCAGTAAAGTACATTCGTATTGTGATTTGGTTTGATTATATTTCATTAAATGTTTTTTTTTATTACATGTATTATTTGCAGGAGAAATATGATTACAAAGAAGAGAAGCTTTGTCATAATTTTTTACACTATGAATTAAATACAATTTCTCATATATTAAGATTCTTCATTTTTTCAGAACACATATTGGTTGGTAATATTCATGAAAACTAGCAGAACTCCAGTACATTTAAAGTACGTTAGTCAAATATACTTTAGGAGGGGCAAGTAAAGTCTGGAAAATGCCCTAAATGGTACTCGAAAAGTGCCTAAAATGGTACCCAGAGTGTACCTAAAATGGTACCTATGCTGTACCTGGTAAAAACCTAAAATGTTCCCAGTGTGTACCTAAAATTGTACCCGTAAGACCAAAAAAAGAATTTCTTGGTTCTCAGGCCAGTTTTGTCAAAAATAAATGAGGGAGGGAGACCTTTTTTCTTTCCTTTTTACCTCATAAAAAACAGACGAAAGATTTTTTTTTTAAAATTATTTCAAAACTCCCATTCTTAAATTAATCCATTGCTCAATACACATAGAAAGAAATTAAGAACATTATTTCCTTCTCTTTCTTTTTCTCTTGCATTTTCTACATTCTTTCTTTTTGTGTGGCAATTGGTAATTAAGCCCTTCAGCTTTCACAAGTGGGATAAGCCCCTTCAATTTGCTCAACTGTGTTATCTGCACAGCAAAAGCATATTGGAGGGAACATATACGATATATACCAGTTTGCTCAGATTGTGTCAAAACCCAGTGAATCAGATCATGTGTTATAATTTCTGTTACATGTGTCTGTTTGCAAAATGGAGTTGACAGATGAAAACAACAATATTGTTTTTTATTTAAGTGTGTATAATTGCTGTAAGCCTATGTCATCTTTGTGTTTAAGGCGTAAATCGCGTATCAAAACATGTCATTCAGATTTCAGCGTTTCTACTTTCGTTTTGATACGGTAATCAATTTTGCCGATTTTGTTCAGTTTATTCCTGCACATACTGTCCTTTATCGTTATTTGGGCGAGGTACATTATCAATTATCTCTAGAAGTTGATCGTAAACCCCAAAACGTTCTCCTAAAATCGTCCGTGATTTTTTTTCCAGACAAAATGTCTTGGTAAAGGCGACAACACGGGTTAGATATGGGGGCTGCCATTACTCAAACAAAACTCTATTATGTATGGCGCGATTTGATTGCACATGTCTGTATCATCCAGACGTTTGTCAAACATTTAACTGACGGGAGTCTCTTAAATGCGGTCGCGGTTTCCGGATTTTTTTAAGCATCTTACGAGCGCATGAGATAAATCTTATTTTATTCATTTAATGATAAAAATGGGTAATGTGCATTATTAAAAGAGATGCGGGCGGGCCTGAGAACCAAGTAATTAATTTTTTTTAGGCCTAAAGTTCCTAAAATGTACTCAGTTTGTAGCTGAAAACTGTCTAAATTGGTAACCAGATTTTACCAATAAATGTACCCAAAAAGTACCTAAAATAGTACCGGAGTTGTACCTAAAATGTAGCCGAAAAGTTTCTAAAATGGTACCTGAAACGGAATCCGGATTGTACCTGAAAAGTACTTAAAATGTACTCGGATTGTATCAATAAGAACATTAAGGTATCCTAAAACTTGAAACTTAGAAAGTTTGAAATAATAATGTACCCTGGCATGGTGAAAAGGTACCCCAAAAATTAAAAACTTAAAAAGTTTTATGGAAAGAAAAATGTACCCAAAAAAGTACCTGCCTGCAGGTAAAAAAAAATTTAAAGTGCAGTTCCAAAAAGGGTATAGTTTCGGGTACCCTTTTGGGTACATTCCAGGTACCTTTTACTGTACCCAATGCATACCCCATAAGTACACAAACGGTACCCCAAAAATAAAAAAATTAAAAGTTGTATGGGAAAGAAAAATATACCCGAAAAAGTACCTGCCTGGAGGTAAAAAAATTTTTAAAGTGCGGTTCTAAAAAGGGTATAGTTTCGGGTACCCTTTTGGGTACATTCCAGGTACCTATTGGGTACATTCTGTGTACTTTTTACTGTACCCAATGCATACCCCAAAAGGACCCAAAAGGTACCCCCAAAATTAAAAACTTAAAAAGTTGTATGGGAAAGATTGATTGATTGATGTTTTCCGCCACACTCAACAATTTTTCAGTTATATGGTGGCGCCCAATTTTTATTGGTGGAAGAGAGAACCCAGATACAATGTACCTGAGAAGAGACCACCGACCTTCTGAAAGTAAACTGGGAAACTTTCTCACTTACCGGCTCGAGCGGGATTCGAACCCGCGCCGACAGAGGTGAGAGGCCGTGTCATTTTGAGCGCGATGCTCTAACCACTCGGCCACGGAGGCCCCCTGTATGGGAAAGAATAATGTACCCGAAAAAGTACCCGCCTGGAGGTAAAAAAAAAATTTAAAGTGCGGTTCCAAAAAGGGTATAGTTTCGGGTACCCTTTTGGGTACATTCCAGGTACCTTTTACTGTACCCAATGCATACCCCATAAGTACACAAACGGTACCCCAAAAATAAAAAAATAAAAGTTGTATGGGAAAGAAAAATGTACCCGAAAAAGTACCTCCCTGGAGGTAAAAAAAATTTTAAAGTGCGGTTCTAAAAAGGGTATAGTTTCGGATACCCTTTTGGGCACATTCCAGGTACCTATTGGGTACATTCTGTGTACTTTTTACTGTACCCAATGCATACCCAAAAAGGACCCAAAAGGTACCCCCAAAATTAAAAACTTAAAAAGTTGTATGGGGAAGATTGATTGATTGATTGATTGATTGATTGATGTTTTCCGCCACACTCAACAATTTTTCAGTTATATGGTGGCGCCCAATTTTTATTAGTGGAAGAGAGAACCCAGATACAATGTACCTGGGAAGAGACCACCGACCTTCTGAAAGTAAACTGGGAAACTTTCTCACTTACCGGCTCGAGCGGGATTCGAACCCGCGCCGACAGAGGTGAGAGGCCGTGTCATTTTGAGCGCGATGCTCTAACCACTCGGCCACGGAGGCCCCCTGTATGGGAAAGAATAATGTACCCGAAAAAGTACCCGCTTGGAGGTAAAAAAAAAATTAAAGTGCGGTTCCAAAAAGAGTACAGTTTCGGGTACTTTTTGGGGTACATTCCAGGTACCTTTTGGGTACATTCTTGGTAATTTTTACTATATCCAATGCGTACCCCAAAAATTAAAAAATTAAAAGTTGCGTGGGAAACAAAAAGTACAAGCCTGCAGGTAAAAAGAATTTTAAAGTGCGGTTCCAAAAAGGGTATAGTTTTGGGTGCCTTTTTGGGTACATTCCAGGTACCTTTTGGGTACATTCTGGGTAATTTTTACTATATCCAATGCGTACCCCAAAAATTAAAAAATTAAAAGTTGCGTGGGAAACAAAAAGTACAAGCCTGCAGGTAAAAAGAATTTTAAAGTGCGGTTCCAAAAAGGGTATAGTTTTGGGTGCCTTTTTGGGTACATTCCAGGTACATTTTGGGTACTTTTTATTGTACCCAATGCGTACCAAAAAGGTACCCCAAAAATTAAAAACTTAAAAGTTGTATCGGAGAGAAAAATGTACCTGAAAAAAAGTACCCGCCTGGAAGTAAAAAAAAAATAATTAAAGTGCGGTTTCAAAAAGGGTAGAGTTTCGGATACATTTCGGGTACTTTTTATTGTACCCAATTAAGGTACCCGAAATGTACCTATTTTCTATAAGAGGGCCCTCTGACCAAAATTTTCTGGTCTTAAAAAAGTGGATTGTATTATGAGGGGAAATTACACGTTTGTTAACAAATGATCTATAAAAGGTGGCCGCTGTCCATTTTTTAGGGGTTGCTGGTTTTGTAAGAATTTCTTTGTATAAGGAATATAATGTAAAACTTATACGGTACCAATTTTGATGCACCAGATGCCCATTTCGACAAATAATGTCTCTTCAGTGATGCTCAACCGAAATGTTTGAAATCCGAAATAACTATGAAGTTTTAGATCTAAATATAGCCAAAAACAGCGTGCCAAACAAGTGGAGCCAAATTCGCCCAAGGATAAGAGCTATGCATGAGGGAGATAATCCTTAATTTTGAAATGAATTTCTAAATTTTATAACATGCAATTAAATATACATCCGTCTTTTCAAGCTAGTAACGAAGTACTTAGCTACTGGGCTGTTAAGATTTCTGCCTGGACTTTGGAAATCGGCCGATATTTGGGGAGGAGCGGTTTTCTGAGGGGCCGGTTTGGAGAAGTTTCACTGTATAATTAGAGAGTAAATATAAATTTTATTACTTAGATATAATTGGATCCTCCTGTCCCTACAATAATAAAATGATGGTTGTTTATTGGCATGGACCAGTAATGCTAGTTTTTATATTTCCATGTAATTACTGTATAAAGAGTTGTTTTCACCCCAACCCACACCCCGTCTTATTTTTGCCCTTCTACACTTGCAGATGGTTTTGCGCCCATTTCAAATTTGTCAGGATGTAATTGTATTAAAAGAGAGATAAGAGAAAAAACCATCTTAAATTTGGCATCTGCGAAAATAAAATGGGGTGAATATTTCCCTGTATACAGTATATGTACTGGTATATCATTACTTGGTCGGCTTGGTCAAGATCAGGTGCCTATCTTTGCTGCAGAATGATGAAACAATAGGCCCATGAACCACATTGCTCACGTGAGTCACCTTAAAGATTTTCCCTATATATTCACATGTAGAACTTTGATCTTTATTGTGGCCCCAACCTACCCCCGGAGACCATGGTTTTTACAAACTTGAATCTGCACTATGCCAGGAAGCTTTCATGGAAATCTAAAATTCTTTGGCCCAATGGTTTTTGAGAAGATTTCAAAAGATTTTCTCTATTTATTTGTATGTAAAACTTTGATCCCCTATTGTGGCCCCATCCTACCCTGGGGGTCATGATTTTAACAAACTTAAATCTGCACTATGTCAGGAAGCTCAGCATTTCTGGCCCAGTGTTTCTTGAGAAGATTTTTAAGGATTTCCCCTATATATTTGCATGTAAATCTTTGATCTCTTATTGTGGCCCCATCCTTCCTCCAGGGGTCATGATTTTAACAAACTTGAATTTGCACTATGTCAGGAAGCTTTCATGTAAAATTCAGCTCCTCTGGCGCAGTGGTTCTTGATTTTTAAATGACCCCACCCTGTTTTTGCATTTTTGTGATTCTCCCATTTGAAGGATGCATACCCCTTCATTTGAACAAACTTGAAAGCCCTTCACCCAAGGATGTCTTGTGCCAAATTTGGATGAAATTGGCACTGTGCTTCTGGAGAAGATGAAAACGTAGAAAAGTTTACGCCGAGGACAGATAAAGGACAGATTTTCAGACAAGCTCACTAGAGCCTTCGGTTCGGGTGAGCTAATAATTATTGAATTATCATTATTAAAATTTAAAGTTTGAAATTAAAATAAATTCTCATAGAAAGTATAACATTTTACAAAAACTTTACAAAAAGAATATATTTTTTAAAATTTGTATAAAGATAAATATTTTTTTATTTTCCTTTACAGGAGGCCCATAAGCCTTATCGGGCAACTGAGTACAAGTGAAAAAGTATCACTACCCCCAAGGTCTATGAAAACTAGAAAAAACTTTCCTGTTCTAAATATCTAAGCTAAATTCTTATGTTCAGCAACACTATAAAGCAAGATGTGTTCGTGTTCTTAAAACTTCACTGCTCTCAAAAGTGCATACGCTGATGAAAGGCTCTACATGATATAATGAAGATTATATGATGCATATCAAATAGTCCACAATTAATTAAGATTGGCTAAGACATTTCGTACCGTTTACGAAATAAACCTGGTTCGAACAATCTCACCATATAGACAATTCTGCCTAACGGGGAACGAGTTAACTTTTCATTCTGCTGAAAACCTTAGATTAAACACATTGTGAAAAATATCCACCCACCGCACCCATTTTCTTGTTTCATCGAACTGATTTGTGTATGAAATGTACTGCTTCTTTGTTTGTCTTTTTTAATATTCCATATCCTTTTAATAATAATAATATTTATTTACATAGCGCCCTATATGACTATAAATAACCACTCTAAAGCGCTGCACACAATAAAAATGATACCGCATGCTAAAAAAGTAGTAAAAGGAAATTATAATAGCATTAAGACAGATAATATAAAAACAATGCTAGAAAAACATCAATGTTAAGTAAAACTACTAAAATCTAAAACATGATATATTGCATGAAAAAAGTTCCACACCGTACAATCAAATGATATAAAATACAATAGTTGAAATAAATATACAATTATACACTTGAAAAAGTTATGTTAAAATGATGTTAAAGAAACCATAAAGATTTAAACACCTATAATACTAATATTATGCAAGTCTAAAAAGATGTGTTTTTAAATGTTTTTTAAAAGTGCTGCCACATTCAAGCGCCTGTTTCCATATGTGGAGGTTCGACATCTAGGTCTAACTATAATGTCAGTGAATTTTCAGATCTTAGGGAACAATTTGGTTGGTAAACAGTGATCACCTCCTCCAAGTATTTTGGTGTCATCTTCTGAATCACCTTATATGCGTAGAGGATAATTTTGTATTGGCTGCGCCTGTCAATAGGAAGCCAATGTAAAGAAATCAGCACTGGAGTTATGTGATCACTTCTCTTGGTACGAGTGATGATTCGTGCTGCCATATTCTGTATCCGCTGCAGTTTTGCCAAGTCGGTTGTGTTAATACCGAAAAGAAGACCATTGGCGTAGTTGAGCCGAGATGTCACGAGGCACATACTAGGGTCTTACACGCATCTTCTGTGATGAGCGACCGTATTCGTCCGATGTTACGTAGTTAACGATAGCAAGCACGAGACACAGATGAGATTTGCTTTTGCATGCAAAGTGTCTTATCAAACCATACACCTAGGTTCTTCACAAACGCTCACAGTCTCACTGATAATAGTGTCGGCAATGTTCAGATGGTACGATGGCGAGTCAGTGACTATGGTTTTCGGTGAAAAAACAATCAACTCTGTTTTGTCCTGATTTAATTTTCATGACAACCATCAATAACATGCCTGTTTTCAGATCGATGCCTGGTCTCCAGGATGCTGTCAAACTACTTTTTTTTTTATTTGTCGCATCTTTCTATGGGGGTTCAGGACTGTGAAGTGCATTGGGGTAGTTGATCTTTTATTCTGCACCAAAACTGGCTCTTCTCCCACCTGCTACTAAAGCAGGGGGCAGGAATTTCATGTGAACCCTCCAGATGACCACTTAAGTAGGTCAAGGGTCAGTGGATATTCATAGAAAATATTAATTTCTTGAATAAGTTGCTAAAGTTTAATTCGTGGGGCTCTCAGCTAGTTCATAGCTTGGGTCACATCCACCTCCTACTAAGGGAGGGAATGCTACAGGCTGGTGCATGTTGGACAAATGTAAGAGGGTCCATTTGCTCTTTAAACCAGGTAGCACGCAGGAGACAGGTGAGATACGCAGAGATCTCTAACCCCTCCCCTTTAGAGCGTGGTCACCCCCCTTCAGGTTCGGGCACCTATGTCCACATAGGGCTCCCTGTGTTGCCTCTACTTTGGTAGTCAAACTGGTACACTGGCTGCCTCCCCAGTTCCCCACACAAATTTGCATGTGACGCTTTCCACCAGATATGTAAATTTGCATCCTGTCTCTGATTACAATTAATATTCAAACTTGTATCACTCTTGTTAATCCAGCTGCTAAGCAGCCTATGAGGGATTACAGGGCAGCCAGCTAAGCTTTGACATACCTACTGGGTTTATTCAGCATATTAAGTCAAGGTCAACTAATCAATTCAGGCAATAGGTCAAATGTCTTGCGGCTGGTTGTGTTGTATATCAAAGTTTAATTTTAGCAGAGTAGCCCCTCTAGTTAAATTTACCGTACCCTAGATCAAGTCATGGTCCATGAAGCCAATTCTTTTATTAATGGGTGTATTAACATTAAAACATCAAAAGATAAGAATAATTTGGACCCAATATTTTTTATTATATCCTGGAGTCAAAACCCTGGGTTGTGAAATTCACTATTTTTTGTACATCCTTTTCTGCTATTCCTAACATGAATTTAGATTTTATAAAGTGTCAACAAACTTACACATAAATACTATATACTAAGTTTGGCCCCACCCTGGGGTCAGAACCCCTACTCTGGGGATCATCAAATTTACAATTTTGGTAAAAGACTCTTTTCTTGGACTAAATATCCATTTAGTTTCAATTTAGTATCAATAACAATAAAGAATACAATAAAGAAAATGTTATTTAAGTGTTTTACACATATAGACATAAGTTTGGCCCCGTCCTGGGGTCAGAACCCCTACCTTGGGGATCATGAAAGTTATAATCTTCCTACACTAGGCCTTCCTGCTCTACATCACTATGTACTTAGTTTTTCTCGAACATGTGGTGTTGTTGAGAAGAAGATTTATGAAAATTTGTCAATTTTGGGCAGTTTTTGCCCCGCATTCCTAGGGCCCAAGGGGTGCAGGAATCCTGAAATTTACAATTTATGTCCCCCTTGTTCAAAAAATGCTTAATTATATTCATACCAAATTTGAAAAGAATTGGAAAGGTATTATCAATAAGAAGTAAAAAACAAAATGTTTTATTATTGTTCACACATTTAATTACTGACCATTTTGGCCCCATCCTAATAACAAAACCCCTACCCCTGGGATCATCATATTTACAATTTTGGTAAAGGACTACCAGTTCTTTCTAAATATCTATTTAGTTTCAATTTAGTATCAATAGCACTAAAGAAGATGTTATTTAAGTTTTTTACACATAAACACTATATAGTAAGTTTGGCCCCGCCCTTGGGTAAGAACCCAGGGAACCCCTACCCTGGGAATCATGAAATTTACAATTTTAGTAGATGCCTTCCTGCTCTACATCACTATGCATTTAGTTTTTCTTAAACATGTGCGGTTTTAGAGAAGATTTTTGAAAATTGGTCAATTTTGGGCAGTTTTTGCCCCACTCCTAAGGCCCCAGGGGTGCAGGAATCCTGAAATTTACAAATCTGCTCTGGGAGACGCCCCTTGTTCCAAGGATGCTTCATACCAAATTTGAAAAGAAATGGAATGATATTTATCAAGAAGTTAAAAATGTCTATTGTTCACACATTTAATAACTGATCATTTTGGCTCCACCCTGATACTAAAACCCCTACCCCTGGGATCATCAAATTTAAAATTTTGGTAAAGGACTACCTGTTCTTTCTAAATATCCATTTAGTTTCAATTTAGTATCAATAGCACTAAAGAAGATGTTATTTAAGTGTTTTACACAAACACTATATACCAAGTTTGGCCCCGCCCTGGGGTCAGAACCTCTACCCCGGGGATCATGAAATTTATAATGTTGGTAAAGGCCTTCCTGCTCTACATCACTATGCATTTACTTTTTCTTACACGTGTGCGGTTCTTCAGAAGATTTTTGAAAATTGGTCAATTTGGGGCAGTTTTTTGGCACGCCCCTAAGGCACCAGGGGTGCTGGCGCAGTCCTGAAATTTACAATCTCCAATAATGCTTCTTACCAAATTTTAAAATAATTGGACTTGTAGTTATCAAGAAGTTAAAAATGTTCAATTGAAAATGCACAACGCACGTAGCACTACGATGGACGACAACCAATTGCAAAATGTGAGTTTTTGCACACTTTGTCCTTATTTCACAAAATTTCTCATTGTGACTTTTTATCCTTGGTAATATTTTCTGTGATTTTTTCTTCTGTGAATTTCTTTTCGCTGAAAATCACCAAGACACAATTAATGCACGGTAATGGACCCAATTATTTTTACCTGAGAAGTAGGCATTAATGTATTTTCATCATAGATGTTATTTACCTGGAGTTCCCAGGGTTTGGATGGATGCTAATCTTTATACACATTAGTGTCAGTTACTGAAATATACAGGATATATAAGGGAACATCTAATTAGACAACATCAGGAGTTTAAATTGCAGCATTAGATCATGAAAATGAATATTGAGATAGGAACCTAATTTCAATACACATGAAATTAATACATGTTGATTTTAATTTCATTCAAAAATCATACTTTTATTGACATATTTGAAAATAAGTAACATTGAAATCAACAAAATATTCAAAAGTGAAATGTCCAATCAAATTCCGCGACATAATTACATATACCATTTGTACGCAAATATTCAAAATGGGACCGGATCTTCAGTTTTAAAATGTCATGTAAAATGTTTCAGTCAGTCCATATGCAGGACACATCAAATTATTTTTTTTTTGAAGGTTCACTATACGACTGCCTATGTGCTGCAGGAAAATGGACAGAAAGTCACAGGACAAAACGCATTAGGATAAGTTTGGTGTAAACTTGCATGTATGATGTGCATAACTATGTGAATGCATTTAAACTCTCCTTAATTCAATAAGGTTTTGTACTGTAATTGTATTTGTGTGAATGTGGGTATAGATGGGGATATGTGTATAGTTCTTGCATTAGGGGATTTCATGTTTAAAGAGATATCTGGGATCCATTCCAGGGAGAAACTCTCGAAACAAAAGGAGAGATCAACAATCCTATGGATAAATATGCGATTGCTATTGTAAAAGACGGTGCACAGAGATAGACATTAACTTTTCATCTCACTCGAAGTTATATTTGTCCGAATGAAAAACTTAGTTGTCCGAAATATTTTAGACTCTAATAAGCCGCAGAGCTCCAGATTATTTTTTACCACAAAGAGTATTCCCCTGATTTTCAAATCAATGAGTATTTTGCTTTCCAGAAAAAGTCAAGAGTATTTTGTTAATTTACAGATTATATATATTTGCTGTTTTGCCACTACTACAGAATTCGATCACTTACTCTAAATATAATCAGATATTATGTGACCGAGTGTCTGACATCTTAAAATTTAATACCTCAATGATAAATTTCAAAATTCCAATGACAATGAAGAGTTTATGATAAAAAGAACTACAAAGGATTTTCACCCGTAAATATACAAGTTTTTATTGTACAGTATTGAATAAATTTCATAAAGACCAAACAAACAAACAAAACTATTTGTCATATACTGTAAATTAAACTGTTATAACTGAGAAACCAAAAGCATTTTTGACCAAAAATATCAGTTTCAAAGTCAAAAGATTTTGTGTCTTTCTATAGCATTTTTTAAAATTTAGGCGAACCTAATTCTGCCCATATATATTATTTGCACTTTGTTTTCACTGCAAATTACGGCCGGATTACCCTCACCTTGTACCGTTAACCAAAAATTGGTTTTCCTCCACCTGTGCAAAACGAGTGCATGTGTGACGGAAGTCGGTAAATACATGTAAATGCGTGACTCCCATTCTCGCAAATGCTTTTGAATAGTTAGTGAGACAATGCTGCAGGAGCGGCCTTTCAGTAAAAAACTTTAAGTTAAAGCTTAACGGAAAAAGTATCGTTTGTCCGGTGACATTTTCTGTGCCATGTAGCAGCAATCAATTGTCTACGATTGATAATACTAGTTTTTTTTCCTGTGCTTTTGACCACACTCTACCTCTTTAAGAAAGAAGTATAATAACAATTAGGCTTATACATAATACAGTTGTTTTGAGTTATCTCTAAGCCATCATTCAAAATTGTCATTGTCATCAAACGTTTTTCATAGAGATTATATTTCATGTAAAATCAAGCGCTGAGCTAACCTCAATTCTTATGAATAGATAATTCATACTTATATTATTCTATCATACGTACGCATTACTTGAGGATTGTAAAGCGTATTTACATTCACTAATGCGTAATTGTACGCCTGATTTTCAACTTAAATGCGTATTTGGTAAAACTTAATGAGTATTTACGCTCTTGTGCACCTTATCTGAAGCTCTGTAAGCCTGTCAACCAGTAATTCTAATTATCTCAATTATATCTTCTTGTCAATTGGTGATACAGTACGATCTACTAGAATGGGCCTTCGTTATATCTGACGATTCGGTAAAGAAAACAACACTATATGGAGTTGAGCTTTATACTTTCTAATATTTGATATTCATCAAGCTTAACACAATTATTATAATAATCACATTTTCCACCAAAAATATCACTTGCCCCATCGGTCAAGTGTGTATTGAGTTTCACTTGTGCAAACTGGGTTTTCACTTGCATCGGGCAAATATCGATCCCTGGTGCAATAGTTGGGCAATAAGTAAAGTTGTAGCATTCTTTTTAAAACATGGGGGCACTTTGAAATGCATTGTTAATGGAAACTATCGCTACTCCGATACCGGTATTGGTGGACTAAAGATACCATATATTATGAAATTCAGTGCGAGAAAGATTAAAAACTCTAGCTATCATCAGAAATTGAGTAGTACTGTATTTCAAAGGGGGACCTTAATTTTTAAGAGTTGAAAAAAGTCCCAGGGGACGCTTATAGCGCTCAATAGGACGAATACGGTATATCAACTGAATTGTCATTGTGTTTTATAATTACAGTTTATGTATAGCTTGAAAACCTCAATTTTGAGCAGAAGTGTGCAGCAAGTGTGCACTGCAAACTGTGTGTGTGAAGTGTGCAGCAAAAGTGTGCCACAACTTTGCCACAAACTGTGTGCCAGAAAAAAAAAAATTTTAATTATGGCAAATATACCGCAAACTGTGTACCAGAAGTGTGCAGCAAGATTGTGCCACCAAGTCGCAGCAGACTGTGTGCCAGAATTGTGCATAAAGTGTGTGCCACAACTTTGCCACTGTGGGAGAAAAACATTTGCATACGGAAAATGTACTTGCGGTAAGTGCACCACAGTGGCAAATGTGCTGCAACTAGTTGCAGAAAACTTGCCACAACTGTGCGGCAAATTTACAGCAACTATGCATGTGCCACAGGGCTTATATTTTGGTAAGGGTTGAGTTAACATTTGGTTGTGGCATCACAATTCTTATCTACTACTTCTGGCATTATTGTGTTCAACAATGAAAAATCAGAAAGAAAAAAAACCTTGTGCAGAATCCTTGTTACTATAAAACAAGGATTCTGCACAAGGAGAAAATGATTTTTATTTCAGGGAGATACAATGTTTATCTTCCCCTATCACATGATCTAATAAACTTATCTGATTAGTTCTTTCTTTAAATTATGTATATAAGCTATGATAAACATATCTACCTCACTGTTGACCCCAACGATATGACATGGCCCAGCACCAGCTCCTATCATGAAAGCTCCAGGAAGGCCTACTGACTCAGCAATCTGACTGTAGCTAAATTTCTATATCAAAGGAAGGAGAAAATCTTCATTTATCAAAATGTAATAAACCAAAATGGAAAACATAATTATTTCTCCTACAGTGTGTGCAAACTGTAGTTATGTTACATTAAACAGTTTTTGACTGGGTTCAAGGACAACAGCTTTTTTGTATGACCCAAGAACGAGGGTCAAACAAAACAGTTGTTGTTCGAGGACAGAGTATATAACTGTTTTGCTATACATCTTCATTTTTCTATGTTGTTTTTTCTAGATCGATGCACACGATTTGTTCACTTTGAACTTTTAACAAGACAGTGTAATTGCTTACGTTAATCAAAATATCCACAAGTTTAAAAGAGAACATACCAATTATCCGAATTAAAGTTGCTCATCGCAATAATTTTTTATTTAATGCCTCGTTAAAACACATCTTATGAATATGATTTCACCATCGAAAAAGTGAAACAGGCTCTCAAGTATTTTATATGAATTTTGTGATTTATCCCAGAATGATAAAAAAGGTACTTTGTTTGCAAATAAGATATTTTAGAGTCCAAATTTTGCTGTGATTTGACGCATAATATGAATATCTAAGAAAACATGCCTAAACGACTCAGATAGACATTCTAATTCTTTAAATGAAAAAATATTTATGAAAATTGAAAACGTTATTTGCTAATATTTTTTAAATCTACGGATAAAATTCTTCAACAAAAAAACCCCATGTCAATTAGAAACAAGAGGCCCACAGGCCTTATCGGTCACCTGAATACTAGTGAAAAAGTATCACTACTCCCAAGGGCTATGAAATATAGAAAATTTTTCCTGTTCTGAGTATCTAAACTTAAATTCTAATGTTCAGCAACAGTAAAAAACAAGATATGTTCTTAAAACGTCACTGCCCTCAAAAATGCATACACTGATGAAAGGCTTTACATAATATAATAGGTGTATTAACATTAAAACATCAAAACATATGACTAATTTGGACCCATCCTGAAGTCAAAACCTTGGGTTGTGAAATTCACCATTTTTTGTACATCCTTTTCTGCCATTCCTAATTAAGTATATGCATTTAGATCTTATACAGCATCAGCAAACTTACACATATATACTATATACTAAATTTAGCCCCACCCTGGGATCAGAACCCCTACTCTGGGGATCATCAAATTTTTAATTTTGGTAAAAGACTACCTGCTCTTTCTAAATATCCATTTACTTTCAATTTAGCATCAATAACTATGCATGGTGTCCGGATTATAAGGGCCATTTGCAAAAGCGTGAATGCGCGTTAGTCACAACACGTTGTCACGCCAAAAAGCAACACGCGTTCGCGCTCTCACACCAACAAGCAACGCGTTTTCGCGCCAACAAGCAACACACCTTCACAATTTTACACAACTTGCCTTCCCACTGACAAGCAATGTACCTTCGCGCTGTCACGCCAACAAGCAACACGGCATGAAGGCGTGTTATTTGTTGGTGTGACGGCGCGAATGCGCGTTGCTTGTTGGGGCAAAGGCATGTTGCTTGTCTGCGCGAGGCGCGTTGCTTGTTGGCGTGAGAGCGTTGCTTGTTGATGTGACAGCATGTTGTGACTAATGCGCAGTCACACTTTTCAAATGGCCCTATCCGGACACCATAAATAACACTAAAGAAGATGTTATTTAAGTGTTTTACACATGGACACTTATAGTAAATTTGGCCCCGCCCTGGGGTCAGAACCCCTACCCCGAGGATCATGAAATTTACAATTTTGGTAGATCGAGACCTTCCTGTTCTATATAACTATGTATTCAGTGTTTCTTAAACAGGTGCAGTTCTAGAGAAGAAGATTTTTGAAAATTAGTCAATTTTGGGCAGTTTTTGCCCCTCCCCTAAGGCCCCAGGCATCCTGAAATTTACAATTTATGTCCCACTTGTTCTAAAAATGCTTCAAACCAAATAACAAGGGATGTTATTGGCTATATACCGCCGAGATATTTTTCATTTTTTTTAACTTTCATACTATGCATAATTATTCTTTTTATTTACACAACTAGGGTGTTCTTCTTATCCCACTTACATGAAAATGACGTAATATTTTATTATGACGTCATGAATATACGCTTAAATTAAAAGATGAGTTGTTTAGCAGAATCCGTTCATTTGAAATAAAATATGAATAAACTTTAGCAAAAATACTTTTGCATGTAACAACCAGATTTATATTTTGCATGTTTAATTATCCATTAATATTCTTCTTTCATAATCAATATGGTGTCGGTTGTTGGCTGCAAACAATATGAATTTTAAAAAAGAACGAATCCGGAAATCGGCTGTTTTCGATACGCAAAGTCAATATTTTGCATGTTATAGAACTGAAGCAAACTGTTCCATCATTTAACCTCATAAACTTTTACTTACTTTGCGATTTAATAAGTATGTCCAGTCAAACATATAATGCTTTCCCTAGTTTGTCATAAAAATCTGCACATAATAAATGCAGACGATGTCTGCCTTTTGATTCACGGAGGCGGATCACGATGAATGGGAATTATTCTACTTTCGTTTTTAAAGGTCACGGAAATATGTTTGGACGTCCTGTCTTTTCAAAATGAAATTATTTAAGAATATATTGAATATAAAAATCAAATCAAAGACACATATATACCTTTAATAACTCGAATTTATTTTTATTTTTGCAAAAATTGGACCAAAATTCGTTCATTTTCGGCGAAAATGGGTACTGATACGTTATATCTCTAGAGCTAGATAGTTGGGATGTCTGTTACTTTTGTCACTAAATTTTAAACTGTATTTGATAGATTGTTGAGTCCCTATATGTCCCCTTCGCTATATGTCCGCCCAATTTTGGAACAAATTGTCCTTATATGTCCGCCTGCACAATTTTTTCCAAACTGTCCTTATATGTCCACCTGCACAAAATAATGTCTTCCCTACTACTTTTTTAACGAACTATCACAATATGTCCATCCATATTTTTATTTATTAATTCATTGTCGTTGGGTAATATTTCTTCATAAAATAATCGTCAAAACGAGTCTGCATTATACATGTGAGCATGAGTTAAGTTCCCTTTCAAAAATCGTCGCAATGGGTCCATTCTCGTAAAACCTTTACCAATATGAATATTTAATGCTCTTTTTATATACATATATAGGCACTACTTCGAAAATATCATGAAAAAATTGACCCTCAAAAAATCATAAAATAGCTGTTTTATACAAATTAATTGATTAGTTCGAATTATATCATTTTAAAATTAACAAGCATTCGGAGAGTATTGCATGGCAATACATAGTCCCCTTCCGGTTGCAAAAATCACTGTATCACAACAATATTCAAAGTTCATTATGTAGGTTATGGTAAAAGGGAAAATTGGGGAACCAGGACATGCAGGAATGGTTGGAAATCAACTACTATTTAAGTAGAGACTAGACCAAGAAAAAGTACAAATTTATAATTAGGTTTAGGTCTTTAACCAAGTCAATAAACTGTGACATGTAGATGATTATGGATGTTGCCTACCACAGGCTCTATAAACCAGCACGGACCATGGATGACATTCCTTCCAAATCATGCCGTCAGTTCCTTAAGCTCAAATTTACAAACAAAGGAATAGATGCCGTCAACATAAGCAACATTCTTCGTCATAAAAGGGTTCAGTCGTGTATTCCTACTTATTTCAAGTCCAAGTCTACACCCTGTATTTCCTACAGCTATACTTCTACTATTTAATTAACTTTTTAATTATCAACAAACTTTGCAGTGCTTAGATATAGACCATCTTATACGTAATCCACCAACATGTTCTTCATCTTCTTTCAACTACAGTCCAACTGGACATGTCATTACTGGTGATGTTGATATAGTTGAAAATGAGGACCTCAAATCACTTATTCTTAAAGGTCCTAAATACAGAGAACCTCGGTCATTATGAGTTCTGTCGAAGATTATGCCAGACGATGGGCTAAATATGAAAAAGAAGAACTTGATACACTGTCAGAATGGGTTAAAAGCATAAGAGGGATATTAAAATCCCGCATTAGACACATGAAAACAAAAGTACGTACCATCTATCCTTCTGCGTTTAGTAAACCAGAAGTGATAAAAGAATTAGATAGGTTACATGAGGAATATGTTTTGGTTCCAGCTGACAAAGCTAGTAACAACATTGTCTTTGTTTGTAAGGCTCATTATTACAACTGTATTTTAAACGAACTTGGCATTAATTCCACTTTTGGTAATCATACTTATACTCCAACTGCCCTTTCAAAAGACGAAATTCTTCAAAGCATGCTTCAGTTTTAGACACATTTAATATTCCAGTCAATGGGTCGAATGAATATGAGTTACCGTACCTATACTGGATTCCTAAACTACATAAAAACCTTTACAAACAAAGATACATTGCTGGATCTAGTAAGTGCTCTACCAAGCCCCTATCTTTGCTCCTCACGAAAATGTTAACAGCTGTGAAGGAGAAACTTCAAATTTACTGTGCGACTACATATGCCAGAAGTGGTGTCAATCAAATGTGGATTCTAAAAAATTTTAAAGAACTTTTAGTAAACTTGAAATCACAGAATTTTTCCCAAATCAATAGCATTAAAACCTATGACTTTTCAAACTATACACGACCATTCCTCACGATAAATTAAAGACTAGACTTTTTGACATCATAGACAGTTGCTTCTTCAACAAAAACGGAAAACGGAAATATTCGTATCTAGTGATCAGTCATTCAAAAACTCACTTTGCTAAACACCACTCTGATTCCACGCACAAGTACTCTGAAGTTGAAATAAAAAATATGCTAGAGTTCCTCATTGACAATATCTTCGTGGTCTTTGGTGATCAGGTCTTCCAACAGTCTGTTGGAATTCCCATGGGCACGAATTGTGCTCCTTTGTTAGCTGACCTGTTTTTATATTCATATGAAGCAGAATTTATTCAAAAACTTCTACGTGAGAAGAAAAAATCTCTCGCTGTGACCTTCAATTCGACTTTTAGATATATCGATGACGTTTTGTCTATTAACAATGATAGCTTTCATTCATATGTCGATTTGCTATATCCCTGTGAGCTCGAAATAAAGGACACCACAGAGTCGTCCACTTCTGCTTCATACTTAGATATTTTATTGAAAGTAGACATTAACGGCAAACTGACAACTCAACTGTATGACAAACGGGATGATTTCAGCTTCTCCATCGTCAACTTCCCATATTTATGTAGCAATATTCCATTATCACCTCCATATGGTGTTTATATATCTCAACTGATTCGATATGCAAGAGCTTGTTCTGGGTATAGTCAGTTTTTAAATCGAGGTAAGCTACTGACAAACAAGTTGATGGTACAGGGATTTCAACAGTCTCGATTGAAATCAGCATTTCGCAAATTCTATGGTCGTTATAACGATCTAGTTCGTCAATACAACCTATCATTGGGTCAAATGCTGTCTGACGTGTTTCATACCGATTGTTAAGCCGTTCTTGGCACACTGATTTGACTGCGGATAACTCCGTTTACCTGATCAGGATATGGGGCTCACGGCGGGTGTGACCGGTCAACAGGGGATGTTTACTCCTCCTAGGCACCTGATCCCACCTCTGGTGTGTCCAGGGGTCCGTGTTTGCCCAACTATCTATTTTGTATTGCTTGTAGGAGTTATGAGATTGATCACTGTTCGTTATCTTCACCTTGCATGATCATGAATAATTTAGCTATATTGTAGTATTACTACGCTAGAAGTTTCAATGAGTGTAGTATTCTTAATTCTTATCTACAGAGATAAGAAACTTGGATGTAAACTAACAATTCATGCTATTTTTCCACGTCCAAGGGCCATAACTTAGTGGAAAATCAACGGACCAAGATGAAATTCAAACTTGATCTGTAACTTGTTATGGCAAAGCAATGTACCTAATAATTAGATAGCGTCGTTTCAAGAAGGTGAAAGTTGAAAGGTTCTATTATTACTTTGTTCAACGAACCATGTATGCCCTTATGGCGTGGATAGAGGAAGAAAAGGTCAGCATCATAACCTTATCACGCATCAAAGATCCAAGAAAGGAGTTTTGCCAGTATAAAGTCGGGGATTTGGTGAAAGCCAGCTGCCATGGCTTTCCTGGCGTGTATCCCGCCAAGATCTTAGGTAGGCCTTTTCAAGCAAGTTTCCGTTTACAATATTTACACAAATTTTGTCAGAATGCATTAAGTTTATTTTAACTTGAGAATAATTAAAACTGCAGTTGGACTATACATTCCTACATATTAGCCCTTCTTGATTCCCTCATTTTGTTGACAAACTAGATATTCTTATGTCAATCTGATTAAAATCAGATCCTCGATCCGCTCCTCTTTCTTCATCTTGTCGCTAGCGACAAGAGAAAAAAAGAGGAAGAGAAAGAGTGGATCAATGATCTGATTTTAATCAGATTGATTCTTATGTAGACAAACATTTTTAAATAAGAAAAGTACGATTATGAAAATTTACATGATTTAGAAATTAGAAAATGTGTTTATAATAGTATAGAATTTCCCTTCCCTAATACTGAAAAAATATTTATTAGGCCATTTTTAAGAAAATATTTGCTTGCCCTCTAGGCCTCTCCCGACTCTGGATAAAAAGGGTCTGGTAGGAAAGTAGGGAGAAAATTCTTTTTTATTCACATGAAGATAAAAAAGCTATAAATTAGGTAAGAAAATTCGGAATGAGTAATTTAAAAAAATGTTTCCTGGAGGTTAAAAAAGTTTTTGAGTCTTTTTTTTTTTTATTATCTTTAATAATAATAAAGCTTTGAAATAAATGGATTGTGATTTTCTCTTATTTTGGCTTCTTTTTCTTATTCTAGATGCATGATGGAGCTGATGCCTGGTAGTGGGATCTACGTTTATCCCAAAGATATACGAGCTTTATAAAAGCCAAAACAAAAAACAAGTGAAACTTGTCAGGAGGGAGAACCTAACCGGTGCAAATGAAAAGGAAGGTTTTGAAAAGACCATTTTAAACACTATTTTTGGTAAGAGATTATAATTTAATTAATAAATTGTTTATATAACACTAATGACAAATTGTTTAACTTCGAATAAGAATAATCAGTCACCCACATTTCTTTCAATTTGTGAAGATGTATAAGGTGAAAACAAAAAAAACCTTGAATTTTCCGACATCCATCTTTTATATTGGAGAATCAATGACAGTTGGTTACTAGAGTATTTTCCTTTTTATTTAAAGACGATGCCGGGATTCAGAGGCCATTGTCAATTCCCTTACAGAAATGAGATGTACCCGAAAGGTACCCAAAATGTATCCGTAAGGTACCCGAAGAAACTTTTTTCTTGAAAAATGTACCCAAAAGTACCCGCAAAAAACTTAAGTCATTTTTCAACGGTACCCAGAATGTACCCGACTATTGTAAAAAGTACCCGAAATGTACCCAGATTAAAAATTGAAATGTTAAAATGTACCTGAAATGTACGCAACAGAAAAATACCAATGTTCAAATGTACCCGAATTGTACCCAGGGTATCAATTAAAGAAGTTAAAATGTATTCGTTATGTGCCCACTTTAAAGTTACCAAGTTGAAATGTACCCGAATTGTACCCAACAAAAAATATTAATGTTGAAATGTATACCAGAAATGTACCTTGGGTAAATTAAAAAGTTAAAATATAAAAACTTTAAATGTGACTATTGAAAATGTACCCGAAATGTACCCATTTAAATAAACCTTGTAATTGTACCAGCATTATGTACCCAACTTCAGTCTGACATGGCTTTTTTTTAATGTATGTATGTTGTAGACATTTTTTGTTTTAAATATATATATATATATGAAATAGTGCAAATCCTGTTGATCTTAATGAAGCTTAATTTATCTATAATTTTTTTTTTCTTCTGCCATAATGCTACATGATTGTATATTAATCTGCAGCAATTTCATAAGAAAAAATTATGTGACAGTCACTGAATTTAATTTTCAATTAATTCTATATATATATATATATATATATATATATATATATATATATAAAGCACTGAAGAACCAACAACATTCAGTATCCAAAACTGTCTGATCTATATTAAATAGATACAATGGTCAGGGAAAATAATTATATAAAGCACTAGAATGACCAACGACATGAACAATCGGAATTGTCAAATTTTCGGGACAACCTGTCCCTTCGTCAGGACGTGAAAGGATTACATTATGGAGAAAACACAAATATAATTAACAATAAGCACCAAAGCTATACTACAAAACTAGCTAAACACTTTTCCAGCGGATTACATGTTGCAGGCTCTGTTATTAACTCAAAAAAGAATAAGAATCAGAGCGTGAACTCATCATGTCTGGTCACTGTGGTATCAGTCGATAAAGTGTGAAATTCATTAATGAACGAACTAACTTGGCCGATCAAAAGGTGAAACGATTAATTCGTACATCGTGGTATTCTCCCCTAGATCAAAGTATTGAAAATCTAAATTTCAGATAATAGTAAGTGAAATTGGCGTAATGTCTAAACTATTGTTTACTTGTAAGAAACTAAAAATGGAACTTGTTGATGAGTGCCAACGAAAGGATTACATATATATAGGTGTGCACTCCGAGTTCCCGCGCATAGTCAGCATGCAGACGCCATATATATACATGTATATATATATATATATACATTGTATATATATATATATACACACACACACACACACACACACACATATATATATATATATTTGTAAACAATCTGTTTATATCATAATACATACATATATAGATCTATCTGTGTTTGATTTTTTTTAAGGGGGGGGGGGTTTGTTGTGGGGTTTTTTTTTTTAAATATTGATATACACTGTATGTCAAAAGATGTCCCAGCAGAAGGAAATTATTGAAGATCATCATATTATTTTTATAAACTAGTTAACTTATTAATTAATTAACCAATAAATCCAGAGCGGGTCTTCACAGTACTTGGCTCTATCAACCGTAAATTAAATTGAGATCGGGTTCCTGATAAAAAGCATCCGGTGTGCACTCCGAGTTCCCGCGCATAGTCAGCATGCAGACGCCATGTTTATGATGTTGTGACGGTATCAGGAGAACTCGTACCCAGGAGAACCCGTACCCAGGAGAACTCGTACCCAGAAATTTGAGTACGAGTTCTCCTAGAGAAGTCGTACCCATCAATATCTGGGTACGAGTTCTCCTGGAGAAAAACTTTGTCATTTTAACAAATAGAAATGTGGGTACGAGTTCTTCTAGAGTAAAACTTGTCAATTCTATCATAAAAATCTGGGTACGAGTTCTCCCAGAGAAAAACTTTGTCATTTCTGTTATAAAAATCTGGGTACGAGTTCTCCCGGAGAAAAAAAATTATGAAAATCTAGTTACGGAGAAAAAAAAATTAAGCACTTTATTAAATGGATTCTCCTGGAGAAAAGCTATGTCTTTTTTGTCCTAGAAATTCTGGTAAGAGTTCTCCTGGAGAAAAAGCTTGTCATTATATAGTAATCAAAATTTTGATACGAGTTTATCTCATTAAGAATTGTACCATTTTGGGTATTGGAATCCGAGTACAATTTCTCCTTGAAAAAATCGAGGATTTCATACATTATACATAATTTACTATGAATATCCCTTTCAATTGAATAAAAAAAGTAAATACAATTATCATACTTGTTTTGTTTTTTCATTTGAATTGCTGTTTGGACTTAGACGATAATTAGTATAATTATTGCAATTAAACACCCAATTTTAAACCTGCGATATTGTATTTTATAGCGTACCTCTATTATCCGGCACATGGAGGAAAACTCGTACCCAGATTTATATGAAAAAATGACGAAGTTTTTCACCAGGAGAACTCGTACCCAGATTTTTATGACAGAACTCGTACCCAGATTTCTCCGATAAAATGACAAAGTTTTTTCTCCGAGAGAACTCGTACCCAGATTTTTATATTGCAATTGACAAGTTTTTTCTTTAGGAGAACTCGTACCCACATTTCTATTTGATAAAATGACAAAGTTTTTCTCCAGGAGAACTCGTACCCAGATATTGATGGGTACAACTTCTCTTGGAGAACTCGTACCCGGGTACGACTTCTCCAGGAGAACTCGTACCCAAATTTCTGGGTACGAGTTCTGCGTACGGGTTCTCCTGGGTACGAGTTCTCCAGAAGTCGTTGTGACCTACCGTAAACATTATGAACAGACAAAGAATAGCCTTCAACAGGGACTCGAGGCAGTTCGTGGTGTTATCCTGAAGAGACTCCCAACCATTAAGTAAGTGATTTACACACTAGTGTATCTTGTAGATTCTTTGACTTCATGTCAGTCATGATCACTGATAATCCGAAATTCCTCCGATTCTTATCCCTTTCACATTTGTGTTTGATGATCTTCACTGCGCATGCCATACAAGGAAAGCAAGGGTAACAGTCAGAGGTATCTTGAATTATGTAACTCGTGTGTCTTTTGTAAAGTAGGACAATGAAATTCGCTAGTCTAAATGCGTCTATTGTCGAACACCGAGACGATTTTATTTTCTACCCGGCACTTGTCATAACCCGCGATTTGCATCAACTAAATATCTACTCGCTAGACACAGTAATGCTATTTCATTTGTAACACCTCATAGTTTAACCACTCTTATTATGTACAAAGCAGGTCAAACTGAAATAACTTAACGTCGGCATTATGGTTAAAATAAGCTCGATCCGTTCCTTTATTTTTATGTTGTCGCAATACGAGGAGCGGATCGACGAGCTGATTTTTAATCAGATTGGTCCGAAAGAACAGTAAGAGTTATCAATTGACAAGTAAAAATTTAAGTTGATAGCACAAGTGACCAGTGATTAGAAATATTTATTTATGGTCCTGTAATTTGGTTATAGGAAGGCCGAGTTGTTACGATTGGCATTAGCGATATTTCAAAGAATGATAACTCTAGCAAAATTCTAATCTGAGGAGCTTTCACCGAAGTTTTTCTCCCTTTAATTCTCGTATCCCCCTCCCTCCCCCATATAATACTTGATTGAATTATTCTTTGTTAATTTTGTTCACTGTTTTATGAGAACTATAATTCTTTGATTAAGAGATAAATAGTTGTCAAAAATTTTATCCGAGTTAATAATATTAAATACGTAAAATGTCTTGTTTCCTCTATTCATTGTTTCTTCTAACAATGAATGAAAAAGCATAAATATTCGTATTATTTTTATTTCATTTAATGTTTTCAATATATACAGGCTTTCAAGCGGGTCCTTATTTTTCTACAGCAGCCCTTATTTTCCTTATTTGAGCTTTAGAATCCTAAAAAATCCCTAATTCTTTGTTGAAATTCCTACATTTTCAAATTTTGAAAGTTTAAATAAATTTTACATAAAGTAAGTGTTGGAATTTATTAAATTTAGTCTTAGTATACTTTCAAAAATGAATATGTTGATTAAATGTACATTTCAGAAGACATCTTGATGGTTATCAGCTATATTTAGCATTGATTGTGAGCCATGGGAGTCCACCTGAATTATATCATGGTTTGTGCTGAATGCCGAATATGGCTGTTGATGACCACTGATATGATCTTCTGAGTGGGTAATTAATTTTTGTATTATTGCTCTTGCAAATGGTGAGTAAAACATTTTTTCTTTCCTGTTGATTTGTAAATTTTTGTCTAAAAAGCCCTTAAAAATCCTTAAAAAGGCCCTTATTTTTGGATAATTTTGCCCTAAAAATGACCCTTATATTTTGCAAAATGTCACTTGAAAGCCTGTATATAACATAAAGTTCTGAGAAAAAAAAAACATAAAGAAAGCAAACAATTATTTCCTTCAGTAACTAGCATAAAGGATGCTAAAAAAAAAAAAAAAACACCAAAAAAAAAAAAAAAATCCACCCCAGCAAATAGCCACTATTGAATGGCATAAAATAACAACAACAACAAATTAGTACAATACATATGCACGTACTTATGAAACTTATGGTGCAATGAAATTTTCATTGGTAAGATTTCGGGTGTGGTTTTAGTGAGAATGCCCAACAGTAGACACGTGTGTGGCACGTGCGCCCTAAAACCAACAAGCTACCGTTAAATTGTCAATTCGATTACGTACGAGGGAAGCTATAACCGCACACGGCATAATCATGTTATTCCATCCGCGTACTTAACAATATTGTTATCATGGTTTATGAATAAAGACATAAAATTATTGATCGTCGGCATACGGACTAAATAGTTACTAATACTTTTATATCTTTTACTATTTATTCCGTTTTTAAAAGCAGAAACCATTCCGTCACATTTACGGAATAAATGCTATCGTAAAGTCCGCGGATCCAATAACATGATTGTGCCGGTAATATTGTGATCTGGTTTTGTCCCCATTACTTAGCGCACAGATATATTAACTTAGTGATGTTCCGGTACCCGAAGACCCCACTTTAGATCCGCGTATGATTTAGATATGCAATGTGTTTTGCACACGCCAATAAATGTTACGTCAACGGCGGGGAGGATGGGCAGAGTGTAAAGGTCTCCGTGTGCATGCGTGAAAATCCTGCTCTACTACTTGAACGCCTATTCCACGTTTTGATGATGTAAATATTGACCAATCTTTCAATAGGACCACGACATAGAACACGTATCCCAGTATATTACCACATTAGATTCCACAAAGAATTATTACAGGAATGTAGCAACAGGAGAACTTGGCTCCACTTTATTTTGAGAATGTAGTTTTTCCATAATTTTAACATGCGAAGTTTGATCCCCCTTATGGTAGTACGGAATAATTGTGGAAATGAAAGAAAACCTTGAAATCCATGTCCTGATGAATCAACCGTTTTACAAAACGTAAACATTTACTGTTTGAAAAATATTTCAATCATGTGCATGTATACAAAATTAACAAGTCACGAATGTACGTATATGACAGAAAATAATGTTTATTTATCCATGTATTACACCAAGTGATGTATCATACAGGCTGAAAGAATCGGGGGGGGGGGGCTGTCTTTCTTAACAAAGTATATTTTTGTAGTAAAGATATATTTGGTGACTCTCCTGGACCACTTCTTAAAAAGTAACAGTGAATAGTAAGAATGCAATTTCGAAGTAGTAGAAGTTGTGAAATGAATTCATGTATACAAGGGAGCACCTCTCCACCCCACCCTGGAATGAAGAACTGGAAGTAAGGGAAAACGTAAAGTTTAATCAATATTATATTTAATAAAATAGTTCGTGTTATACTGTACAGAAAATCATTCTCTTCAAAGTCACCACTATAGCTATTCAACTATTAAAGCTTCAGGGGTACATGTGTATTTTTCTTTGCCCCTTTTCTTACATTATTCAATTGAAGCTTTGTATTTCAAATAACTGAATACTAGTAAATACATGTATTACAGTTTTTTAATAATAATAAAAAAAATTAATTTTATATGCTATTCAATAATTCAATAGTCACTAATTGCTGGGAATTTTTTTTCTCTGCATTCTTTATGCCATTCAATAGTCGCTAGTTACTGAAGGAAATAATTGTTTGCTTTTTAATTTCTCTCTCTCTCAATTTTTATGCCATTCAATAATCGCTTGTTACTGTAGCAAATGACTGTTTGCCTTACCGAAATTTGCCTTAATATGCTTTTCTTATGTTGTTTTCATAGTTCATTTATGTTACATATATATATTGAAAACATTAAATGAAATAAAAATAATACGAATATTTATGCTTTTTCATTCATTGTTAGAAGAAACAATGAATAGAGGAAACAAGACATTTTATGTATTTGAGGTTATTAACTCGGATAAAATTTTTGAAAACTATTGATGGGGAATACGAGAATTATAGGGAGAAAAACTTCGGTGAAGAAGAGGTTGCAAGATTTTGCTAGAGTTATCGTTCTTTGAAATATCGCTAATGCGAGAATTGAACACAATTTTCTATATTTACAACCACAGTTTGGCATTTTCTTATCAAATTTGAACATATTTAAACTAAATATGCTCTAATTTATGCGTTGGAAGGGGCATTTCGGTAGTTTTATGGGGCATTTCGGTAATTTCTGGGGGCATTTCGGTAAATCACGGGCATTTCGGTAATTCGAGGTACCGCTTTGATTATTTACAATTTCATTTCTCTTTCAGAATTTAATTCATGATAGATAGAGAATTTAAATGGTGTGACCACTTACTAGGCTGGTTTCAATATGCCATTCTGAGAATTACACTATGCAGACCTGGATCAATGTTTATATAGTTCCAAAATGAGTTTACTCTGAATGACACTTCAGTTCATGCACATTTTAGGTAAGTCCAATGAGACTGCTAGGTCTATATGTATTGTGGATGGGAATTTCATGACCCTGATGTGCCTTAAATTTGTCTGACAGCCAGTCAAATTGGGATGAATTTAATTCCACTATCAGTTTCAAATCACTATAAAAATAAATTGACAAAGTGCAATGAAATAAATATTTAATATATATGTCTAATAAAATCATTTGACTGTCTTCTCTATATTTGTCATTTCACCGATTAAACCTCGATCGGTGTGCTGCGACAATGTCACATTTTTCAGCACGTGGACCATCTTCGGCAAGAGGAACAGGTCGTTCTCGTCCCTCAATTTCCATCCTCTGACGTGCCTCGGTAAAAGAAGTGTTCACTTCCCTCCTCAGTATTAAATCTTCAAACAGGTCATCAATATAATCTGAAATGGAATGATATTTATGTATTTTTAACATTGAAAAAATCATAACAAATTTTAGGATATATTTTCAGGCTATACAATACAACAACAAAAATGTGATACTAGTTCCAAAAATCATAACTTGGTCTGTTAGAAAAACCCAACAATAAAGTATCAACAAAAATAAAATTTTATTATGTGTCCCTTGCCTTGCTGCCATTGATATACTTACTGAATGTCTGTTTGACTTTCACTTCCTTTGCCACACCTTCACCTTTTCTACCCTTTGGAAAGGACACAATGTTGATGGGCTCTCCTGTCTTGTTGGTAGCCTGTTGCCTATTGGCATTCTCATTGAAATGGAGAGCTGCAAGTTGTAATCTGAATAAAAATTACACCAATTGTTCATTTCACTTTCTATCAAGGTTTTCAATATTTATTGAAAAAAATAACTTTCTTAAAGGTGAAAATAAAAATGTAATCTACTATTGTTCATTAGTGTATATATTCTGAGAAGTATTTCACAATAACTAAAAATGTTCCTTAAGGCTACAGCTGAACTACTTGAATAGTATATTATAAAAGTATATTGTACAGTTCTTTACAATTATAATGAACAAGTGGAAATGATTGGAATTAATTGGTTAAACATACCGTGCCTCCATCTGAGCATGGAAGTAGTGCACAAATTTTGGTGCAAAGTGACACAACACTTTATGAAAAGCTTCCAGCCCAAATGTCTGTTCAGCTGGTGACAACTTCCTTATGTCTGTCACAAGAAGCCTCCCTTTTACGATCTTTTCTAACTCATCATACGATCTGGAACCTATGAAAAAACATCACATATTTGAGAATGGTACCACATATTTTGGAAATTGTAAGCAATACACTTCAATAAAATTTCATATTTAGTAATTTTCATTGTAGAAGAAAATTGAATTCTCTAATTCATATACAAACAGGTATGGTACAACTGAAAGCAAATTAAAAAAAATCAACAATATCTAAATGTGATCAAACTATATGTATATAAAATTACGACAAAATACCTCTTTTTACCCACATTCTGTCTTCGATTTCTCCATGTTCACATTTGGGAAATCTTTGCCCGTGTCCTTCATGAATGTTGCAAACATGATTTAGTATTGAAATCCACTTTTCATATACCAGTTCGCCGTCTCCATCACTGCTCATAGCACACCAGTAAGTATGGTTGCTGATGGACCGTGCCCACTGGCCAACATTCTGACAGTTCTTTTTCTTCCTGACAGCTTCTAATTTCTTGAAAATTCCTTTAAAAAGATTTTAAAATTTCAATGTCATACAAAAAACTTTTTTTAACATCAATTTTTTACAATGCAATTCTCAGAAGAAAAAAATGTGTTATTAATATGCTACAGCTGTATATACAATGTATGTATCCTTAACTTTCTGTAAACAAATTCTGTATCTTATAATCCTTTATACCAAAAAACCAAATAAATTTGTAATATTACCTTTTGCTACATGTCAACAATCAAACCAGTGGATGATGTTTGGGTATGTCTCTCTCATGTATTTCTTTATTTGGCTGTGTCTGTCTGTGACCAGGTGTGATATATCTAAGTCTTCTTCTTCTATCCTGTTTAATCCTCTTTTGAGTCCTTCCAACTCCATGGCATATGAATTCTTTACTTCATTTTTCTGACAATGAAATACAATAAAATGATCACTTAAATGTAGATTTAAAAGTGCCCTTTGTTGTTAAAATGATCACTTCAGATTTAAAAGTGGTCTTTGTCGTTTATGATTCATGTACATCTACGCATTATAATAAACCATGTTTTTTTTAATATATTAAAGTCTGCTTTGTACATGTAAGTACATGTACTTCAAGTTACTGTTTTCACAAATTATACTGAAACAAAGAGCTCATTTATAGAATCTTAAAAAGATGTGATTATAAATTACCTGCACAAGCTGTGTATCCAGAATCTTGTTAGTCTTCAAGTCCATCAATGTGTAGGACAAATAGTTAGCTGTGTGTCCTGGTGAACAGCAGCGTCCATCACTACCAAGTCTTAATGGCTCACCAGTAAATCTTGCATTACCAAAAAGAGATGCTTGTTGAATCCCCCATACATCATTAATAGTCGGCACCCGATATAATGTCTGTATGTTCATGTATGTTGCAATGCTGAACATTTGAATGGATTCATGGTTACAAATAGTAATGAATTTGTTTGCACTACCTCCAGAAAATAATACAGCCCCTGCAATAATAAGATTGCCTAAAGGCAATGAATTTGACGTTGGTTGGCTTTCCCACTTACGTGACTGACAACATTTCTCACATATACTGTTCACTTGAAGATAACTCCCTATAATGTTTTTGTGAAGCTTGCAGTTTAAACCACATTCAGTGCAGGTCTGTAGCAAGGTGTCTAAGCAAAACTCATATACAATAAATTTCCTCTCCTTAGCTGGATTGGTGTCTCTATCTTGCTCTGTTGGTGAATGCTCAAAATCAAGAAGGTCCTCATTCTCTGGGTTCCAGTCTGGGTCGTCATTGAAATCGTCCTCAACTGACATGAAACTGGTATCCAGTTGCTCTTCCATGCGGCTCTCTTCTGTCTGCGTGGCCCGTGTTACCATGCGTTTCACTGGAGGTGGTGTCAATGGAGGGAGCTCAATACTGGCTTGGACCTTTGCATGTCGCCTTTTCTGAAAACAAATTAAAGTACATGTGTATTATACAATTTAGTTTTTGTTTTCAAAAATGCTATAAGCACATTGGTCACAAGTAATTTGTAAGTTTATATTTGAAGAAGAAAGAATACCAAATTCCAGTAACTTTTTCAATACACAAGTGCAGTACAAATAAATCCTATAAATGAACTTACCCAAAATAAATTCTGTTGAAATTTTTTTAAATGGTGGGAGGGAGTTGAAGAGATAAAATCATTACAATATTTATTTGTTATCATTGCTTGTCATACTCCCGATAACATGTATGTATGCGTATGAATGTGTGCATATATTAATAGCAAGGAGTCAAGTAATATCCTAGTTGAAGGCCTTAGGGAGACTTCTATAAATTACTAATTTTTTCTTGTCGATAGAGTGCCATCTCTCTGTCAATTTACCCCATATCTTTTCACTTTCATACTTAAAAAAGATAATGTGAAAGACTTCTGAACTTACTACTAATTCATAGGTGGTCTGAATCATCTTCTCAAAACAACCCTGATTTTCCTGGTTTGTATTTTCATCATCAGGGACATGCACTTCACCAGTCGACTGTTCAAGTGCAGGTTCAGGGATCACTGGTTCTGGTTCACACACAGGCTCATCTGTGTTTAAAACCTCATTCAAAGTCTACAAAAGATATAATAAGAAATTAAGTCATGAAATCATGAACAATTTCATTTTCTGGAAAGGGGAAGGTAGGCTGGGTTTTGTACAAAAATGTACCTTGGTCAGATTATTTTTTCACAGCTTTGTGGGTAAAAACATTTCTGCGGGAAATTTTATTTATATTTCTAATATGGATTAGCCAAATTATTCTTTTCAATAAAATTGTTGGCAAGAAACCCCCCCCCCCGGCCTTTTTAAAAAAAACTTTCATTACATAACAGGTACTGTGTACAGGGGTTTGCTACAATTGTGTCTTAGTAATGTTAAAAAGATAATAATTGGTATGCATATTTCTTATTTACCTCAATGCGTTTCCTTTTTTCCAAAGCTTTCGACTTCCTTTGTGGTGTTGGTATGTCGGGATCAGCTGTTGCCACTCGCTTCCCATGTTTTGATTTTGACTTCGGGTCAGTATGGTCAAAAATTGTTGGTATAGCTCCAGTGATCAACATCTTTGTTTTTGCTTTAAAGCCGACTGCTGCAGCAACGTCATGATCAACTGCAAACTGGCTCTTCTCGAAGTGACTTTCACATATTTTTGAGTACTGGCTCGGCTCGAACCCGTCTCTTTTCATCTTTAACGTCCATTCCCTCCTCAATTTTGGTTCATTCGGAAATAAATACATACTTATTCCCTGTCCAGACTTGACTGTACAATTTAGAGCGGCACACTGCACCATTTTGATGATTTATTCACACTTATTTTCGCTTTCGTCTCTCTTACTTTGTTATTGTCTCTGATGACGCGTTTTGCAATGGAGATAACCACAACGAAACAAACATTGTCGGTCACACAGGTAAACATTTAAATGCCTGGTATAGGCGTACGACAGTGAAATTTAATAAATAACAAGAGGCCCATGGGCCACATCGCTCACCTGAGTCACCTTGACCCATATCTGAAGACTTTCCATATATAATTGCATGTAAAACCTTAGTCCCTATTATGGTCCAAACTACCCTTTGCAAACTTGAATCTACACTATGTCAAAAAGCTTTCATGTAAATGTCAACTTCTTTGGCCCAATAGTTCTTGAGAAGAAGATTTTTAAAGATTTTTCCTATATTTGTATGTAAAACATTGACCCCCCCCCCACTTGTGGCCCCATCCTACCCCCCGGGGGCCATGATTTGAACAAAATTGAATCTGCACTATGTCAGAAAGTTTACTTGTAAATATCAGCTTATCTCACTCAGTGGTTATTGAGAAAAAGATTTTAACTATATATTTGTATGTAAAACTTTGATCCCCCTTGTGGCCCCATCCTACCCCCGGGGGCCATGATTTGAACAAACTTGGATCTGCACTATGTCAGAAAGTTTTCATGTAAAAATCAGCTTTTCTGGCTCAATGGTTCTTGAGAAGAAGATTTTTAAAGATTTTTCCTATATATAATTGTATGTAAAACTTTGATCCCCTATTGTGGCTTCATCCAACCCCCGGGGCCCAAGATTTGAACAAACTTGAATCTGCATTAAGTCAGGAAGCTTTCATGAAAATCTCAGCTTTTCTGGCTTAGTGGTTCTTGAGAAGAAGATTTTTAAAGTTTTTCCCTATATATTTGTATGTAAAACTTTGATCCCCCCTTGTGGCCCCATCCTACCCCCGGGGGCCATGATTTGAACAAACTTGAATCTGCACTATGTCAGAACATTTTCATGTAAAAATCAGCTTTTCTGGCTCAGTGGTTCTTGAGAAGAAGATTTTTAAAGCTTTTCCCTATATATTTGTGTGCAAAACTTTGACCCCCCTTGGGGCCCCATCCTATCCCCGGGGACCATGATTTGAACAAACTTGAATCTGCACTATGTCAGAAAGTTTTCATGTAAAAATCAGCTTTTCTGACTCAGTGGTTCTTGAGAAGATTTTTAAAGATTTTTCCTATATATTTGTATGTAAAACTTTGATCCCCTATTGTGGCCCCATCCAACCCCCGGGGCCCATGATTTGAACAAACTTGAATCTGCATTATGTCAGGAAGCTTTCATGTAAATCTCAGCTTTTCTGGCTTAGTGGTTCTTGAGAAGAAGATTTTTAAAGTTTTTCCCTATATATTTGTGTGTAAAACTTTGATCCACCCCTTGGGGCCCCCATCTTATCCCCGGGGGCCATGATTTGAACAAACTTGAATCTGCACTATGTCAGAAAGTTTTCATGTAAAAATCAGCTTTTCTGGCTTAGTGGTTTTTGAGAAGAAGATTTTTAAAGATTTTCCTTATATATTTGTATGTAAAACTTTGATCCCCCCTTGTGGCCCCATCCTACCACCGGGGGCCATGATTTGAACAAACTTGAATCTGAAATATGTCAGGAAGCTTTCAGGTAAATTTCAGCTCTTCTGGCCCAGTGGTTCTTGAGAAGAAGATTTTTAAATGACCCCATCCTATTTTTGCATTTTTGTGATTATCTCCCCTTTGAAAGGGACATGGCCCTTCATTTGAACAAACTTGAAAGCCCTTCACCCAAGGATGCTTTTGGCCAAGTTAGGTTGAAATTGGCCCAGTGGTTCTTGAAAAGAAGTCGAAAATGTGAAAAGTTTACGGACAGACGGACAGACAGACAGACAGACGGACGCCGGACAAAATGTGATCAGAATAGCTCACTTGAACCTTCGGTTCAGGTGAGGTAAAAATTATTATTTTTTCTGAAATAACTTTTACTACTTTGTCAACCAGGACAATCGCCTTTTATTATAAGCGTTAAACATGACCTTTAAATGTTTTTTATTATTATTATTATTATTATTTGCAGGAGAAATAGTATTACGAAGAAAAGAAGCTTTGTCATAATTTTTTTATAGTATGAATTAAATACAATTTCTCATATATTAAGATTCTTCAATTTTTCAGGACACATGGTTGGTAATATTCATGAAAACTAGCAGAAATTCAGTACATTTGATGTGTTAGTCAAGTATACTTTAGGAGAGGCAAGCAAAGTTTGGAAAATGCCCTAAATGGTACCCGAAAGTGCCTTAAATGGTACCCAGAAAATATCTAAAATGGTACTTATGCATTACCCGAAAAGTACCTAAAATGTACCCAGTTTGTACCGAAAACGTACCTAAAATGGCACCGGGTTTGTACCAAAAATTGTACCTATAATGTACTTAAAATGTACCCAGTTTGTACTTAAATTGGTAACCGGATTTTACCAATAATATACCTGAATAGTACCTAAAATAGTACCAGAATTGTACCTAAAATGTACCCGAAGTTTCTGAAATGGTACCCAGATTGTACCTGAAAAGTATCTAAAATGTACCTGAATTGTATCAATAATGTACCCAAAATATACCCTGAAAATGTATCAAAGAAATGTACCCCAAAACTACCCCAACATGCGAACAACAATGTTGACAAAATTGTACCTTAAAGGTACCCCAAAAATTGAAACTTTCAAAGTTGAAATTATAATGTACAAAAAAGGTACCCCAAAAATTAAAACCTTAAAAAGTTGTATGGGAAAGAAAAAGTACCCGCCTGCAGCTAAAAATATTTTTAAAGTGCGGTTCCAAAAAGGGTAGACTTTTGGGTACCCTTTAGGTACATTCCGGGTACCTTTTGGGTATTTCCGGGTACATTTTAGTGTACCGGAAGCGTACCCAAAGTGTGTACCCAAAAATATTGTACCCAGAAGGTACCCTAAGATTGAAACTTGGAAATAATAGAGTACCTAAAAGGTAACCCGAAAATAGCAACTTGGACAGTTGCAGGGGAAAGAACATTGTACCCGAAAAAGTACCCGCCTGCAGCTAGAAAAGGGTAGACTTTCGGGTACCCTTTAGGTACATTCCAGGTACCTTTTGGGTACATTCCGGGTACTTTTAGGTGTACCCAAAGTTTACCCGTAAAGTACCCAAAGTGTACCCACATTGTACCTGAAATGTATCCGAAATGTACCCCAAAGTGTACCCAAAATGTACCTATTTTCTGTAAGGGTGAAGTTTTCGATGAGGACCAAGATTAGTTCCCAAGTCAGCCTCCAGAACATGAAACAGACCTAACTTTTATACATTCATTAATGTGATATATATATATAGATATAATATATATATATATGGGATTCCCTTCATAAGGGATTGTCCAATTTTCAATGTGATAATATGTACAAAGAGTTAGTGATAACTGAAATTAATTATACCAATAATAGTCGCTGTTTATAATCGGTAATGTATAACTTTTTTGTAACTTTTCCATAACGTTTGTCGGGTATAACTTTTTTGTAACTTTTCCATAACTTTTGTAGGGTATAACTTTTTTGTAACTTTTATAACTTTTTTGTAACTTTTCCATAACTTTTGTCGGGTATAACGTTTTTGTAACTTTTTCCATAACTTTTGTTGGGTATAACTTTTTTGTAACTTTTCCATAACTTTTGTCAGATATAACTTTTTTGTAACTTTTCCATAACTTTTGTTGGGTATAACTTTTTTGTAACTAATCCATAACTTAAGTATAATATTTTGATAATTTTTATGAAGTATAACTTTTTTAAGCATAACTTTATTATAACCTTAATCCACTTGTTGTATTCATGTTGAAATAAAAGATGATAACTGATACATGAGTATAACTTTTTTGTACCCGAGTTATAAGTAAAGTAACTGCCGCGGTGGCCGAGAGGTTAGAGCGTTCGCCCCGCATGCGGAAGGCCGGGGTTCGAATCCCGGCCGCGACAGACCTAAGTCGTTAAAACAGGTAGTGACAGTTCCATCACCAAACGCTCGGCATGAGGTGTGAATGTCACGGGTCCTCGGAGATGAGCTTAAAAACGGATGACCCGTGTCACAGCAGGTGTGGCACGCTAAAGAACCCTCACTGCTCAATGGCCATAAGCGCCGAGCATAGGCCTAAATTTGAAGCCCTTCACCGGTCTTGGTGACGTCTCCATATGAGTGAAAAATTCTCGACCGAGACGTTAAGCAAGATTCAATCAATCAATATAAGTAAAGTATAACTATATTTGAAGAAGTGGTTCCAAACTCCGATAACTTGGTCATATCTTTTTTGTAACTTTTCTTAGTTACATAAGTTATAACTTAGTTATAACTTTTTTCGGTATGGGTTACGTTAGGAAACACAATATGTCAATCGAGTAATATCTACAAAATGCAACAACGCTACACTCTTCAAGTATCTGATTACATGTATTCACGTAAGAAAACACAACAACGTTACGTCATACATTCGCGGAGAATTGAGTTAACATACCGTTTTTCTAAAGCCGCACACTTAAGTTTAATTTTATTATTTACGTTAGCAAACACAACATGGATGCACTAGCTCATACACATGCGTAGAAAATTACAATTTTAATTATAACCATTGCGTTATTCTACGACATAACACCTCACACTTCAATGTTGTTGTTTTTTTTAGATTTACGCGAGAGAACACAACAAAGTTACGTTACTAGCTCATACACTCGCGTACCCGTTTATAGGCAATGTGAAATGGAAAAACCATTAACTGAATATCGCTTTTCTAATTTTCTTCATTATTTTCTGAAATACTTCCTGTGTTATCAAGAAAAATAAATGAATAAAAACCCATAATGGTCACTCCTCTATAAAGAAATTATGAAATTCGTTTAATGGAATTCATAATTTTCCTACGTTTCCAGTGTAGCCATATGGAATAAGAGTCATAATGTTACGAATTTCGAATAGTCCGAAAGCAATACAAAATCAGGAGAAATTGGAGATGAATGGAGAATCCCAAGAGTAGAGATTTGGAGGAAATAATATGAAATGGCAATCTTTAAGTCAGTACCTTTCGTATTTTTAGAATTGAACATCACCAAACCTCATACATTGTAGTTATAACTATATATAGTATGTATGGACATATATTTCAATGAAGGAAACAGCAGGTATCGTTAAAAGATGAGGCACTGTGTAACATAGATATATATACCACAAAAAATAGCAGCTTTTTCTTTTTCTCGCTTCAAAATTCAACTTTCATATGGAACTTTACCAAAATTATCAAATATGCTTTCTTAATGGTTTGCTGATATGGAATTTTACAATTCTATGAAAGTGTACTTATTAAAAAGTGTTTAATTATTCAGTTAAAACGTATCTTATTACGTATTATTAATTAGCTAAACACCCATCGCATTGGGTCTATACATCACGCACTTTTACACGTCAATATTACAATAAACCTATACGACACAGTTTCAAAATAAATTCAGTACACCAGATCTGTAAATTAGGAAGGCTTGTTTGATAAAAAGCGGTATTTCACTTAAGATTTATGATTAAATTACATAACGGGGGGGGGGGGGGGGGTGAGATTACAGAAGAGTAGGAGCGGCATCCTCAAAGTAGTTCATCTCTTGACACGTTTCCGGTATACCTGCACTATGTTAGTCTACACACCATACCTGAAACCTGTCCGTGACAATTCAAGCAGAACCTGTTTATCAATTATTACCGAAGCCATCAAAGACAGTTTCTGTTAGTTTACTTTGATATTTGACCTCCGAACTTCCGATATTCATCTTAAAATTATTATTATATTTTTGCAGTATTGCCTATATATATACAGAGAGAACATTTAAAATACAAATTGATAAAGATTTCACTCATTTGGACGATTGTTTTATGAATATTAATATGGGCGGACATATAGTGACCATTCGTTACAAATATAGGCGGACATATTGTGCAGGCGGACATATAGTGACAGTTTGGACAAAAAATTGGGCGGACATTTAGTGTAGGAGGACATATAAGGACTCAACATACAAGTATATCATATATAATGCATAAAACTTATTGCTAATAATATTGATGTGTTTGTGTGATTGTTTTTTTTAAAGCAGTTTCTTACATCAATTTTAACGTACATGTATGTATGATGCATGTTGAAATTAAATATTATTACATTATAGTAATTAGATATTGATTCCAAAGGTTCTTAAAACATTTTTAATTAAAAATAAAATAACAGCAAATCATTATTTATGTTTTCAAGCGAAATGTGGATTCTCTAAAACGTCGAGCACCTGTGATCGCTTCGAAACTTCAACAATTGTTGTAGCAGATTTTCGTTATTAGGAAGTGGGAGCGCGGCGTACTATTATTGTTACGTACGGGTTCCTTAAAAAATGAATTAAAACATTATAATTTAATTCAAAGTTAGAAAATATAATATTTCATTATTTATAATAGAAAGTTCAATTATTTTTTATCTTTAACTTTTTTTTAATAAAGTGCACCGCCACGGCACATGATACGCCCGTCACATATTGTTAACAGTATAGATTGTACCCATTAAAACATTTTTTTTTATATCACCTTAATTAAATGTCACAGTGACCTTAAAGTAGGATGCGACACACCTTCTACCTAAGATGCATTAGTTGACCAATTTTGGTGATTCTAGGTCTAATAGTTTTCAAGTTATGAGCCGAACAAGTTTTTGCCATATATGGCCATATCTTCTTAATGAAAAGTCACAGTGACCTCATTTTAATGTGCGACACACCTTCTACCCAAGATGTATCTACAGACAAAGTTTGATGATTCTAGGCCTTGTAGTATTTAAGTTACGGGTCGGACACGAAAAAGCTAACAGACGGACAGACGGACGGACATGAACGCCATACCATAATACGTCCCGTCTTAAGACGGGCGTATAAAAACTATACCCGTTTAATACTACTGGGTTTTTTATGGCAAAGTCGTTGTGCCGACAAAAAATAGTCACGTCTTTTCCCTCATACCTTCCTTCGAAAATTGAAAAATAAACAGTCTAAATCCTCACTACTAACAGCAAATACACCCTTAAACAGCACGAAACACCCTAATGTAGTATTATTTACAAGCCGTTAATATGATAATTGGTTTTTTGTCAATTAAATCTAATCTGTTTATGAAATAGCCAAAAATTGTTTTCAAATCTTCTCGCTCGACGTCGCAATTGACGTCACAGATAATGGCGCGTAAAATATCGAAGAAAATATGCATATCGCAAGATTTGAATTTCATCACTTTCAAACTCGGAAACTACGCAAACTGTTTCATTTAAAACACATGTAAAGTAGTTTTAGGCATGAAATGAATTAATTTTGCTGAAAAAATTAAAAAAGTTTAGAAACATCCCTTACAGAAATGAGATCTACCCGAAAGGTAACCAAAATGTATCCGTAAGGTACAAGAAGAAACTTTTACCTTGAAAAATGTACCCAAAAAGTACCCGCAAAAAACTTAGCCATTTTTCAACGGTACCCGGAACATGCCCGACGATTGTAAAAAGTACCTAAAATGTACCCAGATTAAAAAATTGAAAAGTTAAAATGTACCCAACAGAAAAATATCAATGTTCAAATGTACCCGAATTGTACCCAGGGTATCAATTAAGGAAGTTAAAATGTATTCGTTATGTACCCACTTTAAAGTTACTAAGTTGAAATGTACCCGAAATGTACACAACAAAAAATGTTAATGTTGAAATGTATACCAGAAATGTGCCCTAGGTAAATTAAAAAGTTAAATTGTATCCGTAATGTACCAACTTTAAATGTGACTATTGAAAATGTACCCGAAATGTACCCATTTAAATCAACCTTGTAATTTCACAACAGATACAAATAATATGAAAATAAAATATGTAAAAATGTACGCAAATTCTAATCAACAAAAATAAAACGAAGTTCTGATATACTCGGAAAGTACCCATTGGAAAATTACTTAAACAATTTCATAACTGATTTTGAAATAAGAAAGTTTTTATAGTCAATTGTACTAGCATTATGTACCCAACTTCAATCTGGCATGTTGTTTTTTTTATTGATGTATGTATGTTGTAGGCATTTTTTGTTTAAAATATATATATATATATATATATATATATATATATATATATATATATATATATGTAATAGTGCAAATCCTGTTGATGTTAATGAATTTTAATTTATCTATAAAAAGTTTTTTTGTTCTGCCATTAAGGTAGCTCTAGTATTCAAGAAAATCTGAAGAATTACATGAAGGGATCCATCCCTAAACCTCTAAATGGAAAGCTATTTTCCATCTTAAAACACATAACAATTAAAAACAAATAATTGAAGAGACATAGTAGTAAGATAGTCTTTTGAACTTGATAATGCTACATGATTGTTATTCTGAAGCAATTTCATAAGAAAACATTATGTGACAGTCACTGAATTTAGTTTTCAATTAATTCTATATATATATATATATATATATATATATATATATATATATATGGTTAACAAACTGTATATATCATAACATATATATATATATATATTAAACATTATATATATATATAATATATATATATATATATATATATATATATGTATATATATATATATATATATATATATATATATATATATATATATATATATATATCTGTGTTTGATTTTTTTTGGGGGGTGGGTGGGTGTTTTTGTTGTTGGTTTTTTTTTAATATTGATATACACTGAATGTCAAAAGATGTCCCTGCAGAATGAAATTATTGAAGATCATCATATTATTTTCATAAACTAGTTAACTTATTAATTAATTAACCAATCAATCCGGAGCGGGTCTTCACAATACTTGGCTCTATCAACCGTAAATATTGAGATCGGGTTCCTGATAAAAAGCATCGGGTGTGCACTCCGAGTTTCCGCGCATATTCAGCATGCAGATGCCATGTTTATGATGTTGTGGCCTACCGTAAACATTATGAACAGACAAAGAATAGCCTTCAACAGGGACTCGAGGGAGTTCGTGGTGTTATCCTGAAGGTATCACACCGGTAATTATTTTCACTATATATTACTATAGAGGGGAAAAAATCATTTAAAATCAGTTTACAAAATTGATGCCGAATAACGCAGTCAGACACGTTCTATGTTACCCGAGATGGCATTTTCGAAAATGAATTACCCGCAAACAAGACTACCCTCAAATCCACGTGTTTTTCACATGTGTGTAAACAGCCAGACTGCACCTCCGGAAGTAGCCTCAGCCTTTATATACACTTGGTTATTTCTACAAATTATACAAAATTTCCTAATCAGGGGTACAAAAATTAAGAGAAAAGAAGAAGAGGAAATGAGAAAAATCGCGCAAGGAAAAAAATATATTCTATTTTCGGTATTAAAATGGAATCTGCATCTGGTCAATTTGGTATCCTAGTAGAGCCCATTAATTACGCTTAACAGATTAAACCAAGTTGATACTCACGGGTGATTAGTGCTTCAGATAATGGCCCCCTAATCTGTCAGGGGTTGTGCATATTTAGCCTTTCTTCAAAGCAGGGGTAACACATTAAGAAGACTAAATACTGGTTAAAACAAATAAATAAGACTAAAGTCTGACTGGATAATATGACGTTTTTAAACGTGTACACAAATCATACAGAAATCATACATGTAACTGTTCATTACAAAAAAATTAAGCTAAAACATTTCCTAAATTTTGGTTCTAAAGAAGATGTAGGTCAAATATCAAGTGCGCTAGGTTTAGTGACGTTTAATTGCAAGTGTTCAAAATGCTCAAAACAGTAAAAATATCTAGTGACAAACTTAATATGCAGGACAGAAATTGTTGGTCAATGCTTTAGACGCCGGCAATAGAATTAAGGCCTACGCCGTCAGAGCCTTGATATCCTGCTACGGAGGGGACTGTCGTAAATCGTGCCAGAAATATTACTTCGCGTGTTGGGCCCTTAAAACGAATAATTTGAAATCTTCTGTGTTAAGGAGACATTTTGATGTTCATATGAGTGACCTTGACGGGCATTTCCCATGAATTATCTGAATTTCTCTTTAGGATTAAATAAAATTTCTAAACTCTACGCAGAAATACGAAATCTCTTAATTGGGTTAATTTACAATAAGGACATTGAATCAAGAAGTCATATAGTTATGTATGATGCTTATGAATGTCAAGGAAAGTCCATCTAACAGTTGCGCAAGGCAGGAGGAGGAGGGGGGGGGGTATTGTGCAATATGCGTATTGTAAAATCGATGTGAAATTTTGACACGTCTTTTGGATGTTTTAAGTGTTAAAACCGCCGGTGTACGCTATGTAGATGGGTGTTTATACAAATATTTAAGATTTTCTAGTGTATAAGGCAAAAAATACGTTGTTGATACGTATTTAGATGTAATTGAAATTTCACATTGTGTATTGTGTCATGTTTCTTGAATGACCTATTAAAACACCGTTTTGTTTTTCAAACCTCTTGTTTTGATATCCAGCGCTAATTTTGAGCCGATGAAAAGGGAAAGGACTGAGAAAAACGGGAAATTGTGAAATTCAAGACTTCCTTCAAGATATCACACCGGTAATTATTTTCACTATATATTACTATAGAGGGGAAAAAATCATTTAAAATCAGTTTACAAAATTGATGCCGAATAACGCAGTCAGACACGTTCTATGTTACCCATCTCGTCTGCCGACACCAGAAAAACAACACCCTACGCGGCATTTTCGAAAATAAATTACTCGCAAACAAGACTACCCTCAAATCCACGTGTTTTTCACATGTGTGTAAACAGTCGGAGTGCACCTCAGGAAGTAGCCTCAGCTACCAACAACAAATAGTTCCTTTATATACACTTGGTTATTTCTACAAATTATACAAAATTTCCTAATCAGGGGTACAAAAATTAAGAGAAAAGAAGAAGAGGAATTGAGAAAAATCGCGCAAGGAAAAAAATATTTCTTTAAATATATGGAACTACAATTGACTAAGTTCATTTTGATTGGACAATTACTGGTGTGATACCTGAAGAGACTCCCAACCATTAAGTAAGTGATTTACACACTAGTGTATTTTGTAGATATTTTGACTTCATGTCAGTCATGATCACTGATAATCCGAAATTCCTCCGATTCTTATACCTTTCACATTTGTGTCTGATGATTTTCACTGCACATGACATATAAGGAAATCAAGGGTAACAGTCAGAGGTATCTTGAATTATGTAACTCATGTGTCTTTTGTAAAGTAGGACAATGAAATTCGCCAGTCTAAATGCGTCTATTGTGGGACACTGAGACGATTTTCATTTTCTACCCGGCACTTGATAACCCGTGATTTGCATCAACTAGATATCTACTCGCTAGACACAGTAATGCTATTTCATTTGTAACACCTCATAGTTTAAACACTCTTATTATGTACAAAGCAGGTCAAACTGAAATAACTTAAGTAACGTCGGCATTATGGTTAAAATCAGCTCGATCCGCTCCTTTATTTTTATGTTGTCGCAATACGAGGAGCGGATCGACGAGCTGATTTTAATCAGATTGGTCCGAAGGAACAGCAAGAGTTATCAATTGACAAGTAAAAATTTAAGTTGACAGCACAAGTGACCAGTGATTAGAAATATTTATTTATGGTCCTGTAATTTGGTTATAGGAAGGTCTTTCAGGTATCCTTTCATTATATATTTACAATTTCATTTTTCTTTCAGAATATAATTCATGATAGATACAGAATTTATATGGTGTGACCACTGACCTGGCTGGTTTCAATATGCCATTCTGAGAATTACACTATGCAGACCTGGATCAATGTTTATATACATTGTAGTTCCAAAGTGAATTTACCCTGAAGTGTCTTCAGTTCATGCACATTTTAGGTAAGTCCAATGAGACTGTTTAGGTCTATATGTATTGTGGATGGGAATTCCATGACCCTGATATCTCTTAAATTTGTCTGACAGCAAGTCAAATTGGGATGAATTTAATTCCACTATCAGTTTCAAATCACTGATTTAATTTGAACAGATCATACAAACTGTTTCTATTAATTTTAAATAGATGCCCACAAAATAATTGCATTATTATTTTTTTTAGAATGTACGTCATCAATGTTCTCCCAAAAGAAAGTGAGCAAAAACTTATCCAAAGAATCAACAGCACATTTTTGTGAAACTTATTAAAATGTGCAGGTAATATTGCTGTTAAAATATTTTGTATCCTATGATCTGTAATAAAATACAATGTATAAGTGGCATATTGATATACCTTTAACTTCGTTATAACTTTTCAACTAAAATGGGTAGGGATTTTATATTTGCCATTTTTATTGTTTGTGACAAGAAAAAATTGTTTTAATATATATACAAACTGTATATATAAAAGTACCTTAATGACCTTTTGACCTACTAAGGCTTTCTGAAGGTACCAAATTTGATCTTCTGACCTTGACATGAATTTTGACCTACTTGTCTTGAAAAGCGTTAAGTTTGGGGGCATCCATGGTTCACATTCATGTCTTGTTGCTGTTCAGACTATGAAAAGATGTTGCTGTTAAGAACGATTATCTAGCACAACCATTTAATGCAAAGTTAACCTAAGTTCAAACACAGGTGCTTGTGGACAGGACTTCCGGTACCCCCCTTCTTTTATTTTTAAATGTTCAATTTCTTGCGTATTTCGGACGTATTTTGGATAAAATATGTAACTTCAGAGTTTATCTATTTCAATGGAATACACAAATCTCGCATAGAAACCGTTTTTAAAAATGTCATATCACCGATCATAATATATGAACAAGGTGTGCAACTCAGCCAGCGACATGTTGAAAAAATCTACACCTCGCTGAGAAATCCTATCGAAAAAACACCAATAATGCATATACCAACTGAAAAGAACGGTCATTCTAAATCTACTGATGATTCGTGGATTAAATGCCTCGCTATTTGGTGCGCAATAACTACTTCACACCGCTCAATTTCATCGTTTTAACCTCGCCACTTCTCATTTCTGACTATAACGAACGGAAGTTGTAATGCTGGAATATTTCTGTCGCAGCCAACTAATTTTAGAACGAGAAAACCCGAGACGAGGTCTTCCGAATACCATTAGCTACACGAAAAGGGAAGAGAATACCGATCATAGTAATCAAGTCTAGCCAAAGAGGATTTTACAAATACAGTACCTGAATAGTACCTAAAATAGTACCATAATTGTACCTAAAATGTACCCGAAAAGTTTCTGAAATGGTACCAGGATTGTACCTTAAAAGTACTCAAAATGTACCTGGATTGTATCAATAATGTACCCATAATATACCCTGAAAATGTATCGAAGAAATGTACCCAAAAGGTACCCCAAAATGGGAACAACAATGTTGACAAAATTGTACCTAAAAGGTACCCCAAAAATAGAAACTTTCAAAGTTGAAATAATAATGTACCCAAAAGGTACCCCAAAAATTAAAACCTTAAAAAGTTGTACGGGTAAGAAAATGTACCCGAAAAAGTACCCACCTGCAGCTAAAAATATTTTTAAAGTCCGGTTCCAAAAAGGGTAGACTTTTGGGTAACCTTTAGGTACATTCCAGGTTCCTTTTGGGTACTTTCCGGGTACTTTTTAGTGTACCCGAAGCGTACTCAAAGTCTGTACCCAAAAATATTGTACCCAGAAGGTACCCTAAAAACTGATACTTGAAAAGTTGAAAATAATAAGGTACCCATAAGGTACCCCCGAAAATTGTAACTTAGACAGTTGCATGGGAAAGAACAATGTAAGCGAAAAAGTACCCACCTGCAGCTAGAAATATTTTTAAAGTGAGGTTCCAAAAAGGGTAGACTTTCGGGTACCCTTTAGGTACATTCCAGGTACCTTCTGGGTACATTCCGGGTACCCAAATTGTACGTGTAATGTATCCGAAATGTACCCCAAAAAGGTACCCAAAATGTACTTATTTTCTGCAAGGGATGGAATGTGTCCTATAAACATCTACGGTTCTACAAAAGATTTTTGAAATTGGTCAATTTTGGGCAGTTTTTGCCCTAACCCTAAGGCCCAAGGGGAGCAGGGATCCTGAAATTTACAATTTATGTCCCCCTTGTTCCAAATATGCTTCCTACCAAATTTGAAAAGAATTGGAATGATTACAATCAAGGAGTTAAAAAAATTTATTGTTCGCACATTTAATAACAGACCATTTTGGCCCCAACCAAATATCAAATTCCTACACCTGGGATCATCAAATTTACAATTTTGGTAAAGGACTACCTGCTCTTTCTAAATATCCATCTAGTTTTAATTCAGTACCAATAGCACTAAAGAAGATTTTATTCATAATAAGGCCACAGTTTTTTTTTTATTTCTTGGTTTACGGATCCGCCTACTCTAATTTCTGGGTAATCGAAAAAAAAAAAAATAATAAATTTCTACTTGTGTTTAATTCCGCCGATTCTACCCAACGTGTCAAACCGTAAATAAAAATAAAATGCATTTTAAATTTTACGAATAGAAAATCGTGAAACGCAAACCAATTGATTTGTATGTGGTAATCACTATTCGTTTTGCGAAATATCTTTATTCCGTAGTTTTGAAAACCATGTAAACAGATATGGCCACGATGACAGTAACGATGCCTATATATCGTTCTTGTGGACGAAATAGATGCCAGATGACATCTTCAATAAAAGGAATTGATAGAAATAAATACTTCTCATATAATTGGCGGTATTCTTGCAGTGCTATTTTGGTGTTTAAGGATGAGTGACTTTACTAGATAGGATCGGATGTTCCTGATATCGTTAGGTGATAATGTCCTACGGACTCGGTTTGAGTGTGGTGAGGGCCTGTTCCGAGACACAGCTAGATTATTCTAACTAGTTACTTTATACCACAACAGTACATACCATAATAAACGTATTTGAATACATGTACGTTCATCTCTGCCGTCAAAAATCCGAATAGAGAATAAAGAACAGTGTGAGAAATTCTTGGACGCTTTTGATACTTTAATGAACGCGTTAAAATATGACGAATTCCCAGACGAAACTCGGAAAGCTATGCATATTTCTCGAAAATCAGTATACCTTGTGTAGTGGTGGAAAGAATTTGAGTACCAAATAAAAATGAAAAACAGAAAACACTTAACACTTTTTTCAAAACAGGTGATAGAAAATTTTAAGGGCATATCTATGTGGGGAACTTGATTGGGAAAAAGATTGAAAATTGGTAAAATTTTGGATTCGAAAAACCTACCTTATCTTTCTTTGGAAGAGGTAGTAGAAATCCTGGACCACCAACATCTGCCAAACGAGCATTACCACACAAGCCTGCAATGAGCATTACAACACAAACCTGTAATGAGCATTACCACAATCCTGTAATGAGCATTACCACAAACCTGTAATGAGCATTTATTTTTCAACAAGAGTACCGCCAACGGTACATAATATGCCCGTGAAAAGCTAAAATAGGGCGATTTTCTTACACCATGATTTGTAGAACTTGCCTTCAAATAGTATCAACAATCATCACGGTGACGTCACATACTTTCTTTGCATTGAAAAAACAAGACAATCATGTACTCTTTATGTAATAATTTCACTTGGCATAAGATGTATGTGTACCATGTTTAATGGTCCTTGCTCCAATGAATCGGTCTGCATCCTGCTACTATGAAACAAAGTTTGAAGTGGATCTGTCAAAGCACTTTCAAAAAATTACGCGGACAAATTTCTCAATAAAGAAGAGGAATAATAACGAGCTATAACTGTGTTGGGATGCCAACACAAATGTCTCCGAACACCTCCCCATGTCAGAAATGTATGTTGATGCCAGAAATGGACTCAGAATCCTCAAACAAGAGCTAGGCCCAAAGACCACATCGCTCACCTGAGTCACTTGGCTCATATTTAAAGATTTTCCCTATATATTTGTCTGCAAAACTTTCATGCCCCCCTTGTGACCCCATCCTCACCTGGGGGGCCATCGTTTTAACAAACTGAAATCTGAAATATGTCAGAAAGCTTCCATGTAAATATCAGCTTTTCTGGCTCAGTGGTTCTTGAGAAGATTTTTAAAGATTTTCCTTATATATTTGTATGTAAAACTTTGATCCCCTATTGTGACCCCATCCAACCCCCGGGGGACATGATTTGAACAAATCTGAATCTGCATTATGTCAGGAAGGTTTCATGTAAATCTCATCTTTTCTGGCTCAGTGGTTCTTGAGAAGAAGATTTTTAAAGATTTATCCTATATATTTGTATGTAAACTTTGATCCCCTATTGTGGCCCCAACCAACCCCCGGGGGCCATGATTTGAACAAACTTGAATCTGCATTATGTCAGGAAGCTTTCATGTAAATCTCCGCTTTTCTGCCTCAGTGGTTCTTGAGAACAAGATTTTTCCTATATATTTGTATGTAAAACTTTGATCCCCTATTATGGCCCCATCTAACCCCCGGGGGTCATGATTTGAACAAACTTAAATCTGTACTATGTTAGGAAGCTTTCATGAAAATCTCAGCTTTTCTCGCCCAGTGGTTCTTGAGAAGATTTTTAAATGACCCCACCCTATTTTTGCATTTTTGTGATTATCTCCCCTTTGAAAGGGACATGGCCCTTCATTTGAACAAACTTGAAAGCCCCTCACTCAAGGATGCTTTGTGGCAAGTTTGGTTGAAATTGGCCCAGTGGTTCTTGAGAAGATGAAAATGTGAAAAGTTTACGACGACGACAGACAACGGACAAATTTTGATCAGAAAAACTTTCAAATATTTCGAAATATGGCGGTATATAGTGGCCGTTTTCAAAATGGTGGCTCAAAAAAAATTTGATCTTAGAAATGAACTCAGGGTCACAATATTACCCTAGAAATAAAATTTGCTTGAAATCTGACAACCTTGATTTTTTTTTTTAACGTTTTTGGTGGCCATTTTGAAACGGCGGCCATTTTGAAAATTTGGAAAGTTGATTGCACCCCTCCTTATGACCCCCTATCAGTTCACAGAGTTTGAAGTGGATCAGCCGAAGCACTTTCATAAAATCGCGCGGACAAATTTCTCACTAATGAAGAGGAATATTAAGAAGAAAAGAATAATAACGAGCTATAACTGTGTTGGGATACCAACACAAATGTCTCCAAACACCTCTCCATGTCAGAAATGGTTTTTGATGCCAGATATGGACTCAGAATCCTCCATAAACCCTAGAAAGTAAATTAGGATGAAATCCGACGGACAAGATTTTTGGCCGCCATTTCCTTCAATGGCGGCCATTTTGAATCATTTCAAAATTGATCGCAAGGAAATACAGATGCTAGAAATGAACTGTGGATCCTCAATTGACCCCAGAACCCAAATGTAGTAGATTTTAACACTTTCAAATATTTTGGTATATGACGGCCATTTTCATCAAAATTTTATTTTATGGTGGAAATGGACTCGGGGTCACCAAATTACCCTAGGAATAGAATTTGGTTGAAATCCGACAACGTTGATTTTTTGGCCGCCATTTTGATGCGGCGACAATTTTTAAAATTTGGAAAGTTGATTGTACCCCTCCTCATGACCCCCTATCAGCTCACAAAGTTTGAAGTGGATCAGTCGAAGCACGTTCATAAAATCGCGCAGACAAATTTCTCACTAATGAAGAGGAATAATAAGAAGAAAAGAATAATAACTAGACACTCATTATTAGTAATAAGTAGGTCTTCTGTTAAACCACTTCCGCTACACAGCTTTCTGTTCTTACGAGAATCATTCAAATATATCAGAGAATGTGCCTTAAGAAAAAATGGAGTGTTATCGAACTTTTTACTCATTTCTCGTAACTTCCGGTGACGGCCGGAAGTATAACTATTCAGATGTGTTTCCCCATAAATCACAGCGACTCTCCACTGTCTACATTCCCTGAAAGTTTCACGTCTCTATTTGAAAGAGTTTTCAAGAAAAAGAAGTAGACTAAAGAAAGAAAAAGTAGTGGGTTACTACCGACCGGAAGTGAATTTTGAAAAACGAAATTGTCAAAACTCTAGAAGTTGAAACTGTTATTAACATATGTGAAAATCATATCAAACACTTGAAATATAAGTGAGATTTATGGGGGACACAAAGACGAAAAGTATAACAGTATTTTATCGAGAAACCGGTAGTAGCGTTTTTGACTACCGACGGGGTCAATATTCTTTTGACACTTTGAAAGAAACTTAATAAACTAGTATAGGTTTCAATTTAAAAGAAAAAGTTTGAAATTTGCGAATCTTTCAATCACTTCCGGTGACGACCGGAAGTGACGGCGACAAACAAATCAATGTACATGCACTATACAATTGAGACATCTATAATCTCTGAAAGTTTGATTTGTTCATCTTTAGTCGTTTTTGAGATTCCCCTCGGACAAAATGATTTTTTAAAAACGGAAATTGGACTTTTTGAAAAAATGAAAAATATTGTCTAAAGGTACTACAATTCTCTATCATCTCTGTAAATGGCAAGAAAATCCAGCAAGCCATCTCTGAGAAATCGTGTTGACAAAATTTGAATATTGTGCATTTTTCAACCACTTCCTGTTTAAACCGCAAGCGACGGACAATCATATACAGAATATATATACCATGGATTATTGTTAGTCTACAACCCCTGCAACTTTCAAGTGTCTACCTATACTCATTCCTGAGAAATTAGTCAAAGAAAGTCTAAATTTGTCCACACCATATCTCACGACCGGAAGTCAATTTTACAAAAATATTTCACGTTACTTTAGACATGTATAGTGTTTATTATATAATTATGTAAAATTCAAGTCAATAATTTGTATCATGACCGAGATTTATGGCACTAAAAAATGAGAAAATGAAAAGTATTTTTTGATATAACCGGAAGTCAGAGTTTCAACTTCCGGTGGGGTCAACATTTTTGGAGACTTCGAAAGAGACCTTATAGACTGGTATAGGTTTCAATTTGAACGAAAAAGTTTGAAATTTTCTATTCTTTTAATCACTTCCGATGACGACCGGAAGTGACGGCGACAAAAAATATTACGTGCATGCACTATATACGTGAGAGATATATTATCCCTGAAAGTTTCATTTGATTATCTTCAGTCGTTTTCAAGTTTACCCCCAGACAAAATGACTTTCAAAAAGCAGGAAATCGAACATATCTCCACGAACGGAAGTGAATTTTGAAAAAAAAAAAAAGACTAGAGATATCATCGTTCTCCTTAATCCGCGAAAGCTTCAAGAAAATCCATCAAACATTGCGTGTCACGAAAGGGAAAATAATAATAATAAACAGTACAATCACTATGAGGTCTTAATCCGTCTGAAACGGAAGACCTTAACTAGACACTTATTGCCACGGCAATAACAAGGTCAAAAATCATCAAAATCTATGCATGCATCTCTGAGAAATCGAGCTCACAAAAATTGGAGAGAATAATAATTAGCTATAACTGTGTTGGGATGCCAACACAAATGTCTCCGAACACTTCCCCATGTCAGAAATGCTTTTGGATGCCAGATGTGGACTCGGATGTGGACCTTCATAAACCCTAGAAACTAAATTTGGTTGAAATCAGACAAACTTGATTTTTGGCAGCCATTTTCTTAAATGTCGGCCATTTTGAAACATTTAAAAACTGAATGGAAGGAAATACTGATCCTAGAAATGAACTCTGTGCCCTCAATTGACCACAGAACTCAAATGACGTAGACATTTTATTACTTTAAAATATTTCGGTATATGGCGGTCATTTTGAAAATAGCGACTCAAAAAAAATTTGATGGTGGAAATGGACTCAGGGTCACAAAATTATACCCTAGGAATAGAATTTGGTTGGAATCCAAAAATCTTGATCTTTTGACGTATTTTTGGCCGCAATTTTCTTTAATGGCGGCCATTTTGAATCATTTGAAAATTGATTGTAAGGAAATACTGATGCTAGAAATGAACTGTGAACCCTCAATTGACCCCAGAACCCAAATGAAGTAGAGATGTTAACACTTTCAAGTATTTCGGTTTATGGCAGCCATTTTGAAAATGGCGGCTCAATTTTTTTTTTTTTTGATGGTGGAAATGGACTCGGAGTCACCAAATTACCCTAAAATTAGAATTTGGTTGAAATCCGACAACCTTGATTTTTTAACATCAATTAACAAATGGACTGATGCTTTTTTAATTTTTGCTAGCATCTATCTAGCGGCACACCCTGACAAAACACAGCAACTGTGCAAGTACTTGCATGACGTTAGACTAGGGGCAGACACATGGCAGGGTTGGGTCATGTACGATGAACAGTTCAGGTAACGTATGGCACTAAGCCCATCAAGTAATTGGGGGTAATTCAATAAGAGGTTACAAACACTCAACAGCAAAGTCATATATTGCAGCAATTAGCTTTTATTGCAAACTTAAGGGCTTATATGACCCAACTAAAACCTTTGGGGTGCAAAAGCTCTTGCAAGGCATGAAAAGATCAGATCCGGGGGTTGATAGTCGATTACCAATTACATTGGATATCTTGTTTATCGTAATTCCAAAACTTCAAATAGTTTGTAGCAGTGCTTATGAAAAAGCCCTATATAAGGCAGCGTTCTTCCTCGCATTTCATGCCTTGCTAGGAATTGGTGAAATTGCCTTGTCAAAAGGCAATACAGTCAAAACTATACTACAATTAGAGGATGTTTCATTAAGTCCCAGTAAATTGACAATTAACATAAAACATTCAAAAACAGATCAAATGGGCAAAGGGATGGCATTATGTGTGCAGGCATCACATGGGGCTATGTGTCCTGTTGGGGCTATGCAGGAGTACTTACAAGTGCGCCCAAAAATGTCGGGGCCTCTATTTTGTCATTTCTCAGGAAAACCTCTGACGCGTTATCAGTTTAGTTCAGTGTTAGATAAATCATTAAATATATCTGACATAGATAGTAGAAATTTTAACTCTCATTCATTTTGGATTTGGGGCAGCAACTACTCTCGCTCATCAAGGGGCAACAAAGGAAGTTATTCAAAATTCAGGTCGTTGGCTTTCTAATGCATATTGTTCATACATCCGATAACCATTCAGTTATCTAACATGCATTTAGGTTTTTGTTTTATATTTAGGCTATTATAAAGATTGGATCGTTGGATCATCCATTATCAAGAGAGCTTTTCTAGCATCAAGATCAATAACAGGGGGGTCATAACCTTAATGTTCCGAATACACATATATGGTGGCAGGGCTAAGGGGGGATGGTATTGAGTCAGCTGGTGCCTAAACTCCAGCTGCTGCAACAATTAGAAGAGGACCTCAATCTCATTATTATTCACCGTGGGGCAAACAATTTGGGTCTTGTCCAGTTGAAAGCCCTGCTACAGCAACTGCAAGTAGCACTTTCAAAGGTATCGAAACTTTTCCGCAATTCAAAATTAGTTTGGTCATGTCTCCTTCCCAGGTGCGTATGGCGTTATTCTAGTAACATAAAAGCCATGGAAAATGCCCGAACTAGAGTGAACAGGGAGGCTATTCGATTTATTACATCCCAGGGTGGGGCATACATTAAACATACACAATTCGAGGGCAAGCACAATACATGTAATTTGTTTCATGAGGATCGCGTTCATTTATCTCAATGTGGAAATGACCTGTTTTTGAATAACCTACAAGGAGCAATTGAGTATTTTGTGAAGGATCAGGGTAATGCATACCCAGCTTAATAATGAGCAGGCCCTGGTCGTGGTGACCATTTGCGTTGTGGTACTGCCGCCGTCACTATTGGTTCTTGGCACCCCATTAGTGGCGGTTGCAGTTCCATAACTGCTTGTGGTATTGCATATGCTGGTACACAAGCAGTTATGGACCTTCCAAGTGGCGTATTCCGTCGCACCTCAACGCAGTTGGATGAGTGCAACACATTCTTAAGCTCATTACATTGTTTTGATATTGAACTGTTGATTTGGAATTTGTACTTTGAACATTGAACTTGACTATTCAGCATTGAATGATACTTGACTATTGGGCATTGAACTGTATTTACTATTGATTGTTTATTGTTTTGGTGACGTTCATGTACTTGTGACATACCCAGTGCATGATCCGCCCAATTTGGGGCTGTCACATATTTTGTATTGATTGATTGATTATTATTGAGGGGCAGCCCTGTGGTAACCCCTGCAAGTAATCACCGCGGCCAAAAGCGCCATAATAAACTAGTATAAACACATATCTTGTGTATATATTTAGAAAATCTGAGATAAATAGTGTATAGTAAAGCTTACGTTACAAAATTCTATAGTATATACCAAGTTTTAACAGATTGTAGTATATCTATGACAAAAACAAGGTTTAATTTCTTCGATTTCATGCAGAAAACTTTTTAAAGTATGCACTTCATCAAATTGTAGAGTTGGGGAAGGGGAAGGGGGTGTTATTGGTGTATTTGACGTTTATTTCTGTTCAAATTATGCAATTAATACCGAGGATTTCAATAATAATCTGTTTTAAAAACAACAGATACCTAGAATTAAAAGCACAATGAAAGCATGTGATACAATCAGGCACGTGGCATCGTTTATAGGGGGGGGGGGGGGTTGGTTGACTTCATCAACAATGCCTAAAATTTCTTGACAAGTAAATTTGAAAAAAAAAAAAAAATAATAATAATAATGATAATCCAAAGCTTAAGAAGGAAGGCAGCAAGGGTTGATCTTTCAGTTTCATTCATTGGTTAAATTTTACATTTCCACTACCATTCACGACAATGCTGTTTTTTTTTAAGGGGGGGGGGACTATCCGACTATAGATCTATATCTGCACGTAAAAATAATGTAATAATAAGAGGAGGCAGTCCCATTGTTGCTACAAGCCTGATGATTGTTTTTGTGCTCATTTGAGTAATTGAAGTGCAAGAAGAGGTGTAAGTTGATGTACACAAAATCTAACTTTCAAAAGATTGAAACACACGGGAAAAAATATTTTAACTAAAATATCACACTACAGATACCAATTCAAGATAGTTAACATGCGTTATTTATTGGCACCTAGTGTACATTTAGCAACAAGTAGTTTTGTTCAGTGTGAAACGATAAATTGATAATGTACATGTATGCATTGGTTTTGTACATGTGTTTTAGGCATATCGTAAATGAATGTGTTGGGGTTGTGAGTGGGTGTATTGGTTGTCGAAAATATTGATAAAAATTAATAATGAAGAATTGCTGATATACTAAGGACATCATGATTCTGATTTAAAGAAATCGAGAACTAGGCAATATTTATATACTTTATTACATCATGACCATACATTGCTTGCTAGAAAACCTCACAAGGGACACATATAAATGTAATTAGTAAAATAATTGGTTCAATTATAACAATTTTAAGTCATTACCATTAATTCTTAGAAAAATTCCTTAACTGGCAATTGATTGCAATCAAAAATTCTAAATCTTCTATTTATTCCTTATATGACACCGTCGAATGCGGACCACAATTTCCTGTGCGCCCTCTGTAATCAGGTGGAAATAACTAGCATAGCGTTATGAAAAATGTAGGCGATTATAGAAGAAGAAAATAATAAGAACTAGAAACTCATTACTAGTAATGAGTAGGTCTTCCGTTATACTACTTCCTGTCGAGATTGGAAGTTAAAAAGCCATTCAGTATAATTGAATGTTCATTTTCTTCACACATTATCCGTTGATATTAAGGCTAGCAGTGTTGGAAATAAACTGCAGTTCAGATTGCTTTAGTCAAATTCGGTTCCAGTTTTGTGAAATGCATTGTAACATAATCGGACATAATTAACTACTGAAAAGAAAATATCCAGCCATCTCTGAGAAATCATGTCGACAAAAAAAGGGGAAACTCTATTTAAAAAGTGAAAGTCTTATTTTCCGAATTACTTTCCTGTTGTCTTTATTCACTTCTGGTCATGACCGGAAGAGCTCCAATCGAATAAATATTTCATTCTACACCTTAATAATTCTCAACTAATCATACTTTTAACTTTCGTCAAAAATACCCATGTTTGAGACAACTTCCGGTTTTTCAGTCGGCACTTCCGGTGGACACATTTTACATGAACAAGACCTAATCATCATCCATTATAGCCCCAATATCTGTCAAAAGAAAAAAAACTTCAATTTTTTTTAGTTTTTATATCGCTTCCTGTCACGACCGCAAGTGACGGCTACGTACGATTCTCACATGATGCAAACAACACACTGATGACTGACTATCAATCTTGAAAACTTGAGACTTCAGTAGCTCACATTTGCAGAGTAGTAGCTTGAACAAATTCTCATTTTGAAGACTGCAAATCTCGCGACCGGAAGTAGATTTCACCAAAATATTTTACGTTACTCTAGACATTTGCAATGTCAATAACATACAAGAAAATCATTTGTAATACTCCATATACAAGCGAGATTTAAGGCAAAGTCAAAAACTCAATTTTTCCAGTTTTTCTCTTAAAACCGGAAGTTGTCGTTTTTGATTCCGGTAGGATCAACATATTTCAAAAGAACAAGAATGAAACAATAAATTAATGTTTGTTCTGCGTCAAAAAAAAATCTGAAATTTTCGATTTCTTTGATCACTTCCGGTGAGGTCCGGAAGTGACGACTGACGGAGTTAACCATATTCGACAAACCTACTTGTCATGATCTATCATTCCTGAAAGTTTGGTGCCTTAATCTTTAACCGTTTCCGAGATCTCCCGCGAACAAGATCGCTTCTAAAAAACGGAAATTGGACATATCTGACGACCGGAAGTGAATTTTAAAAAATGAAAAAAAAAGCCTCGGGGTATTTTCATTCTCTATCATCCCTGAACATTTCAAGAAAATCCATCCAGCCATCTCTGAGAAATTGTGCCGACAATCAAAGGCCTGAAGGGCCTGAGAGTCGACGCGCTCTTCGTTGTCAACTGGAATAGGTAATCTTGAAGGAGCAAGATAGTAGTAATCAAGGATGACGAACATTGTTTGTGTGAGTTCGCATATGCACGCTTCTTTTAGCAGGATTTATACTTAATGCATCATAACTGTGTAAGGTGACTAAATTTGACTAAGTCATGACCACTGCCATTTAAATTACATGTACATATCCAACATGGATGTAAAGAGTCATTGCTAATTGATGATTGTGCTAAACAATCCATGATGTACAAATGCTAACAATTGGAGGAAAATCATTATGTAGTCATTTAGTACTGTATATCACAACAGAAAACCCTCAAATAAGCACCACAATGGTTGTAAGAAGATACCATCCAACAAAAAAGTTTAGCAAATCAATTCCTTGAGCTTAAACTTTAGTCAATGTTACAATGACTATGCAGTTGACATCTGTAAGAAACATCGCTGTTTTTACTGTACTGACTATCTGTGCGTATTTTGAGAGTTTATTCATCAACTAGTCATAAAATGCTACCATCAAAACAATAAAGAAAACAAGAAATGTTTGTAAAACAATACAAACATACAACAATACCCCCACTCCCAACGTGGTGCAAAATTGTAAATGGTTATACACATGCATCATCTAATTAATAATAGTACCAAACTAATGCAAGTCAAGATGTTGAGTGGACAATATCTTCCTATCTCCAGAATGGACTGACCCTTGGCCTTTGACCATGTGACCTAAAATAGATAGGTGTCATCTATTCCATAGGATGTACCAGTGTACCAAGTTTGGTGTCCGTCAAGCTACTGATTCTTGAAATATAGGAGACAATATATTACTATGTCCAGTTTGACCCTTGATCTTTAACCATGTGACCTCAAAATCAATAGGGGTCATCTGCTTCTTAAGATGTACCAGTGTTCCATGTTTGATGTCCATCAACCAAAGGGTTCTCGAGATATTGAATGGAGAGTATATTCCTATCTCCATTTTGACCCTTGACCTTTAACCATATGACTTTAGAATCATAAGGGGTCATCTACTCATTAGGATGTACCCAAGTTTACCAAGTTTGATGTCTGTCAAGCAAAGGGTCCTCAAGATATTGAATGGAAGGTATATTCCTATGACATCCATAGTGGACTGACTTTTCACCTTTTGACCTAAAAATCAATAGGGGTCCTCTTCTACTCATAACCGACAACATTTGAAATATCGGAACGATCAAATGAATGGTTTCCAAGATATTGAGCGAACATGTGGTGAACTGGTCTACCGACCGACAAGTGCAAAGCACCCCCCCCCCCCTTCCTCTCTTCTTTAAAAGGGGGCATAAGTAATTCTTTACAAAATCTCATATATATAGTCACATGGATTTAGAAATATGGCTGAAATGGGTTTCCGTACTTCAGAAAAACGTAAATACTGACTATCACATTGACATTGATCGGCTTCCATAATTCTAGAAAAAACTACAATCGGAATAATGCATTATGCTAATTAATCTACACTCGTATTTAACCAAATATAATACGCACTTTTTAATTATTTTTTTTGAATGGACACATTATACATACCACTAAAGGTTTTTGACTCATTTTGTTTTAGTCAATGCAATGTGCACTTATAATTTTTCGCTGCGTTGTTTACCTATCTAAAAGCGTAAAATTGTTTGGGGTTTTTTTGTTTGGTTTTTTTTTTTTAAATTATCTTACACCCTGCAACTAATCATTATGAAACAGCCAATTAAAATGTATCATCGTGCAATTTTTAAAAGTACCATGATATTATGATACCGTGACTAGCACATGTTTTGTGTACACGTCCTTTGTCACTTAATTTTGTCAGATTTCTGCATGTTACGTTTTTCAAGACCTTAATAATAATAATAATAACTAGAAACCCATTACTAGTAACGAGTAGGTCTTCCGTTTGACCACTTCCGGTAAAGAACTTTCTGTTCCTACGAAAACCATTCAAATGTATCAGAGAATGTGACTTAAATATAAATGAAAAGTGTATTATCGAATTTTTTACTCATTCCTCGTAACTTCCGGTGACGACCGGAAGTACTATTCAAATGTGTTTTCCTACAAATGCCAGCGACTCTTTACTGTCTATATTCCCTGTAAATTTCACGTATCTATCTCAAACAGTTCTCAACAAAAAGAAGTAGATTAAAGAAAGAAAAAGTAGTAGGTTACTACCGACCGGAAGTCAATTTTGAAAAACAAAATTGTCAAAACTCTAGAAGTTGATACTGTTATTAAGACATGTGAAAATCATATCAAACACTTCAAATATAAGCGAGATTTATGGGGACAAAGAGATGAAAAGTAAAAAAGTATTTTATCAAGAAACCGGAAGTAGTCGTTTTGACTACCGACGGGGTCAATATTCTTTTGACACTTTGAAAGACACTTAATAAACTAGTATAGGTTTCAATTTAAAAAAAAAAAAGTTTGAAATTTGCGATTCTTTTAATCACTTCCGGTGACGACAGGAAGTGACGGTCGACATGCTCAACCCCCTATTGCACGCCTACAAACGGAGATTCATCATCCCTGAAAATTTAATGAACCTATCTTTTACCCTTTCCAAGAAAAATACTGGACAAAATCTCTTATGTGAAACAGAAAATCGGCCATATTTTCCGAGCGGAAGTGAATTTTGGAAAAAGAAAAATAACCATAGCAAATTCATTTCATAAGACAATATTCCTGAAAATTTCAAGAAAATCTACACAGCCATCTCTGAGAAATCACTCGAAGAAATCGGAAAATCATCATTTTTTTTCAAATACTTCCGATATAGACCAGAAGTGACGGACGAAAAAATTGAAAGTATGTGTACAATGGACTAATGCTAGTTGATCAACCCTACAAGTTTCAAGAATCTATCTATATTCATTATTAAGAAACTAAAAAAACAAGGTTTGAATTTGTCCACCCCTATCTCACGACCGGAAGTGAATTTTCGAAAAATATTTGACGTTACTCTAGACATTTATAGTGTCTACAGCATATGTTAAATACAAGTCAAACACTTGTTTAGTAAACGAGATTTAAGGCATTGAAAAAGGAGTTTTTGAAAAGTTTTTCCTTAATTACCGGAAGTTGACGTTTCGACTTCCGGTGGAGTCAACGGTTTTCAATACTCCAAAAGACACCTGAAAAAGTGGTGTAGGTTTCGATTCAACAGCTACAACTTTAATTTTTCGATATATTTTATCACTTCCGGTGACGACCGGAAGTGACGGCCGACATTCTGAACCCCCAACTGCACGCCTACAAAGTAAGATCTATCAACTCTGAAAATTTGGTGACTCTATCTTTTACCGTTTTGGACAAAAACGCTGGACAACGAAAACAGCTAATAAGCCATATTTGCCGACCGGAAGTAAAATTTGAAAAAAGGGGGGGTGAATAATAATAATAATAACTAGATGACATCTCGTTGCGAGAAACGAGTGGGTCTTCCGTCCAATTTTAGATGTGATGCGATAAGAATTTGACCGAGATTTCGTTCATAAATAATGATACAAATATATTGTCTAGACGTACAATTTAGCTTCGGTAATGTTTTATAAATATTGATCATTTAAGTGTTATAAATTAAAGACTCTCTGCCCCTCTCGGCCACTAATTAAAGGGGTCAGCCTTTTTTCGAGAAAAAGGTTAATAATGTTATTTACTGCGATACAAATTCAACTGATCAGGCAAGTCATGTCGCCTGGAGGCCTATTTTTTGATATCGTTCTAGATATATCTCGCAAAACTGAACAAATTTTGTTCTACATGTCCTATCAAAATTTTCCTCAGAAAAAAGTTATTGATTGCGACATTCATCAGACTGTTAAGGCGAGTCATAAGGCCCGTGGGCCTTTTTCTTGATATCGTTTGAAAGATCTTGCAAAACTGAACAACTTTTGTTCTACATGTCTTATCAAAAGTTTCTCCAGAAAAAAATTAATTGATTGTGACACTAATCAAACTGTTCAGGCGAGCCATGAGGCCCGTTCGCCTTTTTCATGATGTTGTTCGAAAGATCTTGCAAAACTGAACAACTTTTGTTGGAGATGTCTTATTAAAAGTTTCTTGACAAAAATGTTATAGATTGCAACAATAACCCACCTGTTCAGGTGAGCCATGAGACCCGCAGGCCTATTTATTAACATCGTTAGTTAACGCTTGCGAAAGTGAACAACTTTTGTTCTACATGTCTTGTCAAAAGTTTCTCGAGAAAAAAGTTATTAATGTTATTAATTGCGATACAAATTCGACTGTTCAGGCCAGCCATGACGCCCGAAGGCCTATTTTTTTTATATCATTAGATAGATCTTGCAAAACTGATCAACTTTTATTCTAAATGTCTTATCAAAAGTTTCGTGAGAAAAAAGTTAATCATTGTGACAGAAATTCAATGGTTCAGGCGAGCCATGATGTCCATGGGCCCATTTCTTGATATGGCACGAAAGATCTCAATAAACTGTACAACTTTTGTTATATATGTCTAAACAAAATATTTACGAGTAAAAAGTTATGATTTAAAACGTGGAAAAAAATGGGCACTTTTTAAAACTACATTTTCGACCCTTACCGAGCTTCCATAATAGGCACTTCCGGAAATTTTGAAAACCCAGGTGCACAACTACAACATGTCATCTAACATCACTGAAAATTTCAGCACTTTAGATTTTATCGTTTTTTGAGATTTTGGCTTGACAAAATGGTCATCTGAAAATCGATAAAAGGGGGATAACTTCCAACCGGAAGTGATTTCTCAAAAATTGAAATGGTGGTACAAACTTCACATGGCAACGCTTCAACCCTGAAAATTTGAAGTAAATTGATCCAGCCATCTCCGAGAAATCTTCTGCACAAAATCGGTAAAGAAAAAAAAAAAAAGAATAATAACTAGACACTCATTACTAGTAATGAGTAGGTCTTCCGTTTGAACACTTCCGGTACACAGCTTTCTGTTCTTACGAGAATCATTCAAATATATCAGAGAATGTGCCTTTTCAAGACATGAGAGGTGTGTTAATGACCCATTTCTCGTAACTTCCGGTGACGGCCGGAAGTAATATTCAGATGTGTTTTCCCATAAACCACAGTGACTCTCTATTGTCTATATTCCCTGAAAGTTTCACGTCTCTATTTGAAAGAGTTCTCAAGAAAAAGAAGCAGACTAAAGAAAGAAAAAGTAGTGGCTTACTACCGACCGGAAGTGAATTTTGAAAAATAAAATTTTCTTAACTATAGATGTTGATACTGTTCTTAAGATATTTGAAAATCATATCCAACACTTGAAATATAAACGAGATTTATGGGGGACACAAAGACGAAAAGTATAAGAGTAGTTTATCGAGAAACCGGAAGTAGCCGTTTTGACTACCGACCGGGTCAACATTCTTTGAATACTTAGAAAGAGACTTAATAAACTAGTGTAGGTTTCAATTTAAAAGAAAAAGTTTGAAATTAGTGATTCTATTTCAATCACTTCCGGTTACGACCGGAAGTGATAACGAAAAACAAATAAATGTGCATGCACTATACAATCGAGAGATTTATAATATCTCAAAGTTTCATTTGTTCCTCTTTAGTCGTTTTTGAGATTACCCCCGGACAAGATGATTGTTTGAAAAATGGAAATCGGACATATCTTACGAACGGAAGTAGATTTTGTAAAAATGAAAGATCGTGTCTAAAGGTACTACAATTCTCTATCATCTTCATAATTGGCAAGAAAATCCATCGAGCCATCCCTGAGAAATCGTGTTGAAAAAATTTGAATATAGTAAATTTTTCAACCACTTCCTGTTGAAACCGGAAGTGACGTACACACATATACAAAATATGTTTAAGATGGACAATCGCTAATCTATAACCCCTGCAAGTTTCAAGTGTATATCTATACTCGTTCCGGAAATATCAGGGAAAGAAAGTCTGAATTTCTCCACACCAAATCTAACGACAGGAAGTGAATTTTACAAAAATATTTGACGTTACTTTAGACATTTATAGTGACTATAATATATGTAAAACTCAATTCATTAACTTTTTTCATGACCGAGATTTATGGCACTGAAAAATGAGAGAATGAATACACTTTCTTTGATATAACCGGAAGTTGGAGATTCAACTTCCGGTGGGGTCAACATTTTTTGAGAATTAGAAAGAGACCTAATAAACCGATATAGGTTTCAATTTGAAAGAAAAAAGTTTGAAATTTATGATTCATTTAATAACTTCCGGTGACGACCGGAAGTGACGGCGACAAAAAATATTACGTGCATGCACCATAGAAAAAAGAGATCTATCATCCCTTAAAGTTTCATTTGATTATCTTTAGTCGTTTTCAAGTTTACCCAGGACAAAGTTGCTTTCAAAAACCGGAAAATCGGACGTATCTCACGAATAGAAGTGAATTTTGAAAAAATGAAAAAATTACCTCGAGGTACCATCGTTCTCCATAATCTGTGAAAGTTTCATGAAAATCCACCCAACCATCTCGGAGACGAAAGGGAAAAAAAAAATAATAATACATAGAAACTTGTTGCCATGCCAACAAGAAGGTCTTCCGTTCTTTCCGTGTCCAGTAGATAACCTTAAATTCTTCATTTGTTATAGAGTGGGGAAAAAATATTCGAGTAATTTGGGGATTGAACCCGAGTCGCCCGCATGAAAATCCACTACGCTAACCATTAGGCTAGCGAGGACCTCGCTTCAAAATGAAAATTACGAATATCTAGAGTTTGGTTTGATCAATTTAAAAACAAATATCATATTCAGCATTCTATAAAGAGTCTCTATTTATCTTACCTTTATCAAAGAAAAACATTAAAAAACAAAAAAGTTGAAAAAATTCATTTTTTAAATTCGCTTCCGGTAACGACCGGAAGTGATGACGACGTACGAAATAGTGCTTATGCAAATCCATAAGTCATGTTCTATCATCTCTAATAAGTCTCCAGTTCATATCTTTAGCCCTTCCTGTAGATCACTCACGGACAAAGTTCCATTTGAAAATCAGGAAATTGTCCATAACTTGGAACCGAAATGGAATTTTCCAAATTATTTTTGTGATAAACAAAGTTCATAATATAATGCATTTTTCCTGAAAGTTTCACTGAAAACCACTGTATAGTTTTCGAGAAAACTCCTGCACAAAATTTGGTCAAAAAAATAATAACTAGTGATCCTAATTGTTCGCGAACAATTAGAGGGCTTTCCACCTTCTAGCGGTTTTTCAGTAGTGTTCAAATGCCAAAAGCCCCCACCCCATCCCCCGCCGGAAAAAAAAAAGAAAAAAAAATTTGATTTGGCTAGAAAAGAAATTCAAATTTGCCGCCTTGAGTGTTGTAGTGTTGGAGATTAAGGCCTTGGTTTCACACGATAGTACCGGTCAAATATTTGGGGAAAAAAGGGGTGTGAGTGTTGCATAGCTGGCACATATCAGGTAAAAGTGCAGGTGTTTGGGGTGACTTTAGACCTGTTAGATAGGATATTTGGAGATGCAAAGAAACCGGATGTGACATTTTCAGAGATTGCTCATGCATGCTGGGAGTCTAAGCCTCATGTTGGTGTTGAGAAGATGGTAGGAGTCTGTGCACTGGATTTTACCGTGTGTGTTGTGGATTGTGGAATTGAATATACAGTTTGTAATTGCTCATCCTATGTGTTCTAATTCACGGAGACAATGTCTTTCAGTCATTTCACCCAAGGAGGCATGCATACAGATTTAGGCTTTGAAAACAAACAGCCAAAATGGCGGCCGGTGAATTAGAAAGTGTCTGAGTGCATGTAGGATATCTGAACGGAGAATAGGAGTACTGCATCCCATCTGATCCTGCAGGTAAGTGTTTATTTGTTTACAATGACAGTGGGGATGAAATGTCAATGAGTTCAACTGTGGAGTAAAGTTGCATCATCATTTATCATAAAAAAAAACAAAAAAAAAACTGAACTTAGTCTTTATTTTGATGCACTAGCTGGCAGACATATTGATGTCTTTTCTTGAATGCAAATGCAATTAATGTTTGATTTACAAGGAAGTCAGGAAATGAAAGAAATTGCTGTAGGTCAGGTGTGTAGGTGTAGGTCAGATTACCTAGAATCCTGTTGTTGGACATGAGACCGGTCAAAATAGTGTATTATAAACAGCTGATCACAGACAGATCACTTGAAGGGTGGGGAATTTCTTCCTTGGGGACGACAGGCGTGATATCACAGGTGGGTTTGCCTTACTCGTGGAGAATGGCCCCTGGATGCCTGACCTTGACCTTTGACCTTGACCCACTTTCAAGGTCAAACTTCAAAAACCCTATGGGAGAGAAAATGTGACCTTGACCTTTGACCTTGACCTCATTTTGAAAGTCAGAGAGGTCACGGGGCTTCCTGCCAGTGGTCCCGCATCCCTATCTCCATCCGTGAAAATGTTATGGGCTCGAATGACGACGTCGGAGACTTTCGGGGGCGAGAACCATGCTTCAGGGTTCTTGGTTTCCCTCGATCAACTTCTCTGTGCGAGGGTCTTTTATGGTGAATTCGGCGGCGAAGTTCTCGCGTTTCAACGACTTGCGGCCTAGTAGGAGTAGCGATAACGGGGTTTTCGACCTTCAGTTGCCGACATTCGCAGAGCGGTCAAAGTTCAGAGTTGTAATTCATGATTCCGAGACCAGTCCAGAATTCCATACTCACCCATGTGATATTTCGATGCTATCTGAAGTGTGAAAGAGCGTATAAAAAGTGCCATTTTCTGGCCATTCTGGATGACCTTGACCTTTGACCTTGACCTACTTTTTCAAGGTCAAGGTCACCCAACCCGTCCCAGTGGGTTCCGTCTCTCTACGATGAATACTTTAGGAGTCGTCAATTTCTGACGTAGAAATCGTAAAACACGAGGGGTAATAACTTCCTTAAAGGGTCTTCAAATCAGTTTGTTTAATGCCCATATGAATTCCACTAAGTCACCTCTATGTTTTAGAAAAGGTTTTAAGCTCCTATCTCTCACGATTCAAGAAGAGTTGCGATAACGAAGGATTTTGCGTGAAGTCCAATAGCTCCGTAAAAGGTCAAAGGTCAGTTACGCAGGGTCACATGTGATCATGTTTCGAGATGTTGAATAGGATGGGTTATAAAACTTTTCGGTAAGTCGAAAGACGTCAAATTACTTTTTGGCGGAAAGAAAAGAAGGAAGAAAATAATAAACAAAACAATATCAATAGGACTTTCCACAGGAAGATGGAAAGTCCTAATAATAAACAGAACAATATCAATAGGACTTTCCAAAGGAAGATGGAAAGCCCTAATAATAATAAACAGAACAATAACAATAGGACTTTCCACAGAAAGCTGGAAAGCCCTAATAATAATAATAATAAACAGAACAATAACAATAGGACTTTCCAGAGAAAGGTGGAAAGCCCTAATAATAATAAACAGAACAATAACAATAGGACTTTCCACAGAAAGGTGGAAAGCCCTAATAATAATAACTAGAAACTTGTTGCCATGGCAACAAGAAGGTCTTCCGTTCTTTCCGTGTCCAGTAGATAACCTTAAATTCTTCATTTGTTATAAAGTGGGAAAAAAATATTCGAGTAATCTGGAGGATTGAACCTGGGTCACCCGCATGAAAATCCACTACGCTAACCATTAGGCTAGCGAGGACCTCGCTTCAAAATGAAAATTACGAATATCTAGAGTTTGGTTTGATCAATTTAAAAACAAATATCATATTCAGCATTCTATAAAGAGTCTCTATTTATCTTATCTTTATCAAAGAAAAACATTAAAAAAACAAAAAAGTTGAAAAAATTCATTTTTTAAATTCGCTTCCGATAGCGACCGGAAGTGATGACGATGTACGAAATAGTGCTTATGCAAATCTATAAGTCATGTTCTATCATCTCTAATAAGTCTCCAGTTGATATCTTTAGCCCTTCCTGTAGATCACTCGCGGACAAAGTTCCATTTGAAAATCAGGAAATTGTCCATAACATGGAACCGATATGGAATTCTCCCAATTTTTCACGGAAGACCTTACAGTGATTCTACTGTTTCTTATTAAGGTCTTCCGTTCTTCACAGAAGACCTTATAGTGATTCTACTGTTTTATATTAAGGTCTTCCGTTTCAACGGAAGACCTTATAGTGATTATTATTAAGGTCTTCCGTTCTTCACCGAATACCTTATAGTGATTCTACTGTTTCTTATTATTAAGGTCTTCCGTTCTTCACGGAAGACCTTATAGTGATTCTACTGTTAATTATTATTATTATTATTAAGGTCTTCCGTTTCAGACGGAAGACCTGCTAATGATTGCACTGTTTATTCAGGTCTTCCGTTACCAACGGTAGACCTTCTAGTGATTCTACTGTTTATTAAGGTCTTCCGATCTTCACGGAAGACCTTATAGTGATTCTACTGTTTCTTATTATTAAGGTCTTCCGTCTCCTGCGGAAGACCTTACTATTATTGTTCGCGTTCTTCTTCTTCATTATTATTATTATTATTTTCCTTGGTAGTACACACGTTTTTCTCAGCCATTTCTCGATCGATTTTCACGAAATTTTCAGGAAAGATGTCTTTTGGTGACGAGACTTTGCTTGCAAAATTTCGTGCTTGACGTCACTTCCGGTCAGGAGTTATCTCTCTTTTAGTGACTTTTTGAAGGGCCTTGTTGTCCACACATCTCCTCCGTTAGTTTTGAAGCTAGAGTCTTGAAATTTCTACACAAGATAGAGTAAACATTTTAGAAAATTTGTGGGGGATTCGATTTTACCGGAGGCGATTTGCCTAAACGCTCGCCTGGACCTGAAAAAATGGATGCCAAAATTTTTCGCCGATTTCGGCGATTTTTGACCTTTGATCTCCAATATCTTTTTTCTTGCAAATATTTTGTTAAGACATGTAGAACAAAAGTTGTGCACATTTACGAGATCTTTTCGAAAATATCAAATTTAGGGGCTAGCCCCTTAAATTAGGGATCTAGAAGGGCTCAAAGTCTAGATCAAATATCTCAAAAATCGTTAATATTTTGGTATAAGTCAAAGAACAAAAAATGTTCATCTCAACAATCCAAATCTATTCATATAAAAATTTAGGTCATATGTTACGTAATAAGGGATTTTAAGGGCCAAAACCATAAATTTTTTACCCCTTGTATCTTGAAAACGACAAATATTTTGAAAAGCAATAAAGAACAAAAGTTGTTCAGAATGATGATCTGAACAATATGCATATTTCGTTTTTACCCTATGTGGCCCCGTTAGGGAGCTACAGTTTGGCCCCTAAAAATTACTTCTACAAATAACTCGAGAACGGTAAAGAATTTCTAACTACTTGTTGAACAAAAAATGTTTGAAATGTCATGACCTTTCTTACGATATCAAGCAAAAGGGGCTGACCCTTTAAATTAGGGGCCCAGAAGGGTCCAAAGGTTTATGAAAATATCTCAGAAACTATTAATATTTTGTAATAAGTCATTGAAGCGGAAATGTTCATCTAAACGAGCTTGTTCTTATCAAATCAAAAAGTAGGTCATATGCATATTTCGTTTTTACCCTATGTGGCCCCGTTAGGGAGCTACAGTTTGGCCCCTAAAAATTACTTCTAGAAATAACTCGAGAACGGTAAAGAATTTCTAAATACTTGTTGAACAAAAAATGTTTGAAATGTCATGACCTTTCTTACAATATCAAGCAAAAGGGGCTGACCCTTTAAATTAGGGGTTCAGAAGGGTCCAAAGGTTTATGAGAATATCTCAGAAACTATTAATATTTTGTAATAAGTCATTGAAGCGGAAATGTTCATCTAAACGAGCTTGTTCTTATCAAATCAAAAAGTAGGTCATATGTTACGTAATAAGGGATTTTAAGGGCCAAAATCATAAATAATTGACGCCTCATATCTTGAAAATGACAAATATTTTGAAAAGCATTATTGAACAAAAGTTGTTCAGAATGATAATCTAAACAATATGTACATTTCGTTTTTTCCCTATGTGGCCCCGTTAGGGAGCTACAGTTTGGCCCCTAAATATTTCTTGTAGAGATAACTCGAGAACGGTAAAGAATTTCTAAATACTTGTTGAGCAAAAAATGTTTAAAATGACAAGGCCTTTCTTACGATATCAAGCAAAACGGGCTGGCCCTTTAAATTAGGGGTTCAGAAGGGTCCAAATGTTTTTGAGAATATCTCAGAAACTATTAATATTTTATATAAGTTGTAGAAGCGGAAATGTTCATCTCAACGAGCTTGATCTTATCAAATCAAAAAGTAGGTCATATGTTACGTAATTAGAGATTTTAAGGGCCAAAATCGTAAATATTTGACGCCTCATATCTTGAAAACGACATATTTTTTGAAAAGCATTATTGAACAAAAGTTGTTCAATGTGTCATAACCTATCGATCAATATCAAAAAATGGGTCTGTGGGCCTCATGGCTCGCCTGTAGAGTCGATTTTTGTCGATATCAGTCGATTTCAAAAACTTGTAACTGGTAAATATTTTGTAAGGACATATTGAACAAAAGTTGTTCAGTTTATCGAGATCTATCGATTGATATCAATAAATAGGCCTATGGTCCTAATGGCTCGCCTGTAGAGTCGATTTTTTGTCGATATCGGTCGATCTCAATAACTTTTTACAGGTAAATATTTTGTAAAGACATATAGAACTAAAGTTGTTGAGTCTATAGAGGGCTAACAAATGACATCAAGAAATAGGCCCGCGGGCCTTATGGCTCGCCTGGAGAGTCGAATTTCAAACGAATTTCACCGAAACTTTGCTTCAGAAGCTTATGATATGAAAAATTGATTATATCTAAAGTGTCTTAAAGTCGGAAACTAAATTGGGACTCATTTGTCTTTTTTTTTTTTTTTTTTAACTCCGAGTGCATCAACAAATCGGACGGAAGACCTACTCGTTGCTCGCAACGAGATCGTGTCTAGTTATTATTATTATTCTTTCTTTCTTCTTGGGACTTTTTTGTCCACGAGTGTTCTCAGAAACTACTCAAGGGATCAATATGAAACCTTTTTAGGATGATGGTATATTATATGTAGATGTGCGGAACGAATGTCATTTTGTCTGAAAATGCATGCATGTGCATGCACGTGCATTGGATTTTTTGTTTACCAACTTTGGAATTAGTCTAACTTTTTTATTTTTCGATGAAATCGTTTCCTATTTATATCGTAGGTATAACTTGGGACCCTTAACTGTTTGGCATCGTCAAAATTTCAATTCTGCACGCGCATGCACGTGTGCTTCAATTTGATTGGATAATACAAAATCGTTTATAACATTCATGCCAATTTAGGAAATTTAATGATATTTACAGGATAGGTAGACATGCCAAATATCTACAAATCGATGTAATAAAAATTGCAAACGCGCATGCGCACGCACGTGCATTGTCTTTTGAAGGTTCAATTCTTTCAATGACCATAACTTTTTTGTTTTTTGTCAAAATCTTTTCAAACTTGTATTGTATATGTATCTTGATATTCTTAACAAAAGTGTACAGTTATAATTACCATCCGGCACGTGCATGCACGTCTGCTAAATTCTGATTGGACGATTTTCAAATCGCCATAGCTTTCTTATAAATGATGGAAACAATATGAAATTTATACTGTAAGTATATCTATCAAATGCCTATTGAATTACATCAATATTAATGCTTAGTCATACTCACGTGCCCGTGTATGCACGTGCATAGCTTTTCTTTTATTTTTCGGGTACTAAAATGGTCATAACTATTGAATTAAAAACTGAAATGAATTCAAACTTACCCTGAGGATCTATGATATGAATGTCTGTGAAATGGTGTCAACAAATTTTCCATTATCAAAATCGCGTGCGCGTGAATGCGCGTGCATTGTAATTTTTGACGTCTAAATTTGAGTATTGGTCTATAACATTTTGAGATTGCAATGAATAGGTTTGAAAATTAGGTTGCAGGTATGTTTTGGGCCTCTCAATTTATTAATAGTCTCAAAATGACTTCCCTGCACGCGCATGCACGTGCGCTTAATTATGATTGGACGATTTTGAAATCTTAATAACTTTCTTAAGAGTGAAGCGATCGATACCAAAATCATATAGTAAGTATATTGTTCAAATGTCTATTGATTAGCATCAACAAAATTGTTTTGTGGTACTCACGCGCTCGTGTATGCACGTGCATTGATTTCTGTCTTTGTAGTTTTGAGTTGCCGTTAATTTCTCGTTTTTCATTGAACAGTTGTGAAACTTCTCTTGTACTCATATAGTAAGAGTTCTAATGTATCGAGATGGTCGAATTATGTATATGCACGTGCATGCACATACGTGCACGTGAACAAAACTCTCAGATCTTTATAACTGATTTGTATTAGCATGAAATGGACTGAACGTTATAAAATAGTTATATATTCACATGTTTTACAGTTTGCAATGGTCAAAACCACTTGTACTGAAATAAATGACACCACTTGCTAAATGGGGGAATGTTTGGGGAACATGTGTAACGGTCCCCGTTACAATAAGTACTAGTTATTATTATTATGTTCCCCAAACAAAGTTTGGGAACATATTGGTTTTACTCTGTTTCTTATTATGTTCCCCAAACGAAGTTTGGGAACATATTGGTTTTACTCTGTTTCTTATTATGTTCCCCAAACAAAGTTTGGGAACATATTGGTTTTACTCTGTTTCTTATTATTATTATGTTCCCCAAACAAAGTTTGGGAACATATTGGTTTTACTCTGTTTCTTATTATTATTATTAAGGTCTTCCGTCTCCTGCGGAAGACCTTACTATTATTGTTCGCGTTCTTCTTCTTCATTATTATTAAGGTCTTCCGTCTCCTGCGGAAGACCTTACTATTATTGTTCGCGTTCTTCTTCTTCATTATTATTATTATTATTATTTTTATTATTATTATTATTATTATTATTTTCCTTGGTAGTACACGCGTTTTTCTCAGCCATTTCTCGATCGATTTTCACGAAATTTTCAGGAAAGATGTCTTTTGATGACGAGACTTTGCTTGCAAAATTTCGTGCTTGACGTCACTTCCGGTCAGGAGTTATTTCTCTTTTAGTGACTTTTTGAAGGGCCTTGTTGTCCACGCATCTCCTCCGTTAGTTTTGAAGCTAGAGTCTTGAAATTTCTACACAAGATAGAGTAAACATTTTAGAAGATTTGTGGGGGATTCGATTTTACCGGAGGCGATTTGCCTAAACGCTCGCCTGGACCTGAAAAAATGGATGCCAAAATTTTTCGCCGATTTCGGCGATTTTTGACCTTTGATCTCCAATATCTTTTTTCTTGCAAATATTTTGTTAAGACATGTTGAACAAAAGTTGTGCACCTTTTCGAGATCTTTTCGAAAATATCAAGATTTAGGGGCTAGCCCCTTCAATTAGGGATCTAGAAGGGCTCAAAGTCTAGATCAAATATCTCAAAAATCGTTAATATTTTGGTATAAGTCAAAGAACAAAAAATGTTCATCTCAACAATCCAAATCTATTCATATAAAAATTTAGGTCATATGTTACGTAATAAGGGATTTTAAGGGCCAAAACCATAAATTTTTTACCCCTTGTATCTCAAAAACGACAAATATTTTGAAAAGCAATAAAGAACAAAAGTTGTTCAGAATGATGATCTGAACAATATGCATATTTCGTTTTTACCCTATGTGGCCCCGTTAGGGAGCTACAGTTTGGCCCCTAAAAATTACTTCTACAAATAACTCGAGAACGGTAAAGAATTTCTAAATACTTGTTGAACAAAAAATGTTTGAAATGTCATGACCTTTCTTACGATATCAAGCAAAAGGGGCCGACCCTTTAAATTAGGGGTTCAGAAGGGTCCAAAGGTTTATGAGAATATCTCAGAAACTATTAATATTTTGTAATAAGTCATTGAAGCGGAAATGTTCATCTAAACGAGCTTGTTCTTATCAAATCAAAAAGTAGGTCATATGTTACGTAATAAGGGATTTTAAGGGCCAAAATCATAAATAATTGACGCCTCATATCTTGAAAATGACAAATATTTTGAAAAGCATTATTGAACAAAAGTTGTTCAGAATGATAATCTAAACAATATGTACATTTCGTTTTTTCCCTATGTGGCCCCGTTAGGGAGCTACAGTTTGGCCCCTAAATATTTCTTGTAGAGATAACTCGAGAACGGTAAAGAATTTCTAAATACCTGTTGAGCAAAAAATGTTTAAAATGACAAGGCCTTTCTTACGATATCAAGCAAAACGGGCTGGCCCTTTAAATTAGGGGTTCAGAAGGATCCAAATGTTTTTGAGAATATCTCCGAAACTATTAATATTTTATAATAAGTTGTAGAAGCGGAAATGTTCATCTCAACGAGCTTGATCTTATCAAATCAAAAAGTAGGTCATATGTTACGTAATTAGAGATTTTAAGGGCCAAAATCGTAAATATTTGACGCCTCATATCTTAAAAACGACATATTTTTTGAAAAGCATTATTGAACAAAAGTTGTTCAATGTGTCATAACCTATCGATCAATATCAAAAAATGGGTCTGTGGGCCTCATGGCTCGCCTGTAGAGTCGATTTTTGTCGATATCAGTCGATTTCAAAAACTTGTAACTGGTAAATATTTTGTAAGGACATATTGAACAAAAGTTGTTCAGTTTATCGAGATCTATCGATTGATATCAAGAAATAGGCCTATGGTCCTAATGGCTCGCCTGTAGAGTCGATTTTTTGTCGATATCGGTCGATCTCAATAACTTTTTACAGGTAAATATTTTGTAAAGACATATAGAACTAAAGTTGTTGAGTCTATAGAGGGCTAACAAATGACATCAAGAAATAGGCCCGCGGGCCTTATGGCTCGCCTGGAGAGTCGAATTTCAAACGAATTTCACCGCAACTTTGCTTCAGAAGCTTATGATATGAAAAATTGATTATATCTAAAGTGTCTTAAAGTCGGAAACTAAATTGGGACTCATTTGTCTTTTTTTTTTTTTTTAACTCCGAGTGCATCAACAAATCGGACGGAAGACCTACTCGTTGCTTGCAATGAGATCGTGTCTAGTTATTATTATTATTATTATTTTCCTTGGTAGTACACGCGTTTTTCTCAGCCATTTCTCGAT